>NW_004524682.1:708593-717196 GCF_000260255.1 Octodon degus
GCGAGATGTTCTGCTCCTGGGCTAGCTGGTTGGTTCTATCCTCTACACTCTCTGCAGGGATTAAAGCTGCAGGATTACACCTCAGGCGTGTATGCCAGGCCTGAGCTGTGCCTGGAGGGGGCAAGGTGAAGTAGGCGGAAGAGGAAACTCTCCGCACACACTCACGGGAACTGGGCTAGGACTGGGTCTGGGGGCTCCGGGACGGGGCAGAAATTCCTACTCGGTGGGCGGGGTGGGGGAGGCACTGCGGAGTGGTGTGGGGCAGCCCGAGGGGCTGGGACATGGTCTGGCCCACGCTGCACCTGGGCTGGGACTGGTCCTGCCAGCGCAGGGTAGGTGGAAGCTCTCCACACACTCACCGGACCTGGGCTAGGACTGGGTCTGGGGGCTTCCGGAACTCGGCAGAAAAGCCTACTCGGTGGGCGGGGTGGGGGAGGCACTGTGGAGTTGTGGGGGGCAGCCCAAGGGGCTGGGAGAGGGTCCGGCCCACTCTGCACCTGGGCTGGAACTGGTCCCGCCGGTGCAGGTTAGCAGGAAGCTCTCCACACACTCACCGGACCTGGACTAGGACTGGGTCCCTCATACTCATTTTTGTTAGTGTTACCCTAACTGAAACCTCCTGAGTCTGTCCGTTATTGTCCTCTTTTGGTTTCAATTCCTATCAATACTCTCTATCTTCATTCCTATTTATGTTTTGAGCTGTTATAAGAATTATTCATCAAGTTCTACTTATCATATTGGGATTTTCTATGGAACATCTACAAAATTGTAAATTCCTCTTATAAACCAGTTCCAAGGGTCAGTCAAATAGCTCAGCACATTAATGCCCCTGCAAGGAGGTACAGGGGTTGGAGGTTCAATCCCTGGGCCTGCCATGCCTGCCTTGCCCCTGGAGCATGCTGAGACAGCAACTGAAACTGAGTGTGGTGGCATATGCCTGTAATCCCAGCTCTTGGGAGGCTGTAAAAAGGCAGATCACTGTGAGTCCGATTTAGTAGTAAGACCCTGAACACCCTCTAGAATCTTCCCTAAAAATACCAAACAAACAAACAAATAAATAAATAAATAAAAATTTGGGGGAGAAAAAATAAACCAGTTCCAAAGTCTTCTAAAGCATATGGTCATGTATAGTCAATGCAAAGATTCCCATTTGTTGGCACCAATAGTTTGCACCTTTAACTTTGCCATTCCTGAGACAATATACACAACACACAAAATTTAAAGGGGCAGAAATTAATTTTGCCTGATAATTTCAGAGTTTTCTGCTGTTATCAGCCACTTAGGCTCATATATATTGGTTTGTTTGCTTGACACTAACCATCAAAGAAAGCCACATATTTTATTTTTTTAAAAAAGAGGGAAAATGATTCATTCAAAGTTAGCTCTGAGGAAATGGAAGGGCTCAAACCACCATCTCATCATGTACAAGTGTGTTAGAGGTTATACTAAAGATGAGAGAGGAGGAGCAGCACAGAGAGAAAGTGCAGCACTCTTCATTTGTGCTATTACTTCCAGCCATCTTCAGTTTCAGTCGGTCTCTCTCTCTCTCTCTCTCTCTCTCTCTCTCTCTCTCTCTCTCTCTCTCTCTCATCAAAATGAGACTAGGCTGTGGCCTCCTGTAACTGGCATTGTGGTGAACTGACAATGGGTGGACAACTTAATACACCCAGCTTAACTGAACTAGCACGTTGCTTGTTGTGGAAGACCTTCCTGAGGAGTGTTGGCAGCAGCATAAGAGTCAGCATAAGGGAAGAAGAGAGGCTGTTAGGGAAGGTGTCTGGATGAGCTGTTGGAGCTATTGGAAATGGCTGATTCTCTTGGGCTATTCTGCTGGGTGACTTTGTCATGCTGGCTTTCTTGGTGAACTTGGCTGATTTCATAGGAAGTGGAGCTCAGGATCTTTCTCAGTGTCACTGAGAAAGGCTATGGTTCTCTTAGGGGGAGCTCTGGTCCTCATTTTGAGTATTGCTTCCTGGATCTGGAAGGGAAGATGGTGCACAGCTCAGCCTCCTGGAGAAGCTTTTCATATTAGCTTTCCTGATGGGAACTCAGCTTTCTGCATCATCGGAGGAGCTCAGGACCTCACCGCTGCTGAGGATGGCTGTGGTGCTTTTGAGGGGAGTTTCTTACCTTGAGTGTTGCTTCCTGGATCCAGTTGAGATTCCTCAGCCTGCTACCACAGATCCTTCATCCAGTGGGAATAGATTTTCTAGCTTTCACCGCTGACCTTTGGGCTTTTCCAGTGCAGATCTGTGAAGCAGGCCTGCATGAGACATTGTCATGGGCTGTGGACCTCCAGTTGGACTTGTGAGAGGCATTATTATGAGCTCTAGACTTTTAGTTGGGCTGATGCAGGATACTAGGAGTGAGGCCCTCAGCTGGATTCTTTGGTCGGTAGTATATGGACAGATTTTCTACACTATTTGTGTATGATTCTTTGGGTGATTGAATATAAAATAATCTTATAAAATGTGTCATATACTGTATTGTCCCCCTTGCAGAAACCCCAAATGACAAGCGTCTTCATATTCTATCACTTCTTTGGGGGCTGAGTAGAGTAGAAGTCATTGGCTGTATGCTCACCAGGAAGAATTTGAAGTACTTATTGCTAATAGAAAAAAAATCTGATTTTTAAAGTGCCATTTTGCAGTGCCTGTTACAGTATATTCTTGACAAAATCATCCTGGTAAAACAAAGCTGCTCACCTCATGGTAGGCAGCAAGCAGAGCACAGGGGAAGAGTACCATGGCAGATGCTCCACAGCACACCTCCAGTGACCTGCTCTCCAACTGGGCTCCAGCAGCTCCTAACACAGTCAGCTGGGAACAGCAAGGGTGAGTCCACTGCCAAGTGTAGCACTGCCATGGTCTGAGCCTCTCTCCAGAGTCTTTGAATCCAGTCAAATGGACAATTGAAAATAAGTTGCACACTGGAATTTTACACTGGCAGAAGGCTGCCAACCCCTCTGTTTACCCAGGAGAGATTGAGGAGATGAGATGGGTCAGAAGTGTAGATCTCATGAATTAAATAGAATTTTGCACTGCTATCTTCAGGATCATCAAGTCTGCTTCTGAACCTATGCTTAGGGAGGGTAGAAGAGTCAACTTTTCTGTCCCTTACCCATGGTAAATTCAGGCATGAGCCTCATAACAAAAAAGAAACAGATTACCATGGGAAAAGCAAAAACGTTTATTATATCATATGTGTGACATTAACAAGAAACATTCATAGGAAAATAAAGACATGAAAAATAGATAAACTTGCATATTTTTAAAATGCTAGTGTGATGAAAAATTGAATAATTATAAAAAGGCATACATGGTCAAACAAGTGTGATCTAATAGTTATCAGGGACTTTACAAGTCTGTTTCTTAGGAATCTTCCCCATATCTTCTTTCCTTGGAGATAAGATTTTTTTCCAACATCCCTATCCAATATAAAGAGGGTATCTTGCATGTGAGGACCTTGCATCCTGCTTCAGACAAAGGTCAAAAAATATGCTTAGTTTGAAATGTGTTTCAGACTAGAAGGAGGTGGGGAAGTTAAGTGTGTGAGTGTGTCATTTTTTTAAAAATTCTTCCTTAAAATACTATGTAAGTTACATCTGTTGAGCCTCAACAGAAACAGAAAAAACCTGAGCAATTTACTCTCATCTACTGAATCTACCCAAATGACTGAAGTCTGTTCTCTGTAGATTGTGATGTGGAGGTTCTTAATATATCATTGCTAAAATACCTGTTCCATGTTATGCCTAAGATGTTTGATATTCAGACAGATAGTGAAGTTAAACCCAACTGCATAAGATGCAGGGTAATAAAAAGCTTCTCTTCTGGACGCTTAACAACCTAAGTTAGCAGACCAAAAAATAGAGAAATAGAAGGGCTTCAAGGACTGCCAACATTTTGACCCTAGCCTTTCAAGGTCAGTGAAAACTTAGGACAGAAGAGAACCTATACTGTAACATCATGTAACTCAGTTGTGTCCCAAATTTTCTGATCAAAGAGATTATGGGGCCACAGAGCAACGTGATTGATGACGTAGAGTATGCCTAAGGAGAGTTGCATGGAGAGAAAACATTCTCTCAGGTTTTTACAGAAAGCAAACTGGTCAAGCAATGGCCATGACTCATCCACATGGCTGACACTGACAAAGGATCTGCAAACTGTGGTATAGGCTTGCAGGATAAATCCTGAGGGTACTTGACTGACCTTATCAGATACAAAAGTTACATTTCTTGTTATACAGATCTTGCTTTATCTTGGTCTTAACCATCCATCAGAAATGTATAAAACCGAGGTATATACAGTAAAACCATATTAATATACTGAGCTGTAAAAGCCTCAAGTCAACAACTTCTGTGGTTCTGTGGACAACCCACTACTCTTGTGGATTGCTAGGCTGTCTTGCATTGTTTTCCTGAATTCACATACCTATAGTATCTAGATGCCAATGGAATACCCATTTCTGACAGGACTAAACAAAAAAAGGAAGGACCATTTTGTATCTGTATATGCAGAATAGTTAGGATAGATATACAGCTACTTTCGCTTAATTCAATGAGAAGAAAGATTTGTACTTATAGTGTTTGGACAAGATATCATGTCTGCATCTTGTACTATGTATAACCACTAAGAAGATAACAATGTTCAATGTATTAATTATTGAAAATGTGCTATTAATCAGTTTTAAATTGCTTCATTGATATTTGTTTCTCAATAAAATAAAATATATCATTGCTGTTTTGCTTCCTATACAACACAGAACTTTTAGGTTGTGAGTGTGTGTGTGTGTGTGTCTGTGTGTGTGTGTTTAAAACAGAATTCGTGGCATTAGTGGGACATTAGTGGGATTCCTGAAAACCTACGGAAAGATAAGCAAAATTTAGGCAGGTGTTAATTTTTCAGACTTTCTGTTAAATAGCATATCATCAAAATTTTATAACTTCCTTACAGAGATGGAGAGATTTTATCACTAGCCTTAGGTTGGAAAGTAAGTCAAGGTCAAAATTAGAGGCACCCTCAAGCATGTCAGGCTTAGATCTAGCTCTTTTTAAATCTTTTCTCAGCTCCTCACAATAATCATAATAATATTCAACCCTATTAATCCCTGCTGTTAAGATTCTTCCATTGAAAATTACCATAATAATCACAACAAAGGAGTATGTATTTAAAATATTCAAATACACTTCAGATTGTCCCAATTCCATTAATGACTACCCCAAGATTCAGGTAATGGATTGTGGAAAACATTTTTGAGGTGATAATAATCAGACTTTAAAGCAGATATCACCCTCCGTACAGCAGCCTTTTAGGGAGCAAGCAGAGCTGCCTGTGGGTTGTGCCTCCCAAAGGCCCAAAGACAGGCAGGGAATTTGCATTTGTATTGCATGTATTTGTTTTTAGGTGGTGAGCTTACTCTGAAGTGTTCCACTAACCATCCCATGAACAGTTTACAATGGAAGATGAAAGTGAATTTAAGGCAAACAAAGGGGAAAAACAGCTTCCAGGTTTGTGCTTTGACCATTTTTCCAGACTCTAGGAGTAGCACATTTACACCCATGTGTATTTTGAAGTTCCCAATTCTGGGGTTGTAGGTTAACTTTTGCCACATTTTGATCTCTCTTTTATGGGGCATTTTATGTTGCTGAACATTAAGTAGCAGCAGGTCTTGCTTCTAAGCATGCGGAGTCAGCTCATTTCTGAATAAGTCTCTCTTACTTTGATTGGCAGTGACAAGAGATGGGGATTGAGTGAGGGTAGGGGGTGTAGGCCAGTACTGCAGACACTGGGAAGGATGGTGTGGTTATGAATTAGTACTTCTGAGGCTTCCTTATAGGGGGTTTTGCATTTCATGTGTATTTGGAGGGCTTGGTTATGCAGTGCTATCACTTCACAGAAATACTTTAGTTCTTCAGCCCTTTGTCAGCACTTACAAGATATTACCTTTCTCTGTGGGTTAAGGAAGATAAGGAAGTAGAAAACACTCACAGGGTCAGTTTCATGATTTCTTAGAGAGAAACTAAGAAGGTTTAGGAGAAAGAAGACTGATCTCAAGAATTGAAGGATTAAGACTAGTCTCAGAGAAAGGTTTACTGGGCATTAAAAGGTGCTTATTTGGAGGAAGTTTGTAGAAAGTATATATCCTAAGAATTCAATGTGATTGTTTCATCTTGATTGAGTTAAGCTCCTTAAAATATTATATACCTGGAATTTAACATTGTTTCAAAGGCTCGTAAATCAAATTATCTCCTTGCACACTAGATGGTTAAATAAAATTGGAAGAAAGGCCCATATTAAGCCTGTCAGTATAGAGTCACTGCACTGCTGGACAAACAGAAATATGTGAAAGTTTTTCATGAAAGCGGCTTTGAATGAAACACAACATTTATTTAATTTGATTAACAATATAGATTTTGTTAGTTTCTCCTGCAGAAACATACAGTCCCAAAATCTCTGTGGTGATAAGGAAGTAATTCTGAAATACTGAGCTATCTTCCCAGTCCCACCATCTGCCTTCTTTTTTTCGATTTTTTCTTTAGTGGAGGGTTTCACTAGGCAGCTTGCACTCACAGTGATCCTCCAGTTTTCAGCCTCCCCAGAGCTGGGATTACAGGTGCATGCCCCCACGCCCAGTCTCAATCACCAGCTCAGTGCACCTCAGGGGTGGGGCCTGCATAGCAGTGGTGCCAAGGATTGAACCTTATTCCTTGTGCTTACCTAAGCAGGTGCTTAATCTGCTATGCTATTGTGCAGGCCCTTGCCTTCTTTCTCAAATTTGCATAACAATGTAGCTTTTTCTTTACTTTTATTTTTTTCTCATAATTTTATTGATAAATAGCAATGAGACAGTTTCAAATCCAATTGGTAGAAGAGTTTCAATAATCAACACATTGCATACATTCTTCCTAGTGGTTAATTGCTGTACAAGATGGGGACTTGATATCCTACTTACAAACACCATTAGAACAAATCCTTCTATTCATTAAGAGAATGTAACTATATATCTATCCTAACCACTTTGAGTATGCATATACAAAATGGACATTCATCTGTATACCCTTTTTTTTTGTTAAGTTCTGTTATTTGAATATTATAGGTGTGTAAACTCAGCAAAGTTGGCCTATGGAAAAGTTTTCCTAACGTTTGCCCACCTTGCTGCTGGCGGATCAAGGTGCTTATCCCAGCACCACTTTTTTCTGACTGGTATTTGCTATGTGTCCATAACTTCTTCCATTCCAGAAATCTCTGTCTCAAGAGTTTTGATTTAACATGGTTAAATAAACATCCTAAGTTTGTCTGCTGTGATTATTGGCCTGGGTTAGCTGGCTTCCACTGCCTGGGGCTGCAGGTGGCTTTATTCCTGTCTGCACCTGCAGCCTGGAGGTGGAAAAAGAGCTGTACTGTCTCATAGTATAATCTTTTTTAGAGGTTAGAGACTCAAATGGGCAAAAGCAAATCATAAATGCACACTATGTAGTTTCTATTTAAAATCTGCATGACTCTCATCCACTCCTAACTAATTGACTAGGGTCATATGGCCAAAGCCAAGGAGTAGAAGAACATATTCTTATTCCAAGCAGTCTGACAAGTTAGGCATAGAACCAATGATTCCAAACAAACAATACTACTTACCACAATGAGAAGAATCCAAAAGTGAAAACAATTAAACTTTATTAAACACTGGAAATAAAATATGAGGCCAACAACATGTGTGCAATAGCCATTGTTGGTTTTTTAAAGTCTGAGAAAAGCTAGGTGATAGATGGAGAAAACTTTTGTGAGAAAAAAAAAGTTCTGAGAAATTCCTAGGTGGTAGATAGAGAAAACTTCTCAGTGGGGAATCCAGCAAAAATTTATAATATACTTATTGCCTACAATTTTAAGAACTTGTAAAAAAGAATAATTTACTTGTTTTTTGGTTTTGGTTTTGGTTTTGGTATTTTTGTGGTACTGCAGATTGGGACCTTGTATTTACTAGGCATGTATTTATGGTGCTGGGCTATACCCCTGCTCTAAAAAGAATAATTTAGGTAGTAAAGGTTATTATCTGTACTTCACTTAATAAGAGACAGAGCTCTTTATTCAAAATTATATGAAGCTTTCTGTCGATGTTCTTTCCACTTGGAGCTCAGTATAAGATAACCTTATCTGAAGGAGGTGCACCCACAGCCTAAACCCTGGAGTTAGCTTTTGTTTCAAATTTTTTATTTATTATTTATTTGACACAGGGTCTCACTGTACAGCTCAGACTCATAGTGATCCTCCTGTCTCAGCCTCTCCAGTGCTGGGACTACAAGTGTGCACCACCATGTCCAGTTTCAGTGGCCCCCCCAGCTTGCCTGGAAATCCCAGGACTGGTATGGCATGCAGCACCAGGGATCGAACTTGGGTACTTGTGCTTGTCAGACAGGCACTTAGACTGTTGTAATTATCTCCACAGTCCTTGGGGTTGGCTTTTGCTAGATAGGAATTAGTTTTTTCTTTTGATCAGAATGAAAATTTCTTCTGAACTTTTTTTTAGGATTTAACTATACTAACTGTGTTGCTACTAAGAAATTGTACCAGGGCATAACTACAGCTTTACTTCATTCTTAATAGCATTTT
>NW_004524682.1:717296-721982 GCF_000260255.1 Octodon degus
AGGGGGCGGGGCTGGCTGGCATGTGGTGCTGGGGGATTGAACCGCGGTCCCTGATGCTTTGCTAAGCTTGTTCTAAGTAGGTGCTTTAGACCACTGAGACATCTCTCCAGCCCCTCTTAATAGCATTTTAAATTGGGTCTATCTGTCCCTAGATTCCAAGTGGTAGAATCTACTTAGGTGATGGACATCAAGCAGAATTCTACCATATGGTATGTAACACGGTACTAAAGATTTAGAGTTAGGTATTTAATACTTAAAACCAGGGCTGGAGAGATGGCTCAGTGGAATAAGAACTTCCCTGGCAAGTGCAAGGGCCTGAGTTCAATCTCTGGTTCTTCCACAAAGAAAAAATATTCAAAACCTACCAGTAAGAAGAGCTGGATTTAGAAGCATAGAACTGTCCTCGCCAAAGGGAAATTAAACAGAATTTTTAAAAATGTCTAATTAGACAACTAATAGAAACATGGATTTGCCAAGTGAAGCACCCAGGGGAGAAACGTGGCCACTATTAAACTGAGTTGGCCTGTACCATGATCTTCCACCAGCAAATCCATAATGTTTCTAGAGAACAAATAACAAAAGAATTGTTTTCTTCTTTTCATAGCATTGGTCAGACTAATCAAGGACATGATACCCACACGGGCCACTATGATTATAACCAAATAAGCTTAATTTTAAAATATGTACTGCAAAAATGTTTTAATAAAAAAATAATAACAAGATAAATGTATGTATATATGGTTCAGCATCCTGAGGTTATCTGAAATTCCCCTACCTCCATTTTCCCTTTTATTAATTTTGTTTTTCCTTGATCAGTCTACCAACTGATTCCCTCATGTGTGAATAAATTATTTGCATGTAAATTGCTTAACCAGACTGCAGAATCACTCTGTACAGGTCTCCTAGCTATTTTTAGATCTTCTGACAAGGGTAGTAATTACTTGGGAGACTGAACAAGAGAATATGGACAGGTAATAGTGATAGGACATGAGATTATAAAAATAGTTCCAGCCAGATGATAAAATAGAAAACTAACATTAGATTAGGAAACTTTGGATACATCCTATCATGTATGGGAGAAAACTGAAACATTTTTGAAAGGCAGAATTATGGTCAGAATTATAATTTTTACTGATTAGTTAATTCAGTATATATTTGTTCAGCACACACATCCAGATAATCTGTGTATTAAGCAATGATGTTATAAAGTGAGGCATGAAACATACATGATGTCTCTTGTCAGGAGGCTAAACATGATATAGGGATGCACAATTAAAAAGCACACAATTAAGCTGCTGAATAACTAGGTAGAAACTCTGCAAACGTACAGCACAGAGGCATGTCTTGTGGAGTAACAGAACCCTGGGCTTGAATGGTAAATCATAAAGAATTGAAGGCAGGATTGTACTGCAACAATTAGGGTTAAAAAAATTGATGAGACGATGAACCAAAAATATGGCTTAATGCAGATTTTAGATAATGTAGAAATGCCAAGTTAAAGGGCTTTAGATAAAGAGCTTTATTATATCCCTCAAGTAATTGCAGAGGAACAAAGACTCAAACACTGCTAATTCAGATGCTTATTTTGGATGTCATTAAGCATGTAGATCATTTACATTTTTTGCCTTCTTGGAATATAGACATTTTTCTTGAGGCTTGTCCATCTTGATTTCAAAATGGCTATAAAAACTGTCACACCCTTATGCCACCTCCAGAGGACAAACTGATTTTTGCCTTATCTCTTTTCTTTTAAGACAGAGATGTTTCCAGAATTTCTCTGGCAAACTTTCTCATATTTAACTATTCAAAAAAAAAAAAGTTTGCAAATGTGGGCTCTGGCATGAATCACTGGTGTAGTAAGGAGATACTGTGACTTGTGTATGAATTATCTAGTAGTGCAATTATTAGTGACAAGTAACTATTTGACTTATCATTAAGCACAATTATATACAATTAAAATTGCTGTACATCATTTGCTCCAGTGACAGTTCAGGTCATACAGAGTCAGTGGCTACCATTTTGAACAGGGAAAATTATAAATAATTTTCATCACTGCAGATGGTTCCATCCTATAAGTGTTGATCTGAGTAAATGAATCAAGACTCTCACTGTACTTCCTAGGAAGGAACCACCCTTTCTTGAAGCACATGACTTTCTCTACCTGAATAAAATCAAGCTTCTTTTTTTTAATGTATATGTTTAAAAATTATTTATTTATTTATTTGGTATAGAATCTTGCTACACAGCTTGGACTCATAGTGATCCTCCTGTCTCAGCCTCCCCAGCAATAGGATTACAGGCGTGTGCCACCTATACTTGATTTTTTAAAATTTTAAAAAATAATAATTTTCTTGAGAAACAAATAGCAATGAGATAGTTTCAAAACCGATTACTAGCACAGTTTTAATAATTAATACATTGCATGTTGTTGTCTTAGTGCTTATTCATTGTACAAGATATGGACATGATATCCTGTCCACAAGCACTATTAGAACAAATCTTTATTCATTGAATTAAGAGAATGTAGCTGTCTATCTATCCTAACTATTTTGAATATACAGATACAAAATGTTCATTCATTTGTATCCTTTTTTGTTTAGTGCTGTCAGAAAATGGTATTCCATTATCATGTTTTTCAATAATTAATACATTGCATATTGTTATTTTTTTAGTGGTCATTCATAATACAAGATGCAGACATGATATCCTGTTCAAACACTATTAGTACAAATCTTTCTTCTCATTGAATTAAGAGAACGTAGCTGTATATCTATCCTATTTTGTATATACAGGTACAAAATGGTCCTTCCTTTGTGTCCCCTTTTTTGTTTATTTTTATCAGAGATGGGTATTCCATTGCCATTTAAATATTGTAGGTGCATGAATTCCAACATAGTCCAGTAGTCCATAACAGTAGAGGGTTATCTGCAGGACAGGCAATGTCAGAAGTTGTTGACTTGAGCCTTTTACAGCTCAGCATATGAACATGGCTTTACTTTTTATACCTCATTTTTATACTTTTATGCTGGATGGTTAAGACCAAGATAAAGCAAGACCTATATAAGAAGAAATGTAACTTTTGTATCTGACAAGGTCAGTGAAGTCCCCTCAGGATTTATCCTGTTACCCTGTACCGCACTTTGCAGATCCTTTGCCAGTGTCAGCCATGTGGATGAGTTACGGCCATTGATTGGCCAATCTTCTCTCCGTGAAAGCCTGAGAGAATGTGTTCTCTCCATGTGACTGTAATCAAGCTTCTGTTGGAAGAATAAAGGGGTCAGGTAATGAATGTTAGATGAAAAAACAATAGTCCTTCCCAAAATGCCCAAGAGATGAAGAAAACCTCATCGGATGAGTTTAGGGGACAGAGGCAATAAAAGACTTGGAGACAGCTGAAGTGAGGTGAAAGAGAGAAATAATATTAAGGTAAATGTCATAAAGGTCAATTTTATTTACTGAGAGAGGAAATACAGAAATGATAGAATTTGGGGGCTGCATTGGGAAATAACACAACGGGAAAGGAAGATGGAGATTCTAGCAAGGCACTTGGAAAACCAGACAAACACCCATCTGGGCAGCAAATGAGGAAGGTTGTGAGGTTCCTTTATCCTCTAAGCTGGGACCTTGAATAGCAGAAGAAATGACATTGATAATATTTTGGCTTAAAATACAGTCTTTCCAACATCAATTACACAGAGAGGGTAGAAGTTAAGTGGTAAAGAGAACAGAAACAGCGTTACCATTCATAAAAACTTATCCTCTAAGAATAAGTGCTCACAGCTGTGGTGGTTAGTTTGATCAGCTTTGAGATCTTCCCAGTTGGAGGAGGGGAGTACAACACACTAGAAGGTGTGTCTGGGTGGCCTGTATGGTGGGGACTTGCAACCTATGTGTTCCTTTGTTTCTCTGCCTCTGCCTCTGTTCTCCTTCCCTGTTTTCCAGTAGCTATGAACTAAAAAATCTTTGCTTGGTCATGCCCTTTTGCCATAATTTTTCTGCCTTAAAGTCAGCCAACAATGGACTATACCTCCTTAAGACATTAGCCAGCTTAGAACTCTCCTCCTTACACTTTGGTTGTCAGGTACTGTGCCCAGCAATGGGAAAGCTGACTAGTAAAGTGTGATTAAAATCAGTCTCTCACATGCCAGACTGTGATTGTTATTATTGTTGCTGATAAGCATTCAGCTATATCAATTTACGTTGAATATAATTTATGATTATATAGATTTGTTTTCAATATAAATGTATATGCCACTCTTACAGCTTGACATTTGCTAGAATAGCCTCACATAGAATATTAGTGGCAATATTTATACATTTAATTAATCTGTTTTACCTTTAACCAGCTTCTCACTGAAGTTGTTACAAAAGGCAGAAATGATGTGCAGTGTTATAAAATCTTAGGAGTAGTGGATCATTTGTAATGAGGAAAAAATGCAAGAATTTCCACTGCTAGAGGAAAAATTTAAGGAAAAGGGAGAGGAAGGGCAGCTTTCCTTTGATCTTCCTTATGCACCCTGCAATACATGTAAAAGAGAGACCAGACATGGGCTGGTGAGATAGCTCAGTCGTCTAAAACACCTGATTAGGCAAGCTTAGGCAATCTCAGGGACCAAGGTTTGATCTCCAGCACCACATATCATGTGAGCCCCCACACCTGTGGCAGGCTGGGCTGGCCACAAAAAC
>NW_004524682.1:722122-748004 GCF_000260255.1 Octodon degus
ATAACTCTCCACTCTTCACTGAAGGTAGTACCTGTGGTATGCTTTTTTGCAAAAATTAGATACCCTTTCAATTTCTTAGTAAATCATTTATAGTTCTCTGGTAAACATCTACATAGCATATGTGTGCGTAAAACACAAATTATAATTATGTACACATCTATGTATGTACATACATTATTTGTATTTATATATATGTACTTATATTTGTACAGACATAAATTGATAATTTTTTAATTCATTGTCTGTCTTCCCCCAGAGCATATAATCTCTGACCTTGTTCATTTTTAGACTATGAAATAAGACAAGCCATTTATGATTAATTAGGTGCAGAAAAATCTTTACTATTTAACCTCAACTTAAAAACATCTTGGTTTCACTGATAATTTGCATGAGAAAAGGGATTATTTTCCAGTCACCTCTACACATGAATGGTATGACTTTAATGTATCAATAATGAAAAGACACAGTTATGACAGGACAGTACAACTGTAGTTTGAATAAAAAGTTGACAAAAGCAATTACCTTCTTCTGAGAAAATCTATCTTGATAAGCTTAGTGTTGTTTGAAAAATTAGGATATTGTGCAGTACAAGCACTTGAGGTAGAGACAAGAGTGATTTTATGATTATTGCTGAGAGGTTTTAGGAAATAACATAAAGCAAATATCTGACACTTTTTCTAGAAGTTAATTTATTTTTATTTTTGTTTTAGTGACAGAACGTAGTATACCTTAACAAAAATGTTTTCATCAGTTCTTTAAACCAAGAAATTAAATACAGAGACAAAACATGAAGCTGAATTTTTTATTTTATTTTACATTTTTGTGTATTTTGGTACAGGGTCTCACTATGCAGCTTGGACTGATAGTGCTCCTCCTGTTTTCAGCCTCCCCAGTGCTGGGATTACAGGTGTGTGCCACCACTCCTGGACTGAAGTTGAGCTTTAGAACACTAACGTGCATTGGACTGATGAACTAGTATAATTCTGGTTAAAGAAATAGCCCCTCAAATAAAGGAGGTCTACCCATCACCCAGTTCTTTAACAACAGTGAAGAATCATGTGAAAATAAGGCAAGTAGAAAGAAGTTTGTGCATTAGTCTTATGGGAAAGTAAATAAACAATTGTAGAGGCTCGCAATGTAGATTCATGGTAGAGCTTTTGATTGGCATGCATGAAGCCCGAGATTCAATCTCCAATACAGTTCAGCAAAACACAAAACAAAACAAAACAATTGTGGTCAAGGTATGGAGAACTAAGGTAGAACATAGACTAATACATTCTTTAAAAAAAAAACCAAAAACAAAAAACAAAATCAACCAAGACTCCAAAAGTACAAAATTATAAGGACTGTGTACTTAGATCTCTTAAGAATTAATTACACTCACACCATAAAGCTCATAATATTTTGGTTCATTTTCATTTAACATATTTTTGTTGACTTTATGGCTCTTATTTTTTTGCTTCTAAGTGTTTTAGGTAACTGAAATATGGAAAATGATAACAAAGGAAAAGCAAATATCATTCAAATCAAGCAAATGTTTCACTTTATTATAATGATCAAACAATTTGGCAGCATATTTAGGTACCTATGCATGTATCTATTTAATGCACAACTTAAAATGGGTATTTTTCATAAATTGCTATGAAAAGATCTTAGTATATCTCAATAAGGCTGCTTAAAAATAAATAATATTTTTAAAAATTGAAAGGCTCTGTATGCCTAGCTATGAAAAGCTAAAGATTGATTTAGGACTCACTGCAAATATGTTGAGGATAACACCTCAGTGAAGGAATAAGGCAAATATTCATTGGATGAAGTATGTCTAGCCTGCTTTTGAAGTACCCTCAGGTCAACATTATTCACAAGAAATCCATTACCTTTGTATGAAATCCATCCATATTTATATGAAAGGAATATAGTTTTCAACTTTGGCATATAGTTTTAAAAGAACATTTGGAATAACTGAATGGAGATGTATTTTATAAAAGCATAATTAAAATTTTAATGATCAAGTGCCTGCCCAGCAAGCACAGGGTCCTGAGTTCAATCCCCGGTACTGCAACAAAACAAAACTTAAATGGTCAGAGTAAACTAATTTCCAAAGTTAATTAATACAATTTATCATATCAGTTGTATAAATCAACCTGATTGAATATGGAAAGTAAGACACCTGTTTTTGGTTTTTTTTTCATCAGACACCTAATTTTTTTTTTTTCGGAACCGGGGATTGAACTCAGGCTCTTGTGCTTGCCAGGGAAGCGCTTATTCCACTGAGCCATCTCCCCAGCCCCAGATACCTAATATTGAACCAAATTAAATCCTAAACTGCTTTATTGAGATTTGGGTGGACAAGGAAGCAAAGACTCCTTGCACAATACAGTATTTGTGGAAAAACAACTTTTTCCCTAAAAATCAGGGAAGTGTGGTGGTCATCCTGCTTGTCCCAGTCAAAGTGACAACAGAAAGGCTGGCCTAAGTAGCATCTTTAACACAGGCTAAATCTTGGTAGCCTTTTCAGAAGGATTATTTGTTATCAAGTTATAGCTCTCACACAAATGGACCTAGACTTATGGTATTTTTTTTTTCTTTTATGCGTTTGGTACAGGGTCTCAGACTCCTAGTGATCCTCCTGTCTTCAGCCTTACCAGGGCTGGGATTACAGGCATGCACCAACACACCCATCAGTGGCTGACTCCATGCTCCCGGGGGCGAGGTCTGTGTAGCACGTGCTGCCCAGTCCCTGCGCTTGCCTAAGTAGACATTTTTTTTTATTTTTCAAATGAACAATTCTGTATGGCTCTCAGTACATGGGGTATGTTATAGGCAGCTATTGCACTGAAGCACTGAGCAATGTGTGTCTCCATAATCTACATCTGTGAGCAGAGTATGTCTCTGTGACTTCCATCTATGTCTTTGGAGCCTTGCTTATAGCTGTGAACTCGATGTTAGATCTTTTATAATTTGAAACCTTCCCAGTGGAAAACGCAGCTTCCTTTCTTGCCTAAATAATCTCTGTTAGCCTCCAAATACTCCTTTCCTTTTTCTGATCCACATGCAGAAACAGATAATGGTTTTTGAAGCATATGTCTGTGAAGGTTTCTCCCTGCACACATGTCAAGACAATGCTCTCGAGCATATGTGAGTTATTTATCATCAAACAGATTTCATAGTAACAGGTGCATCCATGGAGCCAAAATGCATAAAAAAGACTAATTTCCTTTTTCCTCCTCAAAGACAGTGACTAAAAGTGATAAGATAATGGCTGGGATCCTAGACCACTAAAAGCTTCTAGCAGATGTAACTCTTGAAGCTTTTACTAAACCCTGGAAATGTGTCATGCAACCATGGCAGGCAGCAGAGTCAGATGATGGAGAGGTGTTAATGAACTGATGCTTGCCTTTTAAAACAACAGAATGTATAGACAGGAAAGCTCCTTTAGAAGTGCTTTCATTCAACTTCCTTATTAACTGAGGCCAGAAAAAGCCTGCCAGGTTTCCCTAAACCCAGGAGCTGTTCCTATGGGAACCAGGTGTCAGGATGACTAACGTGGGAGCCTCTGTCTCAGCACCACTCTCCACTTCTGTCAAAATCTGTGGGCATCTGTCCTTTGATCTTTCAACTGAGTAATTTCTTGCATTATACCTTTCTCCACCCTCTATTCAGATTTATTACTCTCTTATTTCTCCTTCCTAATTTCTGAAATGCTCTTTGTGCTCGTGTGGAAAAAGAAATGTTAAGTACACTACAAGGAATGATTTGCGAAGAATATTATCAGGCAAGAAATTCTGTGCTGTGTATGTCACACCTGCAGTGTAATAGTACTTTCTCCTGGCAGCATCCGTATGATCACTTGACACCGAATTAAAAATCAGCAGCTCTGAGAGGAGGGCTGCGCAGCCCCCACCAGGCTCTCGTCACTGGCGGCTGAGCTTGAGAGCTCTCGCTTACAGCGAGCACAGAAATCAGCTCTGAACCTGGCCACTCTGCTGTGTGTGTCACTTGCTCAGACTGTGCATGACAAATCCTCAAATGCGTCTGGTGACATTTAGAGAGTGCTGTGGACTCTGCCAATATGCCAGGCAATCAGAGTGTGCATGACAAATTATGAAACACACACTGTGAAAATTATGGACTCTGTCACGGTGCCAATCTGCTGCTGAAACCTACTGCTGCTAGAAGTAAGCTGGCACAGATTTGTTGCTCAATTCAGTCGTATTTGTAATTCAGTAATGGATTGATCCTGATGGTGGGTTGCTGTACCTGTTTAGGTTTCAAACAAGTGCTGGAGGGCTAATGACCTCACCTGCTATTACAAGATCACCTCCTTTCTCACTATGCCTCCCTCTGATGGTTCTTCTTTCCCTCTCTCTATTATACTGGGTTTATGCACCAGTCCTTAAATTCTGTCCTCCAGAAAGACGTTCCAGTTGCCTGCCAGTATATTAGAAGAGCACTTTCAATGTGTGATAAAACATTTGGTGTATTGCATTCTCACTGCACACAACACTCACCCTCTGGTATGTACCTGAAGGACAAGAGTAGTCGGAGATTGTGAGTTGCAGGATGACAGGAAACATTCCACTAGAGAAGTGGACCATTAGAATCATCATCAAAGCATTGCTTGACGCTCAGTGCGTCTTTGCATAAAATCTTAGAAGGATACTGGGGAAAGCTACGTTATAACCGCACAGATAACACCGAAATTCAACAATTCAAGGAAAAGATAAATACAGTGACAGTCCCTCTGTCTGTGGGAGACTGGTTTCAAAACCCGTGGATGCTCAAGTTGCTTACATAGAAAGGGGTATCACTTGTGTATGACCTACGTGTATTCTTGCATTTACTTTAAATCTTAACTAGATTATATTAATACCTAAAACAAAAAGATGTAGAGGTTTTCTTAGGAGATAATTCTGGAAGTAAACAACCTCTACTTGTTCAGTAGAGACAGTTTTCTTGCAGATATTTTCTAACTGAAGTTCGATACCCTTTCCAGCACGCTGGGTCGGCCCAGCCCCTGGAGTGTGCTGAGCTGGCAACTGAATCTGAATATGGTGCCACATGCTATAATCCCAGCACTAGGGAGGCTGAAAACAGGAGGATCACCAGGAGTTCAAGTTACATAGTGAGACCCTGTACCAAACACATAAAATGAAAAGAAAAAAAAAGATTCATCTGTTCGGAACATGTTGCATTTTTTTCTGTTTTTAATTCTTAAGCATAGCAAGATAACATTTACAGTATAACAACAAAGGATTGTATTTAGTTTGTATTATGCATTAAAATAATCTAAAGATGATTTAAATATACAAGGATCACACAGAAGGTTGTGGATAGATAATATGTAAATAGTACATGATTTTGCATAATGGCCTTGTGCATCCAAGAATTTTAGAGCCAATCCTTCATAGACATGGAGAAATGACTGTACTTGGAAATAATATTGTGATAATTGGAGCTAAATTTAAGTGTGAAATAAATAAATTGACTAATATGGCTAAGTTTATGTGTATGCATTTTAGATCTGTAGTTTATATTTATAAATCTACAGACAGCTGTAATGTTTTCATGTGTATATATAAATTTAAGCTTAAATTTCACCTTCAATTTATTTCCTTTTCTGTGGTTGAATTAGTCCCTATTTTACTGATAAGGAATATTATCCTAATTGTGTACAGTCATGTCATGATGGTTTGTTTTCTAAATATTGTATTTTTATAGTTTATCTTAGGTAAAACAGACTTCATATCATGTAGAGAATTTGTTTAATTTAAATAATAATCATGACGTTTACTTTTATGACAAAATAGTGAGTCATGATGTCCAAGAAAGTTTGTCTGTGTTACATTTGTCACAGTACTACATGTACCACCATGATCTGTTTCATTTTTATTCACTTGCCTCTAGGTCATAAATTGTAGTTAGCTCTGTTGGCTTATGTCATTTATAATTGAAAAATATATTTACTTTGTGTAGCTTATTAAACAACTCAGGGTCAACATTCCTTTTTTCTCCCTTGAATTAAATTTTCTATCATGCCTTTTCCATAGGTCTTGTGGTGCCCTAGACGGCGGGTTAATCTAAGCTAAGATAGAGGTCTTATTCTGCAAGACACTTGGCAAAGCCTTACGACTTCTTGGATCCTGTGCTAGCACCATATGGAGATGGCTCGTTGTGAATAATATGAAAGAAAAAAACAAAAAAGAGAGATGGAAAGAGAAGCCTTTCCAGGACTTTTCCTGCATGGTGCACACTGAGGCTAACTCTTAGCTTCTGTCAGTACCAGACTTGTACAGAATAAAGCCAAACTGTGCTCCCTGACTTGGGGCTCTGTTCCTTCGATGGAAAGAGAAGTTGACAAGGCAACCACCACTTAGGCTCCTCCAAACTTTGAGCCGTCTGTCTAATGTGACAGGGCTGATCAGCAGCATTTAGCCACTCTTCTTTCAATGCTACAGAGGTGGAATCACAAAAACTAAAGAGAGCTGGAGCAAAGACTCAGAAAGAATCATATCCCTTTCATTTAGGATACAGCTGGGGAAATTGTTATATTTAGTAACCTGCACATTAATTCTCCTAAGTAGAAGAGTATTGTTTGGCCAAAGCCTGGGTCGAGGAGTTTGATCGGTGCCAAATGAAAAAGTGGCAGCTCTCCCTCCATCTATGTCTCTGATTATAAAACAGCAGGAGAGATCGTTAGGGTAGCACACACGTTCTGCTTTGGGGCATATGTCAGCTTCAATACTGTGAACAGCTTTAAGCCTTGCCAAGGATGCCAAGTGCGTCTTCCTGTGACTTCTCTAACAATGTGGCGCTGAGCTGGTGCTGCTGGCAGCTTTGCAGGGAGCTGCGGTGGTGAGTGACACAGATGGTGCAGAGAGCCTGACATTGCATATTATTTACCAATCAGAAAATGACTCAGTTATTTTATGCACACAATTATAAAGGGCCACCTGTACCAGCATGTGCCGCCTGCTTGCAAGCAACAGCAGGAAGAGGGTATGTGTCGTCGTGAAAGATGAACCGTTTCACTTATTGTTATATATTTTTATACTTTTGACATCAACATAATTCTCCCTCTGTTTGTGAAAATTGAGTAACATTTCTCCCCTTGTGAGGACTGTGCTATTCTTTGCGTAGCTGTAATATAGTATACTCTATTTTCAAGATTTAGGACCTGAAAGAAAAAAAAAGCTGCTTTGTTATGTTACATTTTTTGGTTAAGTTTAATTTTGCTAGGCAACTCTTAAAACATGGTGCTCAAGGGAAGTATGAGTCCATTATTTATATATTTCTTGAGTGTTCATTAGATACTTAGGACATGCTTTAATTGTTTTAAAACTTAAAGGTGATATAAAACCATGTTCTCTTGGCATTAAAAGTAAGGAAACTAAAGTTCCTAAACACCTGTTATAAATACTTTATAAACACTATACATATTTATATAGTCTTCCATTAATTTTTTGAGCCAAGTAGAATTATCCTATTGTATACATCGAGTATCTGAGACTTTGACAACTTAAGTAACCTTCCAGGTTCACACAGCTTGTATGTGGTAATGACAAAAAACTGAAACCAGTATGAGACTCTGACTCCTCTATCTTCAGAAGAGTTTGTTACATGCTTGCTTCCAAATCTTAAGTTTTCAAGTAGCTGGATCGAGTCATCAAAATGAAATAATCATTGAGCTGTATTGTATTTGTGCAGAATAAATTTAAAGATAAATATAAAAATCACAAAAACACTTGTAATGCTTTTTACTCTTCTTCCCCATACTTCTAAGAAGTAAATAATTGTTTCAGTTGAAAAATACATCCTCCCTGACTTAAAAGGTGTATCTATGTATGAATATATACATAGATTTTCATAAATAGTTTTTGAAAATTTTTGCCATGGTAGGTTCTGTTATATGAGTCTGGATCTAGCTATTCTTTTCCTGCTTTCTGTAATAACCTATGATGTTCAGTGTGAACAACATGATATTTGTACTTAATCAAATTCTATTGAAAATACAGATTGCTTATATTTATTGATATTTTGCACACTATGCAATGAGCATCTCTCTATATTATTCTGTTATTTTGTGCAAGTTCCTGGCAGTGAAACTAATAACATTTTGATATAGTAATTCAGATTTTCTTTAGAAAGCTTCATGTTGATATATATATATTTTTTTCTAATATTCTAAAATATAAATACATTCTAGTTGTCATACATTTTTGCAGTAGTTTCTGGAAATTGAATAATATATAACATTTTTTCACACAGGGTCTTGCTATATAGCTCAAGCTGACCTCAAACTTATGAGGATCCTTCTGCCTCAGTCTTCTAGTACTGCGATTTTAGGTGTGCACCACCAAGTCTGGCAGATAAAACAATTTTTAATTCTAGTAGGTAGAAGGTTAAACTCTTAGAAAAGCACCAGAGACCTTTGATCTAGATTTCAGCTTCTTTTGTTTATTTAGTTTTTTTAAAACTGGCAACAAATCCTGTTGTTTTCATCAGTTCTACTGAGAAATCTACCATTATCCTTAACTTTTGACTTTTGGTATAAAATGTATTCCAGTCTTACTGCTCTTCTGTGTTTCTTTTTAACTAGTTTTGAACAATTTCATTATGGTCTGTCTCATTATTTTTATGGAGTTTTCCTGTACTTGTTGAAGTTCTTAGCTTTTTGAGGATTTAGATGAAATTTTAAAACACTGTGCTAATTTCTTCAACATTTTTTTCTATTCTTCTCTCTATAACAATTTTCAGATATGTGTACATCTGTGTACTCGAAGTTGCCTCACAGGAAGTTGATGAATTCTGTAAGCATGATTGTTGTTTGTGTTTATTTTAACTATTTCCCTGCTGTGTCATTAAGTTCATTAATATTATGAACTTGAATTCACTGTCATTTCTCTCTGGTGTATTTTTCATATCAGACTTCATAGTATTCATGAGACTTGACTGATCTAAACTTGATCTGCTGTTTTAAACTTTCATGTGTCTAATTTCTGAAATATATGAAATATGGCTATAATAACTTTTAATATTCCTGTGCCCTGATCCTTACATTTAGGACAGAACTGGTTTTCTTTGGGAAGGTGGTGCAGCTGGTGCAGCATGTGGTGTCAGGGATCAAACCTCCATCTCTGCGTTCTTACCTAAGCTTGTCTAAGCAGGTGCTTTAGACCACTGAGCTATCTTGCTGGCCCCCAAGGCAGAATTAAAATTATTTTTAATTAACTTCTTATTTTTAGTATGAGTTTTGTTGCTCTGCTAACTTGTATGTCTGTTAATAATCTTGATAAATGCAAGAAATTATTATTTTTATTTACTTGTATGCTACATGTTTTTGTATTTCTATAAATCTCTTTGCATTTTGTTTAGAATATAATTTTCTTAAAAAATGTTTCTTTTAAGCCTTCCCTTCATGTTTTTTTGGGGGTGAATTCCACAGCAGTACACAGTGTAGGCAAAACCTTCCTTAACTCTCCCCTCAATATCCCACGGATTACAAAGCATGCCAATCTGCTCAGTGGGACGGGCACTCTTTTCAGCCATGTGTGATCTCTGATTTCTGTTTTCTTGAATACTTTTAAGGTTTTGCTTCACCTCCTCTGAACAATATTCTGCTGATGACTCAAGTGAATCTGCAGATCTCGGGTTTCCCTGTGTGCAGTCCCCTCCTATCAAGTACTGTATCTTGCAAACTTAGCTGTCTTGATTTCCCTGAACATATAACTTCATTTCCTCAACTCGGAAAACCACCTGATCTATCTACTCTCCCACTTTCTTCACTGCAGCCTGAATTTCTCTGTAGACAGAGAGCTAGGGTAATCAGGACATAGACTTTAACTGCATTTTTTCACTCAAAGATCAGTGTCCTTCATCTCCTGATACTTTTTGTCATGGAAACAGTTATTAAACATTCTCACTTTTTAAAAATTTTCAAGGAGAATGCAGCTAGTGCTTGTTGCTCCAAATTGGTCAGAAATGGAATTTCTGCAATTTTCCTTCAAAAATTAAAATCGGGTTATACCAATCCCCTTAAAAAACTGAATTCATTATTTTACAAAGAAACTAGTATAATTTAGTGTCTTTCTACTTTGATTTCATATTTGATTCTTATAGGAAATACATAAATGTATTTGAGGTAAAATCTTTTATTTTTCTGTTTAAAAGTACAATAATATATATTATTATTAAATATAACTCCTAATTTGTCCATCTGTTTTTATAAAAAAATAGTAATATATCTTATAGCTATTTATACCCCAGTGCATAGAAATATTTTAATGTTATATTTTATTGAAAAAAATAGCTGTTTGTATGATAATATGTTATGATGTAACCTTTTAATCCACATGGAACCACTATGGCCTTTAGCTGACTTGAGATTATATTTTATTTAACATTCATAGCTTGTAAAATTAGACATTTCTTGAAATCTCCATCCTTCTGGCCCCCTGAACATAAAGTCACCTAATGAGACAAAGTGAAAAATGTTTTGAGACTGAAGGAGAAACACTTACTTCTAATTTCAGAATTCTGTGTAAAGATAAAGCCTGAAACTTGGACTTAAAATTTCTTTATCAACAAATTCTCTCACTTAGAGTGAGGCCTTTCAAGATACTTCCCCTCTGGAAATTCCTGCGCAAGAGCTAGGGATGCCAGTGTTTGTCCTAACACCTCTGGTGTCATATGCAGAGCATATGGTTGCACAGAGATTCATAGAAAGGAGGGAGGAATTGGTTTGTGCATGAGGAGCTGATGCAATTTCTTCCCGTGACAGTGACCCACAGGCTTTAGATCCATATGTATATATTTAGACATATAATAATGAATATATGCCATCTGTCTTCATACTTTATTGAAAGGGGCAATTTTAAGCTTTTCAAATTTCAATTATTTCCTGAAAAACTAGAAATTAGTATTCTAGTAAATAAAATTACTGGTGGCATTTAGATTTGGAATGTGAATTTTTGACCTTATATTGCTTATTAAAGCTGTAGAAAAAATAAAGTTTAGGAATACACTAATGTATTAACAAAATAGCAGCAGTGTTAAATGATTATCTCTCTAAAGTAAGTTTATCTTGCTTCAGGTTTTTTATAAATGATAACTACATTAACACACCACTGCTGACTCGAATATAAACCTTGACGTAAGAGTGAAGATCTGTAAGGACCACAATACTTTTATGTTCACTGCTGTAGTGCTCATTACAGTGGATGCCAAAAAGTATGTGCCCAAGAAGTACTTGATGAATCAACTAATATTTCCAAATACATGGTTTAAAAATAAACATACATTTAATCATTTTATTTAGCTGCATAATTTATGGATTTAAACAAAACACTAAAATATTAAATAGTTCATCTGAAATATTAAATTAGGATTTGGCATAATGGGGAATATAATCAAAGAGAATTGGATATAAATTTAGAATTGCTCTTGTATAAAGTTGGATTCTTCTGCTATACATTTATAAGGGTCGTAAATTATAGAAGTAGGTTAAATTCATCTATAAGATTGCCAATCATTGATATCAACTGAGAATATATATTGTCTTATAATTTTTTCTTTCATTTCTTGAAATGGTATAGAATTTATTTATAGTCATAAGTATAAATAAATTATTATTATTGATATCAACCAAAGAAAAATACCAGTTTGTACCCCAAATGATGTTTTTTTCCCACAAAAATGGATTTATATAACCCAACCAGGTTAATGAAAAGCAAGAATACATAGGAGAAAATTTCTTTTTTCTTTTTTTACAAGATTTGTAAAAGCGATTGCTTTTTCCTTTTGTACAAAAGGAATGTGTGGCCCAGAGATATAAAATGTGATACTACCATAAGCATTTTGATTCAAATTAGTATTGGGCCTAGAACATTAACGTTGATGATCAAGCACATTTATGAAAAGCAAAATGAAGTGTCAGATGGAATTTAATCTATGGAAAAAAATGTTGACCTGAGATCATGCTTTCACTATATCTAAAATTATACTTCTAGGTCAATGAAACTTCAGTTCAGTATTCTATACCCCAGAACTACTAAACGATGCAGATGAAAAAGTTGTTTTTTTCTTTTTTCTTTAATTACAATGTTTTACAATATCTCCAAAACTATAGTGCATACAACTAAACATGAGAGTTCAAAGGTAATAGTCTCAGTACTCAGAACAAAATATCTGACACCCAAAATAAAGGAAGGCACGCTTTATTTAGCTCATAGTTGCGGGAGATTTCAGTCCATACTCATCTGGTTCCAAGGCAGAGTGGCACATGGCAGAGGGCAGCAGTTCATGGTGGTGGCAAAGAAAAAGAGTAAATGGATGGAGTAACAGCAATAAAATGGCTACAGAGAGGAAGTCTGCCTCCTTTAAGTTGCATTCAGGCTATTAGCCCCAGGGTGGGTGTAGTACTCACACCCATAATCCCAACAGTACTAAAACCCATAATCCCAGCCTGGATCATGAATTAAGTTCAAACTCTAGAAGTCCCTGCCACATAATTACATGAAACTTGGGTGGGGGGGGAGGCAACTAGATACAAACCATAACAGTAATTATTTTGATGTAGTTTGAATCTATCATTTGATGTTTATTTTCTGACAGACTGCTTTGGAATTCATATGCAGTAGTTCATGATTTCTGATATAACTCAATGTTGAATTATTTGATTCAGTGAAAGTGAGAACTGAACCTACCATTTCACGAGCTTATTTTGTGTGCAGATTTTACAGATATACACATGCATTAAATTATTGCCAATCTTGATTATAAATAGCTGTTTAAAAGTTTTTAGCCCACATGTAATCAGAAATCAACTACCTGACTCATGTTCACCAATGTTATATTTATTATAATTTTTAATTCTTTTTTTTTTTTTTTTTTTTTTTTTGGCAGAGCCAGGGATTGAACTCAGGCTCTTGCGCTTGCCAGGGAAGTGCTTATTCCACTGAGCTATCTCCCCAGCCTATAATTTTTAATTCTTTAAGGCACATGTCAGTTCTGAAAAATTTTTTTGAGAGACACATGAAATAATTATTTACCTGTGCCTCAAGTTTAAAAGATAGTCCTATTATTATGGATGGCATTAAAACTGAAGAGTTTTCCATAGTCGGGGACCACAGTCTTGTGATAATAAATGAACAGTAGTCATTAGCCCATATTTTTGAGGCAACTTAAAGAAAAGCTAGAAATGGCAGGTGCTATTAAACCATATATACTGGAACCTCCAGGTAGTCCCAGCTATAGAATTATAATACTGTATTTATGGTTCAGAATACTGTTTCAAAAAATAAAAACTTCTGTGTGAAAATATTTATGATAGATAACATTCCTTCTCTGTGGGGAGCGATAGAACGCTCCTGTTATATTTTCCCTTATTTGGGCAAGAAGTGCTGCAGCACCAATCCCCACTTGCCTCTACATCTTCCTGTGGTCCTGGACCTCCACTACCAATCCACAACTAGTCCCACCCAACTACTTCCACCATATGGCTGTTAAACCCTGTTCACGGGCTGGGGAGATGGCTCAGTGGTTTAAAGCACCTACTTAGAACAAGCTAAGCAAAAGCACAGGGACCGCGGTTCAATCCCCCAGCACCACATGCCAGCCAGCCCCGCCCCCTGGTGGACTGAGCTGGCCACACACACACACACACTTAAATAAATAAATTTAAATAAATAAATAAACCCTGTTCACTTCCTCAATAAACGAGACTTGATCAGAAAGCCTGTCTTGTCTCCGTCTCTTGTGTCTCTTGCCCTGTCTTTTTCATCCCCGTTCCTCCTCCAGGTCATTACCTCACATCTTGACTCGCGGGCCGAGTCACTTCTCAGAACAGGCACATATTTTATTGATCTGACCCACACTTGTGACTACAGAAACATTACATTGTTTAGGCAGACTTAGTAGTATCACCTAGTGGGGCAGGAGAGATGGCTCAATGAAATAAGCGCTTCCCTGGCAAGTGCAAGGGCCTGAGTTCAATCCCTGGTTCCACCAAAAAAGAAAAAAAAATAGTATTGCTTGGTGAGACATTCAAAGTTCTAACAATATGTTTGTTCCATAGGGTGAATGAGATGAGTTTTGTTTGGCTATGACTTATATATACTGTTTTATTACATAAAGAGTTTCTTGAGTAGAGGAGCAAGCTACAATGCCATTAAATGTGACACCAACAAGAGTGGGATTGTTTCTCATAGTTCTTCATGGAAGTTGCCCTACTCTTGCCTTAAAGATGGGAGATGAAAAACTTAGAGAGGTTCTAAAGTTAGCAATTTTGAGCCAGGGAGATAGCTTAGTGGCATAAGCACCTGCCTGGCAAGTGGAAGGTCCTAAGTTCATTACCCATGGCAAGTGGAAGGTCCCAAGTTCATTATCCAAAGCAAGTGGAAGGTCCCAAGTTAGTTACCCATACAAGTGACTAAAGTTAGTAATTTACAAACACTTAAACACAGAAATAATACATTTTATATTTATGACACTCTCATGCTCTCTCAAGCAGAATGAATACATTAAAAAGAAGTTTCAAATAGTATTTCAAAATTTATTTTAAAAATTAAATTGCAAAAAGCCAGTATTATTGATGGAGAGCTCTATGATTTTAGCATGTGTACAGATTTATGAAAACACAATCACACTGTACAGAAAAATTCCTCCATGTCCCACAACTCCATCTGTCTCTTTGCAGTAACAATCCCCTGCAGTATAATCCATTGCTTCTACTGGTCTCATCAACATCAATATCACTTTCCTTTTTAAAAAAATATAAATTGGATCATACAGACATTGGTTTTTACTTCTGCACTCTCTTGATTATTTCTTTCCCTCTATTTCCTGTCATATTATTTTCTCCTACATTTTCCAACTCTGTGAGGTAGAAGGGTCATTATTTGGAGACATTTCTCCCTTTGTAACATAAACATTTGATTGTATATATTTTAGTACAAGTGTTTCTTTAGCTGTGCCCCACAAATTTAGATAGATTGCATTTTGGGGGTATATTAGTACAAAACAGTTTTATATCTTCCTTGAAACATCCACGTTACCCAAAGGTTTTTTAGATTTTTAAAGAGTACAAATAAGAATTAAAACAGAAAAAATTTCAAGTGTTACAGAATTTTATTTAACAAAGTAATACGAATTTCAGTGTTTGTTGTAATACATAGTGTTGTCTTCCAGCTAGTTATTCATATTACCAGATATATGCATGTAAAATTGGAAGCAGAAAGAAAAAAGAAAGAGCTATATAAGAAACTTAGAAGAAAAAATATACAATCAATTGAAAAAGGAGACAAAACAAATTAAATATTATCTGCTTCTTTCCACAGACCAGCAGAAATGCACAGTACAGTTGTCCAAACCACCCTGCTTACATGCATAGAGAAATCTCTTTCCCCCAATACCTCTCCTGTCCTTCTACTCAACTCAGTAACTCTTTCCTTTTGAATAAGTTCATTCCCTTTTTACAGTTATATGAAAAGCTTTTACTAATTTCTTAATTTTTTCCTGTCAATGATTTCAAGTTTAATGCAATTATGGTTTAAGTACCTGTTTGGTATAATATCAATGCTTTTAATTGTGTTGTTGTATATGCCCCAGAATATACACTGTCAGGGTGAGTTTGCCACCTACACTGGAGAGCAATCCGTGTCCTTAGTCATCAAGAGGACCTGGAAGGCTCCTCCTACAGTCTGGTTTTTCCCCACCTCTGGGTGTTTTCCTTACCTTTGATCTAAGCTGGAAAACACTGAATGGGAAAATAAGTAAATTCCTTTCTGCTTTGTTGAAAGTTTAATTGTGGACTGCTGAAATTTGCCTGCTATTATATACTTTCCAGTGTCCTCAAATGAATTCTCTCTGGTTTTAAAGCTGCATCCAGTAGCAAAGAATGGGTAGAAGTACTTACTTTATTTCACTGAATTAGAGACTAGAATTTCTTAAAATGAATGTTATTCATCTTATATTATTTCTTTTTTCACAACTTTCAAAATCATGCATGCCTGCTTTTAGGTAAAATCTTTGTACCAATTCATCTATTCTCACTTAAAATGAATTTTTCTTAGCACCTACTAAACACTGACATTCTTGAAAATACTGAAGCTGTATCAATAAATGAACACTAGAAAAAAATCCCTGCTACCAGTACATTCTAATGGGAGAAGGCATAGAAAATATACTATGAAACTAAAATGCAGCAAGTCAGGTGACTGGTATATTGCAGTAATGAAAAAGAAGGCAGAAGCAGAAGGCTTGAGCCGCTATGGTAAGACCGCAGTTTTTAAAATGACTAAGAGAAAAGTTATAAAGAAAGAGATACTGGAGGATAAAAAGAAATATTAGAACTACACTGTACATCTTGCGATCACTGTGTTTAAAACCTGGATTTGGAACAGATATAAAATTACCTCTGTCTTTGAAAGTTTTAGTTCTCCCATCATGAATATATAGTTCTTTAGAGCTAAATTATAACACAACCAATATATAAGAAGTAAAAACTTCATTAAAGAAATCATTAAATTATTAAAGTTACCTGTCAGACAAATTGATTTTAAGCTTAAATCAGACAAAAGTAACCTTGATAATGTGTCAAATTAAATTGAGTTGGCCACAATTGCTTCCAAGGAACATAGACTGGTCTCTCCTGAACTATTAACTTCTGTGATTTGACAAGGACATGGCTAAAAAAAATTTGTGCCAGCTAAACTTGATAGTTATTTAAGTTAGAGATGGTTTGTCCATATGAATTACCTCTAAGGAAAAGCCATAAAATTAAATGTGCGGCTAAGCTTCATACACAGACACCTTTTCTCAAACATTGAGGCACACCACCAATTCTGAGTCTCAGCTCCAAACGTTGTTTCTAATTGCTTGGCTATCTCACCTCGTCTTGCTCTGAGAGTGGTAAGAGCAGGACAGACAATCCTGCAGTAAGATAGCTATCACTAAGTTAGGTAACATGTCATAGCCAGATGTTGCCTTTCGCAGTTGCTGTGTGATTCTAATTGAGTCCCCAGGGAAGCTCAGTGAAGGCTGCTCAGGACCACATGCAGCTTTGGAGTTGTAAGTGGGGAGCTCAGGACAGAGGCTGTTGACTTCTGGTGTTTGTGTGTGTGCCAGTGTTGAGAGTTGGAGGTTACGTGTAGTCCAACAGTCACTAGTCCTAAAGCCCAGCGGAGCTTACACCTCTGTTATCAACTTTTATGTTCAACACATTTAAGTGTTCATTTTGAAATATGCAAGTGTCTGAAAATTTTTAACTGGCAGGTTATAATTGTTTCAAAAACAAAATTGAAGAGGTCAATAAAAGTTAAATGTATATTATTACATATATATTTTAAAACATAGTTATCTATATATCGACACGTATTTGAAAACATAAAATATGGTAAGTGTCCAAGAATGTATTACCCAAAATTTATTTGATTTTTGGAGGTTCATATAATAGTTAATATTTTCAGTGCTGTTGCTTTGTATGAGCTAATCTATTATTTTTGTTCTTTAACACATTTTGGAAAACATATTCTACAATTATATCTAGAGCTAAGAAGTTAGTTTGCCTCAAATCCTTTATCTCACTTTAAATTCTCACCAAAGAAAAGCACACTCTTTAATTTCTGAATATTCCCTGAAAGAGTTGTAAGAATTCCTTTTTTTTTTTTTTTTTTTTTTTTTTTTTTTTTTTTTTTTTTTTTGTAGTGGGCAATATCACACTTCAGTTAGATGTTGCCCAACTCCAAAGCTTCATCATTCTTAGATACATATTGTCTTTTTTAATTAAAAAAATAGTTCTATAACAGAAAAAGAAAATGGAAGACATTTTACCCCCCTCCTGTCCTAGGTATTATATAGGTCTTACTTTTTTTTTTTTTGGTTGGAATAGGGATTGAACTCACTGTCCTAGCTATTAAAAAGGACTCTTCTTGGAATATTACCTAAATTCTGTAAGGTTTTGTCTGCATAATTCTGTTTCTCCCCAAAGAGGGAGTCTAACAGAAAGTGAAGAGATGAAGAAAACAAAGATGTGGAGCTATAAAATTCAAGAACCAACCTAAGGGAAAAGGTTCAGAAGCAGGATGCAAGACAATAGTTTGCTTCACATGCTGATTAAATTAAAATGAATATTGAGAAACTGTTGGTAGGAGCTGGGGAGATGGCTCAGTGGAATAAGTGCTTCCCTGGAAAGTGTGAAGACCTGAGTTCGATACCCGGTTCCACCAAAAAAAAAGAAAAAAGAAAAAAAGTAACTTGATAAAAATTAACTGTCTTTGCTTTGAAGTTGCTAAGGGCAACTCTTTCTTATAATTCCATGTGCACGTGTATACAACCTTTGTTACATTCTGAACTTAAACAAGAGAAAATCACAGCCATCATTTATATATGACTATAATTGTTTGAACCTGGTCATGTCATTGGTCTTCCTATGTTCATTGAAATAAAAAAACTTAAGAATGTTAAAATTCTTCAGTTTCAATAATAAGACCAATCTTTTTCTTGAGCATCCTCTCTGGGTGAGTTGAATATTTAGTGAAATATTCACAAACTGAACACCTACTTCATAAAATGAAATATAGTCATTTTTATTTGACAAATGTTTTTATCAATAAAAGATGTTAATCTGTTGCTCTTCAAAGTTTGTGTGTAATTATTTAGTGTTGTCAAAGATAACATTCTTTTCAATATGTATTTTGTGACTTGAAATTTATCAACACTGAGAATGTATCTAATCAGTTACGTGGGTTTTTCATAAATAGGGTTAGTGTTGGTTCATTTTATTCTTTTATATTACTTATGGTTAGAAATAGTAAAGATGAAATGAAAAGGAAAAAAAACTCAAATTATTGTTTCAACAACTGAGATTTTAGACATTATAAAAAACAGAAATGAATATTAATACATTAAAATGTTCAGTAAATAAATTGCCAAAACTAAATAAAAATAAATTTTCTAAGTCAAGCAGAATAATTTAGAAAAAGTTGATATTAGAATAAAATACAATATCTGCCATTGTACATTTTCCCATAAAAAACTGAAAACCATTCTTCTATATTAGACCATTGAAGTAGGTTTCTGAAAGTTGAAAACCATAAATGGTCCCACACACAGAGGGATTTGGAGCATGGATTTCTTGGTTAAAAATCAAGCTAAATTAATCCCTTCATTAAAAATCAAAAACTAAAGTTAGATACACTATGTAATTCCTACTCTAAAGAAGGTGATATTAGTTCAGATTTGTGAAGCTAATGACAGGCAGATGGTTACACGCTGCAGGAACAATCATACTGCCCAAAGATTTCAAGTATTAACGTGCCTGTAGGCAGCACTATCTTGTCTCCTTCATGTAAAAACCTGAAGGAGTACACAAAATCTGAAAGGTACCACACATACAGTGAAAGGCAAAGAAAGTCTTCAAAGGGAAGGAACAACTGGGATGAAGTAAAGGAGAAAAGAAAAGAAGGAAGGAAAGGAAAAATATATGTGTATATACACAGGATAGCTTGGATAATTGCACTGATTTCTAGTGTTCTATTGAAAGGAATAGTTAAGGCCTGCATGTTTTTCCTCTTTTTAATTTTTTTGACCAATTTTACATGATTCTACCTGGTTAATCTCAACAAGTAATTTAAATAAAACAATAAGCAATAAAAGGACCATTGTTGAATTCTTGTCATTTTGTTTAATGAAATTCCGTATCATTTCTTTCTTTTTTTTTCTTCTTCTGCTTTTTATTCTCTTTAGAATAAGATGTTTACAGCCTTATGTTATGGTTTGTGTCTGGTTGTTCCCCCAAAGCCCCATGTAGTCATAGGATGGGGATTTCTAGAATGTGAGATTAATTTATGATCAAGGCTGGGATTATGGGTTTTAGTACTGCTGGGATTATGGGTGTCAGTTCTACACTCAGCCTGGGGCTGATAGCCTGAATGCAATTTAAGGGAGACAGCCTTCCCCTCTGCTGCTGTTCCTTCATTTTGCTCTCTGCTCTTTGCCAGTGCATTGAAGGGATGCTCTCTGTTGTGTACCACTCTGCCTGGAGCCAGCTGAGTGTGGACTGAAATCCCCAGTAGCTGTGAGCTAAATAAACCTTTCCTTTTTTTTCATTTTGTTGTGAGGTACTTGTCCCAGCAATGACAGAAGAGTAACTGAGACAATTTAAAACAAAGAAATGTTGAAGGGGCATTGTTTAAAGACAAATGAGAAAGTGGAGTCACAGAAGAAGCTTTAGGGATGCTGTTGGTGTTGTTCTTCAGTATCATACTTACTAAGAAAATAACTCTTACCAATAAAAAGTAAAACCAAAAACTAAAATAACCTTCAAATAATTGACATCACTTCTAAAAGATGTATTTGATGTAATTTTAATTTTTGTTCAAGAAGTTTTGCTTTTCAACTTTTGAACACTATGCTTACATTTTTTATTTTGGCTTTTAACTTTTTAATGAAATTGTGAATGTTAATGCAACAATATGAAATATTTTCTAAAGAAAAGATCAACAGCAATTCTACTCTGGCATACATTTGCTTTCATATATTTTTACCTTTCTGAATTTTTATAAAGGAGGATAAAAGCATAGCTAGGTTGTTACAGATTTCACCATAAGCCTACAAGTCTGGTAGATACATAATTAGAGATAAATTTCAATAATGTACAATATAGAAATGACCTGTAACACCTTCAAGTCATGCATGCTTTCTTTGGAAAGTTCTTTTCCAACCGTATCTCCTAATTCCTGCAACAACCTCTGTTGACCTCCCTCACAATTTATCTCAGAATTAATTTTCTCACAGAAAGCCTTACCTTTGGCTCTGATTCTTAGCCCACTTTCCTGTGGGATCAGCCTCTTTTATCACCATCCCTAGCCTACTATTCAGAATTAAAGAGTGTGTTCTTTTCTGTGTTTCTCAACTATCACTGAGCTTTTAATTAGTTGGAGAGTTTTCAAATATATGTGGACCTAGCTCCACAATTCTTGAATTATTATTTCCAGTGAATAGAGTTCAGGTATAAGGACTATTGTAGATTTCCCCATTTAGTTCTAAAGTACAACTAGTGGTAAAATTGTTCCTCAACTTTAGTACTGCTGACATTAGGTGCTCCCCTGTTCCTTGTTGTGGGAGGCCACCCTCCTTGTGCACTGCAGGATGTTTACTGGCCTGCCTTATCACTTCCATTAAAAAAAAAAAAAAAAAAAAGCAAAACTGCTGCTCTTCAGCTGGAGGATAAACAGATTAAAGGATTGGCTGTGAAACCAGACTTCTAAAACAGAGCCGTGGGCAGGACCCAGGGACGCAGCTAGAGGCCGTCAACTTTTAGGAGGAGAGACACTTTGGGAGTGGTTGAGGTGAAATCAACTGTGGAACGAAAACTTATCCTGAGAACGTGTCAGAACCAACTTGCATGGAAGCTGGATCCTCCTTCAAGATCCTGATGGAGAATATTCACTGTGTGTGAAGTCAGTTAACGGGAAAATGACTGGTTTGCGGCTCACCACACAGACCCATAAATGTGACATCACAGAGAAACAGCGAACAACGTTGGGCTTCTCAGAAGAGGAGAGACTTCCATGTTCCCCTGAATAGGCCCAGATGCAATTCTCAAGACCAAAAAGCAGAAGTCAACACAATTTGTGCTAATTAAAGACAGCTCTAACTATGAAGTAGATAGGTGATTTTTCACCAGATAACAAAACATTTGCTGTGGGCAATCTAGAGTTTGTGCAACTATTCATGGTTTTAAGAAGACCCAGAATCTTTCTGTTTTCTTCTTACTAATCCTTGTATGGGAATTTCATTCTTACCAGAACAAACTATCTGTGTATCTCCAAGCATTATATTAACAATGGAAAGAGGAAAATCAGCATAAATTAAGAATTAAGAGCCAAGAGCAGAGAGCCAAAGGACTTTCTCTTAGGAAAAGAAACAAAGCAAAACAATGCAAAATACAGATAAACAGAAAAAAGAATTTTAAGCCCTCCTCAAAGGCCCAATTGTAATTCTTTTTAAAATTAATTTTATTGAGAAACAAAAAGCAATGAGGCAGTTTCAAAACTGATCAGTAGGACAGTTTCAATGATTAATAAATGGCATATAGTTGTCTACATAGTGGTTATTCATAGTACAAGATGGAGACATGATATCCTGTCCAAACACTATTAGTGCAAATCTTTCTTCTCATTGAATTAAGAGAAAGTAGCTGTATATCTAGCCTAACTCTTTTGTATATATAGATACAGAATGGTCCTTCATTTGTATCCTCCTTTTTTGCTTACTTTTGCCAGAGATGGGTATTCCACTACCACTTAAAAATTGTAGGTGTGTGAATTCAGCAAAATAATACAATATTGTCCGGTAATCCATAATAGTAGTGGGTTATCCATAGGACTGGCAATGTCAGAAGTTGTTGATTGAACCTTTTATAGCTCCGCATATTAATATTGCTTTACTTCCAACTGTAATTCTGACCAGAGTTCTGACAATAAGTTCTGCCAACGCTAGTACCCCAGTACATTAGGGTACTGAAGCAGAGTCATTTTCACTTTCCAGAAAAAGAAAATCCATAATGTGGGAGAGGAAACGGGATACAGAGCAGGCCACTTACCAGCATCTCTAACAAGTACATCTGGAAGCTAATTTTGTAATCTGAAAAACAGGAATTTAGAAGAATGAGGGAAATAACTAGACACGAGACATGAGAAAAAAGGGAACAATTTACCCTGTAACCAAGCCAAGTATCTGTCTCCTCAGGACACTTTTGTATATTTCTACTAGGCAGTAAACCAATTTCATGGGATAATCAGCCCCAAACCTATAAACTAATGCCAGGGCTACTTTTTCCAAGATGGTAATTGGTTAATCTGGCTGTAGTGTGGGATATCAAGAGTAAAATCTGACTGGCATGTAATGTAATTTGTCATGTACTGTGCATTTCTTCAAACATGAACAAAGAAATTGGTACAAGATGCAATTTCACAGAATTTTGAGATTCCGGGTCCCTTGGTGTTAATTTTTTCCTCCTAAATTGCACTTATGCCTGTTTCCTAAAGTTTGAGTTTAAAAGCATTAAGCATTTGAAAAATATCGCTTATATGTAATTGGCACCAAGACTCATTTATTTTTCACTTGAATTTTATCTTTGCCAGCAAACCATATCTTGTTCTACAGGCCTGAGTGTGTCTCTTTCATGTCTGTGCTCATTAACTACAAAAGCAGAAGGGCTGGATTTTAGCAACTAATGGGAGATCTTATTTTATGGGGAAGGTTTTTATATTTCACAGTTGTCCAATCAATGACATACTTATTTGTTTATATGCATTTCCTTTTATTCTTTTAGCGTTATATCAAGGCTAGTATATCTATCTATTCATTTAGAAATCCTTCTGTTTCAAATCGTAACTCATGTTCATGGAAGGTGTGGTCTTTATTGCTAGATCTATATCCCATTGATTCTCCATGCAAAGGCATTATTTGCATACTCTCATCACACAGAACTTCCAAGTATTTCAGTAAGAAGTTATTATTAATTACAATTTGATTGGAAGGATTGATGTGACAGAGGTACTAATTTTCACCTTGAAATGGAATTAGAAAAAGAAGTACACTGGAAAGGACAGGGTTTCACTTTGTTTGTTCTAATTACTTTATGTTTCTGACCCTGTAGTGAATGCAGGGACCTCTTAGATGGCTTCGGGTCCTATTTAATAGCTCAAAAACTAGGCTTTAAGCAAAATCGAGGGGTGAATCTGCTAACCATGAATTGTACATTGCAATAAATAATTTTGGTTTTACTGCCACATAAGGAGCTCACATGAAGCAAAGAGCATGGTCTTCAGACACAACTCCCAAATCCAACACAAGGTCTGTTGGCTTCACGTTTCCTTTTGCACATATTGCAAACAGCTGGGCAAAGGGTCACTGGAATGTGAAGTTTATGGTAGCGTTTTGGGCAATCTTGTAAAAAATAGTTGATGGTTTTTCTGAAATAAATTGGGCAAAGGTGTGTTTTTATTTAATTTCTTACAAAACTTGTATTAGTGGAATCTCTACACCTCAAATCAAATGCCTGCCAATCCTCTACTAGTAGTAAATATTAACAAAAACGTAGACATTAACCTGGGGGATTTGCCTCATTTTGAAACCCAAAGTTTTTTCTTCACATTCTTATTTATTCTTAATTTTGGTTTAAAAATAACACATAAAATGCAAAATTTATCCAGGACACACTTTTTTATTATGTAGGGTGTCCAGGGTGTACAGGGTCTCACTATGTAGATCGGACTTGTAGTGATTCTCTTGTTTTCAGCCTCACAAGCGCTGGGATTATAGGCGCATGCTGTTTACCATGTTTTAGCCACACCCAGTCTCAACTGTCATCTCAGCACAGATCGAACCCCAGCCACTGTGCTCTGCTCAAGCAGGTGCTTTAGGCAGCTGATCTATCTGGCTGGTCCTGGCCAGCACACATTTTTAAGTAAGCAGTTTAGTAGTATTAACTTAGTTGCATTGTTGTGTCATGAGACTCCACAACCACTTCATCTGATACAACTGGAGTACTAAACCAGGAAAGGTTTAGTGCTTCCTATCTGTCCCCACCCAGTTGTGCTGTTTTGATTACTCTTTTTTAAAAAAAATTATTTATTTATTTGGTATAGGGTCTCACTTTACAGCTTGGACTCATAGTGTTCCTCCTGACTTAGCCTCTGCAGTGCTGAGATTACAGACATGTGCCACTATGCCCAGTTTCAGTGGCCGGTGTGGTGCACCCCAGGCCCGACATGCTATGCAGTACTGGGGATTGAACCTGGGTCCTTGAGCTTGCCAGGAAGGTTCTTAGACCACTAAGCTATCTCCCTAAGCCACTGTGTTGATTATTCTTGCTGTGCCACAAACAAAACCATTCAATATTTGTCTTTCTGTAAATGGTTATTTCATTGATTTTCCTCATTTTTATCTTAACTGTAGCATGTGACAGATGCACTTTAAATTTATCATGTTTTAGCCAACATAACCCCAAAACATTATACTGTCAACCATTTCAACATTTAAAATGACACAATTAGTGTTATCTTTGTTCATACCAACTCTTTAAGCATTATCAATGTTCATACTAATTCATTCAAATCTACCACACTCATATTTATGGCATATTTGAATATGCTACATGTGGCACGTGACTTTGCTGGCCTTAGAACCTTAGAAGACGCAACTCTAATGTTTTAGATTCTATGGCCTCCAAGCAGCAGATGACAGTTCTATTTCTCAATGAAAGTGAATACTGAAATACAAATTGTGTCCTTACATATGAGAACTTGTACTCATAAGAGAACTTGTACTAAAATGACATGTAACTCGGTAGTGTCCCAAATTTTCTGATCAAGGAGATTATGGGGCCAAAAAGGAAAGTGATCAATGATGTAGAGTGTGCCTAAGGAGAGTCACATGGAGAGAAAACATTCTATCAGGCTTTCACAGAAAGCACATTGGCCAAGCAATGGCCGTGACTCATCTACATGGCTGACACTGACAAAGGTTCTACAATGTGAGGTACAGGATCTCAGGATAAATCCTGAGGGGATTTCACTGACCTTATCAGATCCAGAAGCTAATACTCTTATTGCATAGGTCTTGCTTTATCTTGGTCTTAACCATCCAGCAGAAAAGTATAAAAACAAATTATAAGAAGTAAAGCCAAACTTTATGAGACTCATAATAGGGGTTCAAGTCATTAGAGTGGTGGCATTATAATGTAGTTTTAATAGTAATTCAAACACATTATCTTTACCCAAAATGGTTTGTTGCTAAGAAACCATTAAGACATTAAATTGTTGGAATTATAGCTGCATTGTATCATCCAATTGAGCTTGATGTATTACTCCAAGTA
>NW_004524682.1:748270-756046 GCF_000260255.1 Octodon degus
CATTCTCTTAATGAATAGAGGGATTTGCTCTAATGGTGTTTGTAAATAGGATATCAAGCCTGCATCTTATACAGCAATTAACCACAAGGAAGAATGTATGCAATGTGTTAATTATTGAAACTGTCCTACCAATTTGATTTGAAACTGTCTCATTGCTATTTGTTTTGCAATAAAATTATGGAAAAAATAAATAAATTGTGTCCTTATTTTTCCCAGTAAACATAGTGGAAAAATGGGACATCAGTTAGTAAAATATCTGCTTATGTTGAATATTAATGTAGGTGCTTCTTATATTTAATATCACAGGTTCTAAACTAATATAGTAAGTAAAATATTACCTTATCACTTTTATTTCATGAAACAATTATATGTGAGGTCTTCTATTTATCTCCAGACCTTTTTTATTTTTTTAACCATCTCCAGAGTCCTTGACAGGTTTTGTAGGAACCTATCAGATATCTTGTGGCTTGAGGTTATGAAGATCAGCCTTTGTTGTATTTGTGTCTCATGCTCTTGCTGCAAACTTTATCTTAAGTTACAAAAACTTTTACCCACTTAAGTTTAGGGCAACATGTTTGGTGGTGACTGAGTGTGCTTGCATACTGCATATGTGTGGATTTCACCCCACCACCCCTGCCTGCTGTATCCGTTGTAAAATCTGGTCAGAAGCAGGACAGAAAATCCTTATCCTATTGCTTTTACAAAGCAGACTAAATCCTGCTGTGACCCCTAGAAAGGACAGTGTCCCAAATCCCTGGGCAAAATGCAGGGATAGAACACATGTCTCCGTGAAGTCCTCTTACGAGCACCTATGTTATGATAAAGGCTGATCAGAGCTGCAATACAATTTGTCTAAACTAATACAATGAAGATTAAGAAGGAAATGTATTTATTTTACATTAATATTTGTGATAATAATAATGATTTAACCATGTGAGACTCAATAAAAATGGAAGTTTTTATTTTGCCTTGTTTTGGTTTGCACTGGTAGGGATCAAGCCCACGGCCTTGCATACTGTAGGCAAACAGCCTACCACTGAGCCCCAGCCCCAGCCCACAAAGTCTCAAAAGTGTTACAGCATACTATTGATAACATAAAGATACCTGCCTGGAAAGAAATCTGAATGAGAACCGGAGTATATATGGATGTGGAAAATAAACAGAAAACAGACAAGAACAAACCAATGTTTCAATACTGTCCTGATTGTATTCCTTTAAAAAAAAACAAAAAAAAAAAAAAAACAAAAAACACCTCAGATTTCTTCACTGGTGAAGAGAAAGACTGACTGATAAAGCCACCGTGGACCTAGAGCCATCACCTGATGAGACTTGGCAGTCTTGCCCAAAGCCCAGGTGGTATGTAGTGCAGCATAGACAACTTAGACAATAGTCACCCACACTGGAACACGGGAGGCTGTGCAGCAGCAGGAGGCAGCTCTTCAAGGAAGGTGGGGTTGTGCAATCTCCATCAGACTCTTTATAAAGGACAAAAATAAAACATCTTAAGGGAATTATGTTGAAAGTACAATAGGCTGCCTCTTGCCCTTTGGCTTAGGACAGCAGAATGCTTTTGGTGGCATTTGGAACAATAGCAAATGTGTGTGTGTGGTTGTGTGTGTGTGTGTGTGTGTGTGTGTGCAAGAAAAAGCTTGAAATGACAGAAGCAAGGGTGAAATTTTAATATTAATAAATCTATTGAAAACCCTTTATAATTTTTAAACTATCTTCTTTTTATTTGTAAAGCTATATTGGTGGTGGCCCCCAAACCTGTATCATTTATTAACAAAAAAAGAATTTCAAAAGGTAAAAATAGATTATAGCTCTGCTGGATTAGTTTGTAGTTTTTAATCTTAATTCCACCCACCTTAAGTATTTATAAAACTGAGTTAGCCTAGCCATCCAATTTTTGCAACGTTCTTTGTGGTGTGGTTGTAGGTCATAAATATCCCATTTGAAATAAGAGAGTGCAGTATCACACTCACTTATAAAACACCGAAACTGAGAGGCTCAAACCTAGCAAAACTTGAACCAGAACTCAAGCTCAATATTTTTCCTACAGAGACTGTATTCTCTTCCCTGGACAATTTTTCCTCACGAGATGACAATAATAAGTAGTGCTGTATGATGCTTACAGTTTCCAGAGCTGTTTCATTACATCATCATATGCTTTATTTTTTATGTTAAAGAGAAAAAATATAAATAATGATACAAAATTTCAAAGCAAGATGGTAGGAAGGTAATGGTGATTAATATATTGTATATTTTATCTTCAAAGTAATTTCAGATTATAAGGCATAGACATGAAAAGACATCAAATAATATAAGCACAGACTTTTCTTTTCCAATGAGCTAATAGAAATGAATACTAAAGCTATCTTGAGGGGCCGGGGAGATAGCTTAGTAGAATAAGCACTTGCCTGGCAAGTGCAAGGGCCTGAGTTCAATCCCCGGTTCTGCCAAAAAAATAAAATAAAACTATCTTAAATATTACGTATTATATTTTATTTATTCATTTTTCCTATTCCATTCCCTCTTTTCTCCTTTAACTAACCTCAGTTTCTATCTCATCTTGAACAGTTTCTTCCCATTTTACAATATCGATTGCTCAATCTCTATCTGGATTTTATATACTCTTCCAGTTTCTTACAGTACACAGACAATATATTGTTTATACACACGAGTCTGATTTACTTCATTTTGAGGATGGAATCAAATTACATCCATTTACCCCTGAAGGTCCTAAATTTATCTTTCTTTACAGCTGAGTAATACCATATTGCATAAAAATATTAGATTTTTTATACATTCTTTGGTTAATGGGCATTTGGATTGTACCAAGATTAAGCCAATTACAAAGTATAATCTCCTTTTTCAGAGTACCATAACTTTCTCTTTTTTTCTTCTCTTTTTTCAGAGTACTGCAATTTTCAGTGAATAAATCTTTTACTTCCTTTGTTAGGTTGATTCCTAAGTATTTAATTGTTTTGCATGCCATTATTCAGGATTTCTCTCCTTTTTTCTATGTGTACAGGAGTACTACTGATTTTTTGGTATCCACTTTGTATCCAGCTACTCTATTGAATTTGGTTATTAAATCTAGAAATTTATACACAAATCAATAAATGTAATATACCATATCAACAGAGCCATAGAAAAAAACCAAATATTCATCTCAATAGATCTATATTTGATGGAGTTTTGGGGATGTTCTATATACAGTGTCATCTCATCTGTGAATAATGATTATTTCACTTCTTCCTTTCCTATTCTTAATCATTTTGTCTTTCTTGTGTAATTGATTTGGCTAAAACTACCAGAACTATATTGAACATAAGCGGTGATAATGGATATTCTTGTTTTGTTCCTGATTTTTGAGTGAAAGCATTCAGTTTTTGTACATTTTGTGTGATATTGGTTGTTAGTTTGTCATAGACGACATCAGATTGAGGTTTACATCATTTATTCTGAGTTTTTGCAGTTTTTTTTTTAATCCTAAATGAATACTGGACTTTGTTATAAGCATTTTATGCATCTGTTGAGATTAATATTTGACTGTTGTCTTTGGCTATATTGATATGGTGTATTATATTTATTGATTTGTGTATGCTGAACCATCCCTGTATTCATGAGATGAATTCCATTTTGTCATGGTACATAATCTTCTTGACGGTTTGCTGCATTCTGTTTGCTGTTATCTCATTGAGAATTTTTGTATTTATGTTCAATAGGGAGAATGGTGTAGTGTTCTCTTATTTTCTGAGTTTTTCTCTGGTTTTAGTATCAGAGTAATAGTTGCCTCCAGGGATGTATTAGAGAGTATTGCTCCCCTTTCAATTTCATGGAAGAGCTCGAGCAGTGTTGCCATTAAAGTCTCTAGACTTCTTGTAGAATTCAGCAATGAATCCATCAGTACCTGGTGCACGGGCAGAATCCGGGCGCAGTAGAGCACGCCTGCGATCCCAGCACTGGGGAGGCTGAAAACAGGAGGAACACTATGAATCCAAGCTGCATAGTGAGACCCTGTAATAAATACATCTAAAAAAAAGTTATTCTTTCAAAGAACCAATTCTTTATTTCATTATTTCTTCGTATTGTTTTCTTTGTCTCAATTTCATTAATTTATGCTTTGATCTTTCCAATTTTTTGCTTTTATGGGCTTTGACATGTTTTGCTCTTCTTTTCCTAAAAGATTCAGGTACAACATTAAGTTGTTTATTTGCGCAACTTTTTTCCTGATGTGAGAATTCACTTATGTAAATTTATGTTCTAGGATTGTTTTTATTTTTTATTTTACTTTATTTGTAAATATTTGTTTATTTATTTTATTAATTTTAATGAGAAAAACGATAAAATATCAATTAAACAGTTTCAAAACAAGTTAGTAGGACAGTTATAATAATTAATACATTGCATATTGTTGTCTTTATAGTAATTTTTCAGAGGACAAGGTACAGATATGATGTCTGTATCATATATGATATCATATCTGTATGATATCATATGATATCTGTATCTGTATCTTCCTTGTTTAAATAATATTAGTACAACTCTTTCTTCTTTTTCCCATAAGTTCCAGTACATTGTGTCTGCACTCTTACTTTATTTGTAGATATTGTTTAATTTATTCTTTAATTTCATCCTGACTCATTGGTTGTTTATGATGGTGTTATTTAATTTCCATTTGTTTATGGAATTTTTGCAGTTTCTTTTGTCATTACTTTCCAATTTAACTGCACCATAGTCAGATAATATGCATGGGATAATTTCAATTCCTTTGGATTTACTTAAGCACATCTTGTGGGCTAGTATATGGTTTGTTTTAGAGTGTGCAGCTGAGAAGAAAGGGTATTCTGATGATGTTGAGTGGAACAATCTGTATATATCTACTAAGTCTTTTGTTCACAGGTTTGACTCAATTCTGATATTTATTTGCTGATTTTTTTTCTGGCTATCTGATGTGTTTCTTTGTGCCATTGCACAAAGGTCTCCTGTTATCATTGTGTTATTGCTCATTACATTTTTCTTGTATATTAAAAATTGTTTTATTCCATGCTGGCCCCACCCCCGGGACATGCTAAGGCAGTGATTGATACTGGGCATGGTGGTGCATGCCTGTAATCCCAGCACTTGGGAGGCTGAAAACAGGAGGAACACTAGGACTTTGATCTGTATAGTGAAACCCTGTAGAACCTGTACTAAATACATTAAAAAATTTGTCTTATATAGCTGTGTGCTCCTCTATTTGGTGCATACATGTTTATGACTGTTACCTCTTCCTCTTAAAATTTTCCCTTAGTAAGTATATAGTGACCCTCTTTACCTCTTTTCATCATTCTTTGTTTGTCTTCAAACAGATTAGCTACCCCTTCTTTTGGAGGGGATCCTGTTTCATGGAGTATTATTTTCCATCCTTTGATTTTTAGGCTGTGAATTTCTTTTTAAGCTGTGTGTTTCTTGTTTACAGCATATTGTTGGATTTTGTGTCTTGATCCATTCTGCCAGTCTGTTTCTTTTGATTGGTGAATTGAGGCCAATTACATTGATGGTTATCAGTGATATCCATTGACTTACCTTTACCATATTTTTCTACTGTTGGTTCCCTCCTGTTTGATTGCTTACTCTCTAAACTGAGTGTGGTGATACATACCTTTAATCCCAGAACTCCCGAGCCTGAGGCAAGAGGATCTCTATGAGTTCAAAGCCAGCCTAGGCTACATAGAAAATTTAAGGACAACTTGAACTACATAGACACTGATTAAAAACCAATAATAATTGGGGTAACTACTTGTTCTACTTGGTGGTTTCTTTCTGTTGTTCTCCTTTGAATTGTAGTCATTTTTATCTTGGTCTAAAATATCTTCCAGTAGTCTTTGTAGGATTAGTTTGGTGGTCATGATTCCTTCTGTTCTTTTTCATGGGCATATTTTATTTCTCCATTAATTTCAAAAGATAATTTCATAAGGTCCATAAATCTGTGTTGGAAGTTGCTGTCTTGAAGAACTTGAAATACTTCACTCCAAGCTCTTCTTGACTTGAGGTTTTGTGTTGAGAAGTCTGCAATGATTCTGATGGGCTTTCCTTTATAGGTAATCTCTCTCTCTCTCTCTCTCTCTCTCTCTCTCTCTCTCTCTCTCTCTCCCTTTTTTCTCTAATAGCTTTTAATATTCTATTCTTTTGTTTTGTTTTTCTCATTTCAAGTTTATTAAAACTTTAGCAGTACAAATTATCCAAATGGCAGATTATCAAAAGGTCAACTGAATGAAGTCCACATTAAAATTAAAAAGAGAGAGACATAAAAGAACTCCCCCCCAAAATGAAAACAACATAAAGGATATTCACCAGCCAAGTCTCTAAAACTTAAATTTTGAGACAGAAAGGAAATAAATTTACACAACACACTCACCCACTTTTGTCTTCATCGGTTCCAGGGCTTGAATCATGATCAAAATTGTTGTTTTTAGTATGTACACGGTCATTTTCTTGAGCTTTGGATTTTTGGTTTTGTTTTCCACTGAGGATCTGATCTCTCATCCTCCTTATTTTTCGATGTGGAGGACTTTTCACTGTCCTGGCTGTTTTGCTTTATTTTTATTATGGACTTTGATCTCTATCAGTCTTTTTCTCCTTGTTATTACTTGAGCTATTAGGATCATGATTTTTAGAGTACATTCCTTTATTTACCCTCAGTGTTTCTTTTCTGTGTTAGCTCTTACTCTCCTGGCTTCTATCTTTTTCCTTGTTTCTGCTGTGACTTTCTTCTCTCTCCGAGCTCCGAGAATCTCTATTCCTCCTCCTGCTACTCCTCCTCCTTGTCCTCTTCCTGGTCCTCCTGGTCCTCCTGGTCCTCCTGGTCCTCCTGGTCCTCCTGGTCCTCCTCGTCCTCGTCCTCATCCTCGTCCTCCTCCTCCTCCTCCTCTCTTTACTCCTCGATCTTTCCAGTATCCCTCTTCTCTCTTGGCTTCGTGATCTTCCTCTTCTCCTGTACTGTCCTCTCTGTACCTGTGGTACTCCTTGCTTCTGCTGCCATCCCTGTCATGGCTTCTGGATCACACTCTTCTGCTGTGGTCTCTACTTCTGCTCTGTTCTCTCGTTCTGCTATTGTAACTGTGTTTATCTTTAGTCACATCACGTTCTCTACTCCGGGACTGTGCGCATCTCTCCTTTTCTTCACTTACTATGATCATGCTCATTACTTTTTGATTCTGGTTGCTTAGACTTCTCTTTACTTCTACTCCTTTCCTGATCTTTTCCTTTATAATCAGGTTGCTTTTCTTTGTCTTTAACTTTATCATGACCCCTTTCTTTACTCCAGTGGTACTCTGTACCATTGGAATGTCCTCCAACTGGGCCTAGTCCTTCCAGGTACTCCAAATCTACCACTGTCAGAAAAGGTGCTAAAGTCCACTGACTGTCTCCCTCCCCCACACCCTAGTCCCGGTGTGGAAGGAAAGCCTAGTATTCTATTCTTGTGCTGAATTTCTGGAATCTTGATTATTATATGTCTTGGTTCAGTTTTCTTTTGATAACAACTATTTGGATTTCTATATTCTTCATTTACTATTACGTTAAATTTTTCATCCACACTTGGGAGTTTTTCTGTTATTATCTCCATGAAGAGTTTTTTCTTATGGTATTTTTGTCCTCTCCTTTCTTTCTTTCTTTCTTTCTTTCTTTCTTTCTTTCTTTCTTTCTTTCTTTCTTTCTTCTTTTTCTTTCTTTCTTTCTTCTTTCTTTCTTTCTTTCTTCTTTCTTTCTTTCTTTCTTTCTTTCTTTCTT
>NW_004524682.1:756146-761723 GCF_000260255.1 Octodon degus
TGTCTCTCTGTCTCTCCCTCTTTCTCTCTGTCTCTCTGTCTCTCTCTCTCTGTCTCTCTCTCTCTCTCTCTCTCTCTCTCTCTCTCTCTCTCTCTCTCTCTCCTTTCTCTCTTTGTGGAACTGGGGATTGAACTCAGGCCCTTGCGCTTACCAGGCAAGAATTTATTCTACTGTGCTATCTCCCAGCTCCCTTCCGTCTTTCTTATTGACCATAATCAATCTTATTTTATTCTTTTTTATTCATCTTGTAGCTGACAGATTGATTTTTTTCCTATCCTCTTGCTATTTTTCAGATATCTTTCTTTTCAAGATCACTAGCTGAAATTCTTCTTCAAGATCTGACACTATCCTGTCCTTCATTCATTCTGTTGCATATCTTTTCAGGGGAGGTTTAATCTCTTGGATTTCTATTTGGATCTGTTTTATGGATTCTATTTCTTTCCTGTATTGGGTATTTTTGGTTTCCATCATTTTTCTAAGCTCATCTATACTTTTATCTGTACATTCTCTGTTATCTTTGATTTGAAACATCATTTGTTTTTGTACCCTAGAGATTATTTTCTCTATTTCCTTCCCCTTTCCTGTTGCTATCATTTCAGAAAGTTCCACTGTTTAACTTCCAATTATATCTATCGCATTGTGCTCTGGGCTTGTTCTTGGTGTGTTGGGAGGGTGGGCTTACATTTTGCTTCTGTGTCTTGTCATTTTCTACTTTCTCTTTTATTTTATTTTGTTTTCCCAGTTGATGCTTGCCAATTTCTTAGAATACACAGCTTTATCAGTAATATTGAGGCTTCCTTAGGAGATATCTCTTCTTCAAGGATGTCTTCTATATGTAGGAGGTTATTTGTGGTTTTTCCAAGAATTTACCATTTCAATTTGTAAAGAATTCAAAGTTACTATTTGGCTCAGCCTCCAGTCCTTCACTATTAGGTTATAGTGATGATTATGACCATATACAATCACAGCATTACCATACAGGGCAGAAAAACTTATTATAATCAGTATGGCATCTTAGCTAAAGTTGCACAGTCAAAAATAACAATAGTTTCATACACAACTTAATTACTGACAAACTATGGTAAGATTAATATATCTCCTCCAAGCACAGGAGTAAACTAAAGTTATACAACAAAATCGAATAAATACCATGTACTTGCATGCAGTGGTTTTCCCCTTAGTACAGTGATGTCACTCATTTGCAAAGCTCATAAGAGTTAAGATGGAAAGAGGACAGGATAAAATGATAAATGGGGTCAAATATAGTAAGGGCAAACCGAGAAGTCAAAGTGTGATCACCTGACTTTGGGGAAACTGGGGGAACACAGGTGTGAAAGAATTAAATAGAATGGAAAAGAGTAATCAGAAAGAGAAGGGACAATGTCTACTCACTTGAAAGTTTTAATTCAAGAGGTAGTTCAGGAAGGACAATCATAGAAGAAAATGAAAAGAAAGGTAAGAAACCTAAACAATGAATAAAAGGAATGAAGAAAGAGGAAAAGAAAAGAAATATAAAAGGAAGCTAGAGAAAGAGAGGATAGAAATAAGGCCCACAAAACAAAAATAACTACAAAATACAAAACAAAACAACATCCAGGGCTGGCCAAATAGCTCAGTGGATTAAAGCATCTGCAAGCAGGCACAGAAGCCAGGGTTTGATCCCAGGGCCTGCCATGCTGGCCCAGCCCCTGGGATGTTCTGAGACTGCAATTGAGACTGGGTGTGATGGCATGCTCCTGTAATCTCAGCTCTTGGGAGGCTGTAAACAGGCGGATCACTATGATTCTGTTCTAGTAGTGAGACTCTGAACACCCTATAGACCCTTCCATATAATACAAGAAAACAAAACAAACAAACAAAAAAAACCCAACAACATCCAACCAGTAGGTAAAGAAGTGGCCAATCAGAAAAGCAAAGGAGAAGAAGTGCAGTAAAATATCTCTGGTCTGCTGAGGATAAGCAAAGTCAGTGCTAAGCCTCAGTCTCTTTATTCTGGAGGCCAGGTTCCTCCCACCAAGTGATGCTAGTGGTCCTGGGGTATAGGTTTTGACTATTAGAAAAGGTGTAGTGAAATAATTCTGAAATGCACAAATGTGTGTTTTAAAAGATGGATTACATAAGAAAAAATTTCTAGTCTGTTAAAATCTTGAAGTGAACTTTATTATTATTTCCATATTTTTATACTCATATGGATATGGATCCTGGGGCTTCAACATGCCCAAGTGTTCTACCAGCCCTTGAAGGATATTTTAATTCTGAAATCCTAATCTAAGATAGAAATAAGCAGGCTAATGAAGTTTTTCATAAAAATGTTGAACAACTTTGCAACTGTCTATACTCTTAAAAATTTGATAGTTATTCATTTTTAAATTGGCAAAAATTATACATACTTATGGAGTAAAATGTAATTATATATAAATGAGTAATAAAGCTAATCAATATATCCATCACCTCACACATTTATCCTAGTTTTTATGATGAGAATATTTAAAATATGCTATTTTAGCAATTTTGAAATGTACTATATTACGTGTGAGACTGATATTCTTTTTTGTGTAGATTTAATTTTATTTCATAAATCCCATTACATCATTAGTAGTTTTTGTAATTTTTATATTCATCCCTTATATTTTATTGTACTCATGTTCCCTGTAGAAAATATAACTATATGTTATTATTCTCAATGTCATCTTTTCAAATACTTGTAGCATGCTCTTCTCCCTGCCTTCTGTCTCTTTCTTCAATACAAATAAAAACAGACCACTCTAGACTTCAGGAAAAGCATCATTTTGCAAAGTACTTTAAATTAAAATCATTTTCTCAATAATAGCAGAAGGTCATGTTATGAAAATGTCATTTTCAATAGAAGGATGGCAGAAAATCCATTCCTTTTGCTAACTTTCAACAATAAACATTAAATAGAAAAAAAAAATGAATGTCTAGTCACTTGGATGATATTTCCTAATAATGGGAAGATAAAATGGAAGACAACCATTTAGTAAACTTGATTTGATAAATTGCTCAAAAAATTCTGTTTTAAGGATGTTACTAGGTGAGCCTTGAAAAAAATTGCAATAATAAAGCTAAAGAGGTTTACAGTATTAGAACTTGGCACCCTTAGGGAGTTCCAAAATTATTTTATCATAACTCTGCTTCTGAAACCCATTTTCCTCCAGGATAAGTATTAATATCTTCTGAAACAAAACTCCATAAAGATCTGGCCAGTGCTACATCAGAACTATACATAAACTCTACTGATGAAAAATATGAATTGTGATGAAAGATTATTGAATTGATTTTGTCTACTCTTTAGATTCTCATAATTCTTAAATTTCAGATAAAGCGTGGTTTTGACCCATAATGTTGAATATTATATACTCTACATAAATATTACATGAAGAAAAAAATACCTTGGCTCTCTAAATCCATGACACTATATAGTCAACAATCAAATGAAAGATTTAGAGACTCAGGAGGAAATCACATTCTCCTTTGTTTTTATATTCCAATGTCTCACAGGAAAATGTGCTCTCCAAATTCTGATTTTTTTCCCTGTTGTTCCTGAATATTATAGAGACTTTATATTACCTTATTATCCGATATCATTTATCTCTTTTCCACTTAGAAAATATTCCAGAACATTTTGATAAAAAAATAAACCTTATCAGATATGTACTGGAGAACCCAGCAACTGGGAGAGCTTTATAGAAGATACTGATACTATTCATTCCATCAAGTAGAGTAGTCTGCACATTCCATAGGTAATTTTACAAAATTGTCCTATATCACAAAAGACTAATCACTGCTACACCTTTTACAGATGAGGAAAACAGAATAAAGCCCACAATGAGTTGTAGCACAGACAAATTTAAAGCCAGAGAAGACTACTGACAGGAAAGACTGTGACAGTCAAACTTGATTGGCTTCATAGGCCTCTAAAAGAATAGTAAAGCACATTTCTGCATGTGCTGGGGGACCACGCAGATGTGCCCTTGGCCCTGACCGAGGGCCCCGTCTATTCTGGTGCTCTTTCCCTATGATCAACTTCCTGGTCACCATAAAGAGAGCTTGGCTCTGCCGTGCCCTTGCGCCTGGATGCTCCTGCCTGGATGCCTGCGTACCATGGACTGACACCTTGGAAGCTGTGAGCTCACATAAAGCCCTCCCACTGTAAGCTGTGAGTGTCTGTTGTGCGTCTCAGCAAAGCTAACCAACACAGTATGGCCTTCTCCTTCATTTCTTCTCAAAATTCTAGCTCTGTGATGGTTCCAATTCTATCAGCTAAACATGATCAATGAAAATATTGCAATCATCTCTAGGTTCTTGCTAACATACATCAGAAACACAAATGGAAATGTGATACTGTGTTCTTTTCGGCAAAAAGTGCATTGTGTAGCTTAATGGATGAATAATGGCACTGAAAACAAACATTCATCACTCTCTTCCCATCAGGAAGAACATACTCATTTGTCTCCACTGAAACAAACAGCAACCAAAGGCTCAGCAACAGAAGAAGGTAAGGATTCAGCCCTCACTGTCTGTGTCAGAGTATGACTTGTCTGAGTTTTAATACAATAGTAGGCTTTTAGTAAAAGGTTAACAGAGAATTTTTATATTAATTCTTTTATTCTATCTTATTAACCATTTATTTAGTTATTTATTTATTTGGTATAGGGTCTCATTATGCAGCTTGGACTCATAGTGATCCTCCTATCTCAGCCTCCTCAGCACTAGGATTATAGGTGTTCATGCAGTTTCGGTGGCTGGCACAGTGTTCCTGGGGTTCGGTGGCCCTCACAGAATGTGGTACTAGAGATCAAACCCAGAACCTTCTTGCCAGGCAGGAGCTTAGAATGCTGAGCTTTCTCCCCAGCCTTCATTTTAATTCTAAATATTAATTTGTACCACACAACGTGAAAGAAACTGCTTTTTAGGTTTCAGACACCTTCTTGTCTTTGTTTTCTGTACTTTTCATGGATGACCCCGTGAGAAGAAGGTGTGACTTTGAAAGCCACTCAACTATGGTAGAGGCTGTGAGCAAGATTCTTAAATTCACAGATATACATGCTCTGTGGAGGGAAATAGGATTCTTACCATGTGGACAAGTATGCTTAATTGTCTTTCCCCTGACCCAGTTCTTTTATTTTATGTTATTTTATTTTTATTGAGAAATAAATACAAATGAGACAGTTTCACAGCTGATTAATAGGACAGTTTTGATAATCAATACATTGTACATTGCTATCTTCTTAGTGGTTATCCATAGCCCAAGAAGCAGACAGGGTATTCTGTCCAAATACTGCTATTACACCTCTTTCTTCTTATTGAATTAAGCGAAAGTAGCTGTAAACCTATCCTAACTATTTTGTATATATAAATACAAAATGATCTTTCCTTTGTATCCTTTTTTTCCTGTCAGAGGTGACTATTCTATTGGCATCTAAATACTATAGGTGTCTGAATTCAACTAAACAATCTAACACTGTCTAGCAGTCTATAATATTAGTGGGTTATCCTCAGAAGTTATTGACCTGAGCCTTTTACAGCTCATCGTATTAATATGGATTTACTTTATAT
>NW_004524682.1:761823-763084 GCF_000260255.1 Octodon degus
GATTGCTTCCTTTTCAAATTCTTGCAAGAATTTGAGGAGTATTTACACCTTCTGTAAATTTCTTGTAGAATTCAGCTGTGAATCCATCTGGACTGGACTTTTCTTTGTCAGTAGGTTCTTAATTACATCTTGTAATTCATTGGCTCTTATTGGGCTATTGAGAGTGTTTTTAAATCTTGTCAATTCAGGTGTGGTATTTTGTACCTTATGGAGAATCTGTCCATTTCTTCTGTGTCTTCTATTCTGTGAGAATAAAGATTCTCAAAGTAGCTATCAACAATCTTCTGAGTTTCCACTGGGTCTCTGGTAATTACCACCTTTTTATTCCTTATTGCTTGTATTTGAATTTTTTCTTTCCTCTTTTTGATGAGGTTAGCTAGGAGCTTATTGATTTTATTTAATCTTTCAAAGAGCCAGTTTTTTGCTTTTTTAATTCTTTGAATTGTTTTCTTCATCTCAATTGAATTAATTTCTGCTCTAATCTTTATGATTTCTTCCCATCTTTGGGCTCTAGGTTTGGTTTGCTCTTCCTTTTTTAACTGTTGAATGTACAGCATTAGGATATTTATTTGTTTCAGTTCTGTTTTCCTAATGTGTGAATTTCCCTCTGAGAACTGCTTTCATAGTATCCCATAAATTCCGATAATTTTGCTTGAATTTTCATTGAATTGCAGATATTGTTGAATTTCTTGTTTAATTTCATCTGTGACCCATTAATTGCTGAGAAGGGTGTCTTTAAATTCCATGTATTTAAGTTTTTTTCTGGTTTCTTTTGCCATTGATTTCCAGTTTCATTGCACTGTGGTCAGTTAATGTGCATGGGATAATTTCTGTTTTCTTACATATACTTAAGCATGACCTATAGACCAGTATCTGGTCTATTGTAGAAAATGACCTATGTACAGCTGAGAAAAATATGTATTCCACTGTGTTTGGGTCAAACACTCTGTATTTGTCCACCATGTACATTTGTTTCAAGCTCTGGATCAGTTCTTTTATTTCTTTGCTAATTTTTGTCTGGTTGACAATTCTTTTGGGGATGGGGGTATGTTAAGGTCTCCTGTTGAGATTGTGGCATTGGATATTAGATTTCTCATGTACGTTAGCATTTGCTTTATATAATTGGGTGCTCCTGTGTTTTTTGCATACATATTTATGAGTGTTACCACTTCCTCTTGAATTTTCCCCTAACCAGTATATACTGGCCTTCTTTATTTCGCTTGATCATTGTTGGTTTGAAGTTGAGACTGTCTGAGAATAG
>NW_004524682.1:763661-765550 GCF_000260255.1 Octodon degus
GTATAAGAAATAAAGCCATGCTGTTATGTTGAGCTGTAGGGGATTCAGGTCAACAATTTCTGACATTGCCAGTGAAGCAGAAGACCCAATACTATTATAGACTACTGGACTCTTTTAGAATACTTTGCTGAGTTAACACACCTATAATATTCAAATAATGGAACTTAACAAAAAAGGGGATATAGATGAATGTCAATTTTGTATCTGTGTTTTCAAAATGGTTAGGATAGATATACAGTTGCATTCTCTTAATGAATAGATGGATTTGTTCTAATAATGTTTGTAAATAGGACATCATGTCCGCATCTTGTACAGCAATTAACTACCAGGAAGAATGTATGCAATGTGTTAATTATTGAAACTGTCTTAGGAATTTGGTTTGAAACTATCTCATTGCTATTTTTTCTCAATAAAATTATGAAAAAATATTGAAAACAATAAATTATGAGCTCAATAAACCTTTTCCCCTTGAACTTTGGGTGTTGGGTACTTTCTTTCAGCAAGGAGACAAAAGCAACTAAAGCACGTGCAAATATAAAATAGCTAATTTCCAAGTGGAAAAATAAAGATGTTTAATACTTACATTTTACTGTATTTAATTGCTACTCGGACTTCTTTGTCAGCCTAAGATTGTGTAAGCAGGTGCTTTAGTCCACTGAACTATGTCTCCAGCACTCTCAGCCTTTTGGCTAAGATCAAGTGCACTATATCTTAAAAACACTATAGAGTAATACTCCATTGTATGAAAATACCACATCTTTTTCAACCATTCCTCATGTGACAGGCATCTTGATTGTTTCCAAGATTTAGCTATCACAAATTGTGCTGCTATAAACATAGGCACACATATATCACTATGATATGATGTTTTCTGATCCTCTAGGAAAATTCCCAGTAGAAGAATAGCTGGTTTAAATGGGATTTCTAGTGCTAGTTTTCTAAAGAGTGTCCAAACTGATTTCCATAATGGTTGCACCAGTCTACATTCCCATCAGCAGTGGAGAAGGGTTCCTTTTTCCCTGCAGCTTCTCCAACATTAGTTGTTGGTTGATTTCCTTATGATAGTCATTCTTTCTGGGGTGAGATGATATCTCAATGTTGTTTTAATTTGCAATTCACAAATGGCTAGTGACGTGGAGCAATTTTTCATATATTTATTCATTTCCTTAATTTTACTCTCTGAGAAGTGTATGTTTATCTCAGATGTCCATTTCTGGACTGGATCTTTAAATTTTGGGGCACTGGTGTTTTTTATTTCTTTATAAAATCTAGAGATCAGACCTTTGTCTGAGTGTTTATTAGTCAAGACTTTTCCAAATTTGTGGGTTGTCTTTTGACTTTGTTAGTAATTTCTTTTGACATGCAAAAACTTCTCAATAAGAGGAGGTCCCAGTTGTTAATTCTTTCAAGTGTTTCCAGTGCGATTTGATTTTTGTTCATGAACTGTTTGCCTACCCCTATGTCTTCAAGAGTTCCTCCTACTTTCTCTTCCAGGAGATTTAGTGCTTCTGTTTGGTTTGGTCTTTAATCCATTTTGACTTGAGCTTAGTGCATGGTGATAGACCTGGGTCAAGTTTTAGTTTATGGCATGTAGAGAGCCAGATATACACACTTATTATATTTAAATGATGAAACTAAACAAAAAAGGGGATGCAGATGAATGACAATTTTTATGTGCGTATTCAAAATGTTTATGATAGATATATAGCTACATTCTCTTAATTCATGGAATAATGGGATTTTTTTCTAATAGTGTTTACAGACAGTATATCAGGTCTGCATCTTGTACAACAAATAACCACTAGGAAGGAAGTATGCAATGTGTTAATTATTGAAACTGTCCTACCAATTTGATTTGAAACTGTCTCATTGCTATTTATTTCTCAATA
>NW_004524682.1:765650-775083 GCF_000260255.1 Octodon degus
CAGGTTCTCCTATGCCCCGAGTCTTACTGACCTTGAAAGGCTAGGGACAAAATGTTGGCTGACCTTGCAGCCCTTCCTTTTCTCCAATTTTGAACTGCTAACTTAGGTTGTTAACCCTCCAGAAGAGAAGCTAATTATTAACCTGCAATATATGCAGTTTGGTTTACCCTGTCTGTCTAAATATCAAACATTCTGGTATATCATGGAACAGGTATTTTCCATCAGATATTGACATGTCGAACGTTAAGTCCTTACAGAATATGAAGGAAACATAATTATATAAAAGTAGAAATAAGCATTTACATATTTTTACAAAGAAATTTAGAAACCTAACCATATACAGAATTGTAAGTCCTTATACTAGGGAGACAATACGATATTTACAGATGTAGCTGACCCAGTTCTTATTTTGATCATGAAATGGATCGTTTCTTAAATAATAGTTGGATTGTTCTCCAATTATGTCATTTGGTGTGCAAATATTGTACACTGTTCAGAGCTTTGGCATTTACTATGTGTTTTTCTTGACAAAGATTTCTCTTGGTTGAAGGAGGGTAGTTATGGAATTATAATTAATGCTGTTCTCCTATCATGGCACAGAAACTGAGGAGTGAAAATGATACAGAATTCATTGTTAAGAGACAAGATATGATGCCACCTCATCTTTTCTGATTGTATCATCTCTCAACTTCAGCTTTCTTATAGGTAAGGAAAAGAAAGTTTACCATAATAATCAGATAATATAAGCTGTAGTACAGTGAGGCTTTAGGTCTTATATCCATGATATCTAATATCATTACTCCCATAACTTAGGGTTGGTTGCTTAGCACACCAACAAAAGTATTTTTTAAGAGCAGAATGTAGTTGAGACTTCTATAGACCTTTCTCTGAATTCCTCCTTTACTGAAAATTTATTATAATGAGGATAAGAATGCTTTATGATGATGTAGAAGAATCTTTCTCTCAATATGTCATTTTGTGGTAAATCATATCCATGTGCAAGCATTCAAATTTATCTTAAAATAATTTAAATTTATAGTTAATTTGATTACACCACTGTCTCTTAAACAGTTGTGCATACCGTTAAGAATGGTTCTAATCTCTTCAGCATACAGACTACCCAGAATACTCACTTACATGCTGCATTTTGCAAAGCATGGTCTAAGGAAGGGGAAATAACAGTGTGACGATAGAACAGAACCGTGCCGGGAAGCCTTGTGAATACGGTTTTCTTGAGATACTGATGGATAGATGGTGGGGGATCTTAGGATCAGCTGTAAGTATTAATCATGTGGTAATGTGACTGATTGTTATTACTTTGTACAGTAGGTGGCTAGGATGTCAGCCAGTTCAATAAAATCATTTTAGCTTCCTTTTCATGGTGGTCATTTTTCTTGTGTCTCCCTTCCTGCTTTGGAGTTCTTCAATTAAGAAAAAAAAGACCTTCCTTTCATTTCACTGCATGTGACCTATGGTTAGGCTTTGCTGTGGAAAGAAAAATATATATGGAACTATGTTATGCAGAGAGTTTTTCCTCCAGTGTGTGAGAGGAATCTGCAAGCCCGACTAGACCTGGAAGAGATTGGGTGAATCAGTCCTCCTCCTGACCCTACACCTGCGTGCCAAAGCTTTCTTGCTAGGAGGGGTAGAAAATGCAAAATTTTCTTTTCATGTACAGTAAATACATTTAAACATTGCCATACATTTTTGGCACAGAGAAACTCTGCTAGCAAAGAAAAAAAAAAAAGAGAACTTCTAAATGTGGATAAGACCATATGGTTTACTATTTGAATTATCCCCACTTGAATTCTATGGGAAATGTAACAGAACTAACAAATGTGGCCCTAAGTGTGGAAGGTTCTGAATGAGAGCTATTTTAAAGACAATGTATGGCTTTGAAGATTCCCACGAGCCTTAGGCTATAGGGGATCTTATTATGTCTTTGCTGAGCTGAGTGCTGCCTTTTAGAATTACTAAAAACAATTCAGATGAAAATGGCTATTGCTTAGTTAAAGTGGAGAAACATAAATGAAAGCATTTCAGCTCTGGGTGAAATACCACATGTGGATGGTTATTTTTGACTGGTGTTAAACTAAAGCACAGTCATAAAGCTATACTTTAAACATTAGAATTTTGTTTTATGTATATACTAATATATTAAATATGTAACCATTGAAGGCACTTTTATACCGTGGTAGAAAAAAAGGAATGCAAGTATAATGCTATAATGTATTTGATGATAAATAGATGTTTTGGTAAATAAAATTAGGCTCAAATGGCCTTTTTCTCCCATTTACTGTGGTAAGTCTGGAATTTGAAATATTTTAAAAGGAGCTGTCAAGTACTGTTGTCCATTTTTTATGTGCAGGTAAAGAATAATCCCCTTAGAGATGAAAATTTTCTATACACTGACAGTGAGAGATTAACTAAAATAATATTTTATTTTCTCCTGTAATGGCTAGTACATAGCATTAAATATATTATTAAGCCAACAAAATATTTTCATTCTAAGCCATTTGGCTCCATCAGTAGCTCCATTGTAATTGATGGATTACTGCATTACCATTTAATTTAGTTTTGTTTTAAAGGCATAACACTCACTAGCATTTTAGTTAATTGTATAACCAAATAAGGACAAAGATTGCTCCAGGAAAATGAATAATGTAGAAAAGAATTCTGGTTGTTAAAAGAATGGTTATAAATTACTTTCTTAGAGGATCAACTGTTAGGACTGCCTACATCATTTACATTTACTGCAATGTAACCAAGGAGTACTAAGTAAAAAAGAAAATTCAGTTATTTGTGTTTTGGTGGTTACATCGCCCTCCTAAAATATTAGTGGTAGAATTTGACTTTAATTGTGGGGCTGTAGATTTTCTTTTCCTCAGGACAATTTTTATGTATAAAGCCAACTCTGTTTTCAAGGAGACTTTCTGAAAATCCATTGCAATTTCATTTGTGATATTTAAAATTATACCCCCTCATTCCTGCTCAGTTACCCCACATTCAGATTATTTGTTACCTATCTTGTGTCATAGGATCAGTATATGAAAGTGAACGGCACATATGTAATTGCGTGGTTTTAGATAACAGAAAATTCTTCCGAAGACCCTTGCTGCCACAGCACTGAAACCTAGCAAACTTGTTCCAGAGGAAATTTGATAAAAATTTCTTGGATATGGAGCTTGGGAAATTTATAATAATTTGCTGAACTCTAATGGATCTTTGAAGAATGTCTTTTTATTTAAAATTTATTGGATTATTAGGACAATAGTTCAGAGATTTTGTATATCTAAGACTGAGTTTCCTCCATTCCTGTGTCTTATATTAGTATGTTTTTTGGAAAAATCATTGAATGAATATAAATACATTATTAAATGCTAAACAGTATTTGGATTGCCTCAGTTTATAAAGTCCTTTTTCTATTAATCGCATTTAGAACACTACATTGCAGTTATTAGTTACATTTGTTCAGGTTCCTGTTGCCTATAACAGTTGATAGCACTGACAATTCCAAAGATTATTAGCCAGATATTTTCTGGACTATCTCTCAATGAGGGATTGTCTGGTTATTATCTGGTATTATTTCAAAGAGACTTTGTGTTTTGGGAGGAATACTACTAGGTTTAATATGCTTGCTATGGTCTCAATATGTCTTCCAAAATTCAAATGTAAGAAAACTGATCTCTATTATGAATAGGAAGCTACAGCTTTTTGAGATGTGTGTAGGACAGGAGACCCAATCTTCATGAATGGATTAATGTCGTTATATGGGAGTTGATTAAAATATATGATGTTAAGATAATTATTACAGTAAAAGACATGTTGCCATTAATTCACCCCTACACAGTTATACTGTAAACACGCTCATCCCATTGTTGTCACAGTTCTGAAAGTCCCCCTCCATGAGTGTTTCTAGTTACACTGTCATAATTACCTTGAAGCTTTCAATCGATTCAGAACATTTGCCTTTCCTGGTCTTTTCGACTTTGAAGAAGAGTCAGAAGTTGCACTGTGTTGGGTCAAGTGAATACGGTGGTAAGGATATGTGGCAATGTTTTCTTAAGCTTGTTTGTGTTGGCTGGCCCTTAACACAGCATTTTGATCACACCTTGTAAAAACGGTCATGAAGGAAGACTTCTAGAACTGGTTCAGAAGGTGACAAGCATGATAGAGTATGTTCAAAGACCAAAAGTGTTAGAAAAAGACATTTTTTTTGAAGGGAATTAGTGGCAAAGTATCTTTTAACATAATACATTTTTAAAATTTACACATTAATGTATTGCTTGATCACACCAAGCAATGCATGGAAGTGGGCTTGTAGAAGTGGGCCTACTCTCTTCAACCCTTCTTCCTTGTGAAGAAAGACCATTCATTCTCTTTGTCCCACCATGTTTCACTATGTGTGGACAGGGCGGAAAGCTCTTGCTAGGTGCCAGAAGCCGGCACCATGACCTTGGGTTTCCTAGCATCCAGAACACGAGAAAGTACAATTCTTCTCTGTATAAATTAATCAGTCAATTATGTTAGCATGAAAAGGACTAACACAGTCACATCATCATCACATCAAGAGTCTGCACTTTCTTACTTCTATGAGTTAATAGAGATTTCAGTCTCTCCCTGTACGTTTTCTCCTTATTTTTAGAAACTTCTTTGTGGTTGTTCTTGGTTCCTTCTATTGGAGAATGATGTTAGAAACCAAGAACTACGTGCTAATTGTGTGCACTGGGAGATTTTCAAATTATTTTTATTCCTCCATGCACAGCTTTGGTAAAATGACATGGATGCATTTTGTACTTAATGTGAAGCCACTTGTGCACTTCATGTACAAATATAGACACTTTAGGACATGAATGAAGTTGAAACATCATTTTGAAAGTTGCCCAGACATAGTCTGCCAATCTCTGAGATTCTCTTCTGGTCTTTGAAAGGTAAGCAACTCATGCTTGCCTTGTATAAATAGTGAGAGGTGTTTCAAAGTTGTAAACAACTCTAAACTTTTGTCTGAGACCTGTAAGGGCTCTTAAAAGTGAGTCGGAATGCAGGCATAATTTGTGTAATGAGGTTTAATTAATTGGTTTCTCTAAAGAATGTCTCATTTCTACATTCAAATATATCTGAGATAAAGCTACTGTCCTCTGAGAAAATTTTTGACTTTATATTAGTACCATTAGTATGTTAAAAAAAAATTACTTCTACTGGGAATGGTGGCACAAGCCTGTAATCCTAGGTTTTCAGTGGGCTAAAATAAGAGGATAGCATGCTCACGATCAGCCTGCACAACTTGGTATGACCATTCTTAAAAGCAATTCTAGGAGTACAGTACAGTGATCGAATATTTACATAGTATATATGCAGTCCTGTGTTCAAGCCTGAGTAATTAAAGAACAAAAAAATACTACCTCACCTATTGTGGGATGACAATTATGCACAAAAGTATGATCTTTCACATACATAGTAGATTTATGCTCAGCCTAACTTTCACTGTTTAGCAACTGCTTATAGGGCCAGACTCTGCGACCTTCATCAGCTCCAGAAGACTTCATATTTATTCGCGATGAAATGTGAGGACAGCACGGTGCGCAGTGTGATCATGGGCAGGGGAGTGGATGGTCTTTCACACTGGCCTCTGTAGGAACTGATGATAACAGATTTAACTAAACTTAAGTATACTGAGCAAAGCTTTTTAAACCTGAGAGGACAAGGATATGTGATTGTAGCTTCCATGGTGTCTATATGAGCCATTACACAGTCTTCCTTAAGACAAATAAACAATTTTTTTTAGCATGCCATTGGGACCATGGGAGAAATGATTAAAATATACTGAGTAGGATCATATTATTACAGTGCTTACTCCATGACTAATAACACTCAATAATTGGCACTCATTTTATTACTAATAGTTCACCAAAATGTTGACAGTGTATAAAGTATTAAACTACAATCTGAATTTAATACATAAAATAAGGCCTTGATATCTGATTCAAAGTTGGGGAAATGGGGGTTTTGAGAGAACAGGTTTCTTGGAAATATTACAGAAAGTGTAAGAAAAATGTTGGCACTTAGTACAAGTTCTTCTAATGTATGTTCTTGACAGCTAGAGTGTATTGCTGAATTAAAAATGACTTAATTTTGGAACAGCCAGGAGTGATAACCTGTCTGGCTACATTATGAAAGACTTAATTACTCTGTATTAAGATATATAGGATATTACTACTCTACAGTTATGTGTGTTTACATATATTTGTATGGATACCTTCATAGATATACAAAGATGGGAGAAAAGAAGTAAATTTAAATCTAAGTTTCATTCAATACATAATTTGAGATATAACAATTGGAGATTTTGCTAATTGTTCTTATGGATTTCATATGAGCAGATTTTTCAGTCTAGTTGTTCTAGTTTTCCCTCATCACTGTTAAAAACTGAGAGAGATAAAAGAAAAAAAAATAAAGGCAGACTAATATAGATGAGAAATTACCCCTGTTGCAGAAGCATTTTTCATTTACTGCTGGCATAAACTGAGGGAGGAATCATATATTCATGTCACCACATAATGGCGTACTCTAGACCATTTCTATATGCATTCTCATTCCAGGCTAATTTGTCAATTGTCGGTAAATTCAGCATCTTCCACATCCGGATAAATATAGATTTGCTTCTCAGTTGACGGTAAATACATTGCGGCCGCTCTGTGGCAGGCAGCAGATAGATGATGGTGTTAAGGTGACTTTCTAGCTGAGTGTAATGCTGTAGAAATACTCTAGAGAAGAAGTATTCAGAATGTGTTAAAATGCACATATATATAAGCGTGGAGACTGGGGGTCATCTCACCATCCTTACTATGATTCTTTTCTTGGCCGTGGTGGTTTTGGGCTTGTGGAGGGGTAATCAGGACCGGATGAGCCAGTCCAGAAGAGGGGCCTCAGGAAGTCACATTCAAGCTCCATGACTCTGTGGTTGAGACAGATTCGCTTTGATCTACAGCACTCCCTCCTCCTCTGAGGGTCTGATTTCCCCTGGTTCAGTGACTTGCGGTCAACCTCAGTCTGAAAATATTAAAAAGAAAATTCCAGGAACCAACAGTTGATAAGCTATAGGTTTTGTGCTATTTTGAGTAACATGACGAAATCACATGGCGCTCTACTCTGTCCTTCCCAGGACGCTAGTCCTGGGTTTGCCCAGCATAATCACTCTCTGTATGGCTTGCGTGCTATTTGCCACCCAGTAGGTCTTTCAGTTAACAGGCTCGCTGCCCTGATATTGCAATGCTTGTCTCCAAGGAACACTTATTGTACTTAATAAAGGCTCCAAAGCTAGAATTACCAGGTTAGAGTCTGGCACATTTTGAGGCTTTAGGCCTCCACTTGGAGACGTGGAACACGTCCCTTGAAGATAAGGAAAATTATTACTCTAAGTAGTGGCAGTATTTCTACTGAAATATAAATATATAAATTACAAATGTATAAAAACAATAAAACTAGTCCGTGTGAAAAACTCGGGTAAATTTTAAAGTAGATAGCATGTGATTTAGAGTATACAGGAGGCGTTTTATTATGGGCACCCCATTAAATGAATGTCTGGAGAAAGAAACATGCACCTACATAAAAAGGGATCTTCTTGCCCCATAAGAAACTGAGCAATGTGGTACCACAGCAGTGAGGATGAGAAATGTTCCAACTTCTTCCTTTTCTTTCTCTGTAATTCACGGAATTTTTTAATAGGGAAAAGGGATTAAAATGTTTGAAATTGTAACTAAATTTTAAGGTGAGCCAAACCCAGCTAAACTTACAATGTAGCCAAAGGCCAATTGTTTAGAAAGCACTGTTTCCTACTATTTTTTTTTATAGTTCAAAGTCTATTACATTAAAATAGAATGTGGGCTAACTTAATGTATCTTTTTATGATATATCTATTTACAACTAGGACATAAGTAGATCTTCAAAAGAACTGAATACCATTTCTAGAAAAGAAAAAATCTAACCAATAAAATTAATAAACTCTGTGGAGACTTTCTAGGGATGATCAGAGCCCAGGGAAGATGTATTTCAAAAACTCAAATATGGAGCAGAGGGAATGTGCCAGGAGGCAATGAAAAGAGATCATAACTGGCCAGTGTAACAGAAAGGTTAAGAGATATAGGGAGTGGAATAAGAAAATCCATGACAAGTATATGTTACAAAATAAAAGGAAACTACTATGTTTTATCTTTTTATCATTTATTTATTTGGTACTGGGTCTCACTACACAGCTCAGACTCACAACGATCCTCCTGTCTCAGCTTCCCCAGTGCTGGGATTACAGGCACATGCCACCACACCCGGTTCTGGTGACTGGCAGGTATGCCTAGGGTTCTGGGGCCAACACAGCATGCAGTACTGAGGATGAAATTCTGGTCCTTGCTCTTGCTAGGCAGGCACTTAGACCACAGAGCTATCTCCCCAGGCCTAATATGTTTTTTCTAATTTTTTTCTGCACTCATTGAAATGATCATATGCCTTTTGTCCTGCATTTTGTGAGTGTGATATGTTTATTGATTTATATATATTGAATTATCACTTTTACTAAATACATGCAGCAGTCTTAACCAAAGCAATTAGGCAAGGGAAATAAATGAAAAGCATCCAAAAAGAAAAGGCATAAGGGCTGGGGAGATGGCTCAGTGGAATAAGCGTTTCCCTGGCAAGCGCAAGGGTCTGAGTTCAATCCCCGGTTCTGCCAAAAAAAAAAAAAAAAAAAAAAGAGAGAAAGAAAAGGCATAAGTCAAACTATGCTTGCATGAAGATAATTTTGTATATTTTTTTAAAAAAGGCTATAAGGACTGAAAATGATTATAGTAAATGAGCAAAATACAAAATCAACATAAAAAATTAGCAGCATTTTTATACAATGAAAACAAGTGGGGAATCACAGTCTCTGACTTGAAATGATAATAAAAAGCCACTGTGAAAATATCAGCATGGTAGTGGCCAAAAAGAAAAAAAAAAGACCCAAGGACTAGCAAAACAGATTAGAAGATTCAGACACAACTCCAAACACACTCAGGGACCTTATCTTCAAAAAAGGGGGCAAACATGTTCACTGAAGATAGCCTCTAATAATAAAAGGTGCTGGAAAATCTTGCAGCCATATGACAAAGATTAAAATTAAACCCATGTCTATCAACATGTCCTAAAGTCAAAATGGATCAAAGATCTAAAAGTTAAAATGGAAGCACTCAATCTACCAGAAGAGAAAGTAGCCAGAAATCTTGAAGACATAGGTGTTGGCAGAGAGTTCATGAACAAAACCCAGGCTACATGAGAAATACTTAAGAAAGCTACAACTGGGCTGGAGAGATGGCTCAGTGGTCTAAAGCACCTACTTGAAACAAGCTTGGCAAAGCACAGGGACCGCGGTTCGATCCCCAGCACCACATGCCAGCCAGCCCCG
>NW_004524682.1:775183-782202 GCF_000260255.1 Octodon degus
TGATGCCTATTAGTCTCACATTGTTCATCTTTGCATCATCTTGCAGGTGATGGATTATTTTTTCCTCCATCCTAGTTTTTTTTTTAAAGAGATCCTTTCTTACCTTTTCACTAACTGCACCAGCTTCTTCAAGATATGAAAATCTGTCTGCACTTTCACTTAAATGGTTTTGATGCTTGTGACTGAGATTTCAATTTCCTCTACATCGCTTTGACTCTGCTTCATGCGATCTATTTCTTTCCTGTATTGCTCATTCAAGTAATCCATCATCTTTCTAATCTCCTCTATTTTTTTATTAATGTCTTCTCTAGAAGCAGTTATAAATTCTTTTACTTCAGTGTTTTTTTCAGAATGAGTTTCCTCCCTATGTTTCTGTAACTGATTCTTTACTTCAGATGCTATGAGTTCTGAGAATTCTTTTTTTATTTCAGAAAAGAATTCCATTCTGAATTCCTCTGTAACTTTCTGCTGTGGCTTATTTATTATCGACGCTATTAATTCGTACATTTGAGCTGAGCTAGTAGAAAAGAATTCCACTCTGATTTCCTCTATGACTTTCTGTTGTTGCTTATTTACTATCGACGCTCTTAATTCATACATTTGAGCTGAGGTAGTGTCCTCTGCCCTTGTTCTGGGTGGGCACTGAGTTTCGTCCATATGTTTCTACATTTGATTCTCTACTGCAGATGTTATTAATTCGGGAATTTCTTTTTTCATTTCCAATCTGAGTTCCTCTATACCTTTTTGCAGCTGTTTATTTATTTCAAAAGCCATTGATTCATTGCTTTCAACTGTGTGATTCCCAATTTGCTCTGTGTTAGTGTTCTCTGCACTTGTTATGGGTGAGCTTGGGTTCTGAAATTGCATTTTGCTCCTTCTCATTGTCATTTTGTGTAGCACTGTCTTCTGATCTTTGTTGTAGATCTTTGTTGCAGTTATAACCTTAGTACCTATTGAAGTTCATGTGCAGATCTATAAAGTGTGGATTTATCCAGCTGTGCCTGGCTTGGCTCTGGCTGCTGTGCTCAGCTCCTTCCTGCTGCTGCCTTTGGGCATGAACGTGGTATGCCCCTTTGGCAAGATATTCTGCTCCTGGACTAGCTGGGTGGTTCTGTCCCTTACACTCTCTGCAGGGATTGCAGCTTCAGGGTGTCACCCTAGGCCTGTATGCCAAGCCTGAACTTAGTCTGGAGGGGGCAATGTGGAGCAGTGGGGAGAGTCAGCTCTCCCACACACTCACTGGGCCTCAACCAGGACTGGATCTGGGGGTTACCAGAATTTTACAGAAATTCCTACTCTGTGGGCAGTGTGGGGGTGGTACTATGGAGTGATGGTGGGAGTCCCAAGAGGGTGAAAAGGGTGTCACCCACGCTGCGCCTGCACTGGGACTAGTAATTCATGCCATCACAGGGTATCCAGAAGCTCTCCCACACACTCACCGGGCCTGGGCTAGGACTGGGTCTGGGGTTCCTCGAACGTGGCAGAAATTCCTAATGGGTAGTGGGGGAAAGGGAGTTGCTGTGTAGTGGTGGGCAGTGTCCAAAGGGGGTGGAAGAGGCTCTCACCCAAGCTGGGCCTGTGCTGGAACCAGTAGGTGCCGCCAGTGCAGGGTAGCCAGAAGCTCTCCCAACACTCACCGGGCCTGGCATAAGACTGGGTCTCCATTTATCCTTTTATTCATTTTCTGAGAAAATGTTTGCTAGTATAAAACTCCCAGGTAGTGGCTTATGACACAGGAACAATAAAATGTCTCTATTTTTTTGTAACTCTCAATTTCACATCTAAACACAATAAAGTTCTTAATGTCCGAAAGAAGTATGGAAGCCCAGTGAGTGTGTAGGAGAGCTTTGTTGCTCTCCTGTGCCCACTGGACCACTCTGCACCAAGCTCAGGCCCGCCACGTGGGTGAGACCATTGGCCGCATTCTTGGGACCTCTCCACCCCTCCAGAGCCAGCCCAAACCATCCACATGAGTGAGAACTTCCGCTGTGCTCTTGGGACCCTTCCAGACCCAGGCCAAGCACAGGCCTGGCAAGTGTGTGGGAGAGCTTTCATGCTCCCCTTTCCTGCTGGATCCCTCCAGCCCCAGCCCAGGTCCACTTATGAGTGAGTCCTTCTGTCCTGCTCTCTGGACCCCCGCAGACCCCTCCAAAGGTGAGTGACGCCTAGCATACATGCCTGCAGTGAAACTCTGCATCTGAAGTCCCTGCACAGAGACTAGGGGCCAAAACCACCCAACTCATCTAGGAGCAAAACATATTGCCAGAGGGGCAAAACAGGTACATTTCCAAGGGCTGCAATAGGAAATAATTGAGCACAGCAGCCAGACCCAAGCCAAGCCAACTGGATGAATTCAAATTTAGTAGATCTGCATCAATTTCAGTAGGTGCAAAGTTTTACAACAAAGGTCAGAGGACAGTGCTATATTAAATGACAAAGAGAAGAAGAAAAATGCAATATTAGGCTCTGAGCCCACCCAGAATAAGTGCAGAGAATGCTAGCACAGAATAAATTGGGAATCATACAGCTGAAATGTCTGAATCAATAATGTCTGAATTAAAGAAACAATTGCAGAAAAACATAGAAAAACTCATGTCAGAAATAGTCTCTGAAAAAAAAAAAAGGAAATCTCTGAATTAATAGGGTCTGAAGTAAAGAATCAAATGCAGAAAAATATAGGGAAATCAGATCAGAAATAGTCTCTGCAGTAAAAGAATTAATAACTAGTTCTCAAAAAGAGAATGATTAAAAAAAAGAGGAGATTAGAAAAATGACGGATTCCTTGAATGAATAAAACAGGAAAGAAACAGATCACATGAAGCAGAGTCAAAAAGAAATAGAGGAACTTAAAATCCCAATCACAAGCTTGCAAAACCATTTAAGTGAAAGTGAAGACAGAGTTTCAGATCTTGAAGATGCTGTCGCAGCTAGTGAAAAGGTAAAAAACAACTCTTAAAGACAACTAGGATGCAGGAAAAAATAATTCATCACCTGCAAGATGATGCAAAGATGAGCAACGTGACGTGATAAGCATCAATGAGAAAGAAGGAGTCAATACAAATGATATAAAAAGAATATGGGCAGAAGTAATAGCAGAAAATTTCCCAACTATGAGGAAACAATCTGAAATTCAGGTTAATGAAGCATACAGAACACCAAATAACTTCAACCCAATTAGAAACACACCGAGGTATATAATACTCAAGATCCCAGAAATCCAGCACATAAACAATGTACTGAAAGCCACTAGACAAAAGAAACGGATCACATTTAAAGGAAAATCCATCAGAATAATGGAAGACTTCTCTTTACAAATCATGGAGGCAAGAAGAGCATGGAGCAGAGTACTTCCAGTACTCTATGAAAACAAATTCCAACCCAGAATATAATAACCTGCACAACTCTTTCAAGTTTGATAGAGAAATAAAATACCTCCATGATAAAGAACAGCTAAAGCATTTCATGATCACAAAGACAACCCTACAACAAGACTACTAACTGATGTCCTAGAGAGGGACCAAGTGGTCCTTCATAGGGACCACTATGAAGGAGAACAGAAGGAACCCATTGAATAAGGCAAACAATCACAGCAGAAAAAGGAGTAAACAACAGTGGGTAAAAACATGTTGATTGTAAATGAATACATCTCAAAAGTATCAATATAAAGGGACTCAATTAGCAACTAAAAGAAATAAACTGGCACAGTGGATTAGGAAACAAAATCCAACAGTATGCTATATACAAGAAACACATTTAACTCAAATAAATTCATAGGGTCAAAATCAAGAGATAGAAAATAATACTATATGCCCAGAGCCTTAGAAAAAAGCAAAGGTAGTAATCTTGTTTTCAGACAGTCTCAACTTCAAACTAAGAATAATCAAATGAAATAAAGTGGGCCACTAATACTAGTTAGGGGAAAAATTCAAGAGGAAGAGGTAACACACATAAATATGTATGAACAAAGCAAGGGAGCCTCCAACTATATAAACAAATGTTAATGGACATGATAAATCTAATATCCAATACCATATTCTTAAGAGGAGGACTTAATATCCCCTTATCCCAAAAAGATAGGTCAGACAGAAAAAAATTAGCAAAGAAGTAGCAGAACTGAACCAGACCTTGGGACAAATGGACTTAGTGGACATATACAGGGTATTACAATCAACCACAATTGAATACATATTTTTTTGCTGCACATGGGTCGCTTTTTAAAATAGACCACATACTACTCCATAGGTCATGCTTAAATATATTCAAGAAAACAGAAATTACACCACAAATATTATTTGACCACAGTTCAATGAACCTGGAAATAAACAAAAAAACAAACCAGAAAAACCCTATAAATACATGGAAATTAAACAACACTCTACTCAGCAACCAATGGTTCACAGATTAAATTAAACAAGAAATTCAACAATATCTACAGTTCTATGAAAATTCAAGCACAACTTATTGGAATTTATGGGATGCAATGAAAGCAGTTCTCAGAAGGAAATTTATAGCTCTGAACTCACACATTAGGAAAACAGAAAGAGGAAAAACAAATATCAAATGTTGCACCTCCAACATTTAGAAAAGGGAGGGCACACCAAACCCAAAGTCCATAGATGGGATGATATCATAAAGATTAGAACAGGAATTAATTCAATTGAGATGAAGAAAACAGTTCAAATAATTAACGAATCAAAAAGCTGGTTCTTGGAAAGATTAAATAAAATTGATAAGCCCCTAGCTAACCTCATCAAAAAGAGGAAATAAAAAATTCAAATACAAGGAATAAGGAACGAAAAGGGTGTAATTACCACAGACCCAGTGGAAATTTAGAATATTATCAATAGTTACTTTGAGAATATTTACTCTCACATAGTAGAAGACACAGAAGAAATGGGTAGATTCCTACGAAGGTACAAATTACCAGCACTGAATCAAGAAGATAGAACAACTCTCAATAACCCAACAATAGGCAATGAAATACAAAATGTAAAAAACCAGAAAACCTACCAAAAAAGAAAAGTCTATGTGCTGATGTTCTCAAAGCTGAATTCTACAAGAAATTTATGGAATATATAATCCCTGTACTCTTGAAACTCTTCAATGATATTGAAAAGGAAACAGTCCTCCCCAAATCATTCCTGGGCAAGTTTTATATTGATATCAAAACAGGAGAAAGATGCAACTGAAAATGAGAACTACAGGCCAATTTCCCTCATGAAAACAGATGCAGAAACCCTCAAAATCCTAGCAAATAGAATACAACAAATCAAGAAGATCATACACCATGACCAAGTAGGATTCATCCCAGGGATGCAAGGATGGTTCAATATGTGAAAATTTACAAATGTAATATACTACATCGACAAAGCGAAATCTAAAAACCACATGATCATCTCAATTGATGCAGAAAAGGCTTTTGATAAAGTCTAACATTCATTCATGTTCAAAGTCCTACAGAAAATTGGGATAAGGATTTTTTTTTTTTTTGGAATAGAAAGCCTCTACTTTGATTTGATAAAAGCCATCTATGACAACCCAATGGCTAATATAATTCTCCATGGAGAAAAACTGAAATCTTTTACTCTCAGTTTTGGTACAATACAAGGATGTTCTCTATCACGCCTCCTGTTCAATATAGTTTTGGAAACATTAGCTAGAGCCATTAGACAAGAGAAAGAAATGAAAGGATAAAAATAGGTAAAGAAGGAGTTAATTTATCATTATTTGCAGATAACATGATACTTTACTTGGAAGACCCAAAAAATCTCCAACAAGAAGCTACTAGAATTGATACACAAATTCAGTAACGTAGCAGGTTACAAACTCAAAAGTCAATAGTATTCCTCTTCACAGATAACAAACACACTGAGAGGGAAATTAGAGAAACAGTACTTTTACAATAGCAAGAAAGAAAATGAAATACCTTGGAATTAATGTAACTAAAGAAGTCAAAGACCTTTTCACAACAAATTACAGTACTCTGAAAAAAAGAGATCATAGAGGATTTCAGAAAATGGAAAGATATTCCCTGCTCTTGTATATGAAGAACCAACATTGTTAAGATGGGCATACTCCCAAAATTGCTGTACAGGCTTAATGAAATCCCTATCAAACTACCACGAACATATGTTCCAGACCTAGAGAAATTGTTCCTAAAATTTGTTTGGAACCAGAAATGATCTAGAATATCCAAGGCAATCCTGGGCAACAAAGACAAGGCAGGAGGCATTACAATTCCTGACTTGAAATTATACTACAAAACTACTGTGAAAAAAATCAATACAGTATTGGCAATGAAATAGACCTGAGGCTCAATGGAATAGGTTAGAAGATGCATAGGCTTCTACGAACACACACAGCAACCTGATCTTTGACAAAGAGGCCAAACACACCTACTGGAAGAAAGATAGACTATTTAACAAATGGTGCTGGAAAAACTGGCTCTCTACATATCAAAAATTAAAACTTGACCAAAGTCTATCATCATGCACTAAGCAAAAGTAAAATGGATTAAAGTTCTAAACATTAAAATAGAAACACTAAATCTCCTGGAAGAGAAAGTAGGAGGAACTCTTGAAGACATAGGGGTAGGCAAAGTGTTCATGAACAAAAGTCAAATCGCACAGGTAATATTTGAATGAATTAACAACTGGGACCTCCTCATATTGAAAAACTTTTGCATGTCAAAAGAAATTATCAACAAAGTGAAAAGACAACTCACAAATTTGGAAAAGTCCTGATTAATAAACACTCAGACAAAGTTCTGCTCTTTAGAATTTATAAAGAACTAAAAAACTTTAGGACTCCAAAATTTAAAGGCCTGATACAGAAATGGGTATCTGAGATGAACACAGACTTCTCAGAGGAAGAAATTAAAGAATTGAATAAATATATGAAAAAATGCTCCACATCACTAGCCATCCTTGAAATGCAAATTAAAACAACATTGAGATATCATCTCACCCCAGAAAGAATGGCTATCATAAAGAAATCACCCAACAACAAATGTTGGAGAG
>NW_004524682.1:782302-787678 GCF_000260255.1 Octodon degus
CATGGAGCCTTGACGTGGTGGCACCACTTGTCATCTGAGTGCTTTGGGTGGCTGAAAACAGGAGAATCACTGTAAGTCTGATCTGCATAGTGAGACCCTGTAGATCTCCTACTAAATACAGTAAAAAAAAAAGAAAGAAAAAAGAAATTCTATACCTTTCCCAGTCTCTAGTGAGAGTATTGGCTGTGTGCAGAGGATCTGTGAATCAAGAGTAGGGTAGGACTTTTCACTTGTACATTTATTATCATTTTACTTTAATGAGTACAAATTATTATGTATACAAATTATTATCTGGACAAAATATTATCACATGAACTATTCTTTCTCTTAAAATTTCATGAATGAAAATGAAGACCAGTAAAATGAAGACAAAAATGGAATAACTCCAGAAGTATAATTATCTAGTATACATTTTCAAATGATGAACACTTTGGTTCTAGCACTTTTGTTAATTCATACTCACAGAAAAATATGAATGTACAGTTCACATATTTTAAAGACAGAAGTACAGTAGTGGCTTTCAAGCAGACTAAGCTTCAACAAGTCTTAACATGAGGAAGAAATGACTCCTTCACACCCTCGGAATAAGGCTCCAAAAATTGTAATTTTAAATTCACTCCTAAATTCCTGTAAGACCAGACTCACAAAATGGTCTTCTCCGTATCAAAATGAAAATTCTAAATACACACCCAGATGCATTCACATAGTTAGTAATTCAGCTTTTCCTTAACACCTCTATATCCCAGACATTAAAGACATGGTGGCCAGAACTGCTCATGTATCACAGACCAGAGGGAAGCTCAAAAGTGGGAGTCCACCTCGACAATGCACTGTTACATTAATACAGCTGAGTCACAAGAGGCACCAGTGTCACGGGAAGATGAGCAGAAGCAGCATAACTGGAAAGAACCCTTTGCAAAATTATTAAAGTTCACAGAATGGTACAAGTAATCTAAGTTGTCAAGAAAAAGGGAAGATAAAGTTCCAAGGGCAGGAAGTCCATCATTCCTGTCTTTTATTCTTCCCTTCCATTCATTCATTGCTACCTCTGTGTCAGCTGTAGTACTTGGTGTGAGATAATGGTGAACAGGTATCTTTCTAAAAGATAAATATCATCAGATCATTTTTATATTTTAAAATGCATAATATTCTTTTAGTAGGCATACTCTACAAATGGATATGCTTGTGTTGCAAATATTCCTAGCTCAGGCATTTCCAGAATTTCAATTTCCATGTATATTTTCTCCTAAAATAAAACATCCAGAGAAGAATGTTCCTGCAGGAACTTCTTTCCCCACTCTACTTTCATCACCAGCTTTTTTCCCTTTGCATCATCTACCCCAAGTGGCATTTTATATATTCTGGAGATACAAATTTTCTCTAGGTCATGGACACCAAGAGTGATTTTCCTAGAGCAAAAAGATCCACTCTGAAGAAAATTTGGAAAGACAGTAAATTTTAATACAATAATACCCTCATTTTCAGGCTCAGTTTTCTTTCTTAGGTAGCACTCACTTGCAATTCACAAAGATCACATTCCTCATGGAGAACTTGTATGTGCACACAACACATCTTGATTTGTTCTTCGTGTCTTTGGTCTTCCTTCCCTCCAATGTTTGCAAAAAGCTCCATTTTTACTTTTTCCTTCAATTCTTTTTTTCCCTTTAAATTGTTTTCCCTTTCTTTTGATCTCATTCCCATCTGAAAAAGTTCTTCCTGATTCCTAATATCTGTCTTCTATTTTGCTTCTTATAATATTGTGTGTCTGATTTATTTCACTTAACAATTGCTGGCAAGGCCAGGGGGAGAGGGGAGAAGACCTTCTCCATTGGTGGGAGTATAAACTGATACAACCATGATGGAGACTCCTCAGGAAAATGAAAACTAGTCCTCACTTTTGACTCAGCTATTCCTTTTTCAGTTACCTTCCTGAAAGGGATAAAGTTATCATGTTATTCTGAAAAGTTTCTTTATACACATTCATGCTAATAATAGCCATTCTGTTTCCCCCTTTGCAAAATGTATACATTTGTTCTTTTTTCCTTCCTTCCTTTCTTTCATCTTCTTTTTTATTCTGAGGCAGGCTTTCACTGTGTATTTCATGCTGGCCTGGCCTCACTGTGTAACACAGGCTGACATCCAACTTGTGGTTGTTTTCCCAGCTTAGCCTCCTGAGTGTTGGCATTATGGGCGTGTGCCACCAGGCCCGGACTTCTTTGTTTCTTTTTTTAATTTATATTTAAAAAAAATAGTGCAATACAAATGATAACTCATTCCTGACTGAATAAGAACTAAAGATTCACCATTTTAGAATAATCTCTACAATTCTTCATAATTTATTCTTTTTGTATTAATAACACTTTCTTCCATATCTGGGTTTACTAACTCAGATAACAGAGAAAGTGGATGTTATCAAAAGAGTTTTGATTGAATATTATGAATATTACATATTATTTGTCCTCAATTGGTTAAAAAGGCAATGAACTAAATAATTTTCCTACTATATTTACATTGACATGATATTTTTATATTGTATTATTTTAGTGTATATTAACATTATTTGCTATCATTTTATCAACTTATAATATGTTTGTCTTTATAAGTAATGAACCAATTGTGATTTTCTATTAAATTTTTAATGTTTAGCAAGATATCCTGAATTCATAAATAGAGGCTTATATTTGATATTTTTATTCAGCAATGTAATATATCATTTACTACATTTATTTAAAATTCTTTTATCCATATATATATGTTCATGTTCATTCATTTATCCTTTTTTTCACTTTTATATATTAGTTTTATTGAGAAAGAAGTAATGAGACAGTTTCAAAACACGTTAGTAGGACAGTTACAATAATTAATACATTGCATATTGTTGTCCTTCATTTATATCCTCTTTATTGTTTGCTTTTGTCAGAGATGGGTATTCCATTACCAATCATATATTACAGGTGCATGAATTCAGCAAAGTAATCCAAAATAGTCTAGTAGTCAATAATAGTAGTGGGCTATCCGGATGATTGGCAATGTCAGAAGTTGTTGAATTAAGCGTTTTACAGCTCACCATATTAATACGGCTTTACTTTTTTTTTTTTTTTTGTATTTTTTGGCAGAACCAGGGATTGAACTCAGACCCTTGCACTTAGCAGGAAAGCGCTTATTCTACTGAGCCATCTCCCCAGGCTGGCTTTACATTTTTTTCCTCTTATTTCGACATAATTTTATTAAGAAACAAACAGCAATGAAACAGTTTCAAATAAAATTGGTAGGACAGTTTCAAAAATTAACATATTGCATACATTCTTCCTGGTTGTTAATTGCTATACAAGATATGGACATGATATTCTATTTACAAACACCATTAGATCAAATCCCTCTATTCATTAAGAGAATGCAACTATATATTTATCCTAACAACTTTGAATACACAGATACAAAATGGACATTCATCTATATCCCCTTTTTTTGTTAAGTTCCATTATTTGAATGTTATTTGCTCAGTGTAAACTCAGCAAAATATTCTAAAAGAGTCCAGTAGCCCATAATAGTATTGGGTCTTCCGCTTCACTGGCAATGTCAGAAATTGTTGACCTGAGTGCCCTACAGCTCAACATAACAACATGGCTTTACTTCTTATATTTCGTTTTTATACTTTTCTTCTGGAAGGTTAAGACCAAAGTAAAGCAGGACCTATGCTACAAGAGTTGTAGCTTTGAGTCTGATAAGGTCAGTGAAATCCCCTCAGGATTTATGCTGAAATCCTGCACCTCAGATTGTAGAACATTTGTCAGTGTCAGCCATGTGGATGAGTCATGGCCATTTCTTGGCCAATGTGCTCTCTGTGAAAGCCTAAGAGAATGTTTTCTGCCCATGTGACTCTCCTTAGGCACACTCTACATCATCGATCACTTTCCTCTTTGGCCCCATAATCTCCTTGATCAGAAAATTTGGGACACTACCGAGTTACATGACATTACAGTACAAGTTCTCATATGTCCTGAGTCTTCATTTACCTTGGAAGGTTAGGGCCAAAATGTTGGCTTTCCTTGAGGCCCTAATTTTTCTCTAATTTTGATCTGCAAACTTAGGTTGTTAACCCTCCAGAAGACAAGCTTATTGTTACTACCATATAACCTAGGCTGTTAAGCTTAACCTCACTATCTGTCTGCATATCAAACTTCTTAGGCATAATATGGAAAAGGTATTTTTCATCAAGTATTGATATGTTGAAGTTTAAGTCCCTACAGAACATGATGAAAAAACATTTAAAAATTAGAATATATTTTTAAAACTAGGCATAATGAATTATATACTTATTATGTTTACACATAAGTCCAAAAATCTAATCATATACAACTTTGAAGCAGGACAGTCACACAATATTCCTTTTCCTGTCTCTTGCCTTCATTCACCACCCTCTTCTTTTTGAACAATTATCTGCCTGAGAGACAGCACAGCAGCAACTGTCATGTCATGACAAGCAGGCCGTATTCAGAAGACCAGAATGACAGGCACTCCAAGCATGAAACTACTATTACAGATTACCATCTCAGTGCAGTTGCTTATTTCACAGATGTCAGTATATATAGTTAGTCAGGGTGAGAATCTTTCTAATTAACTGCTAGATTCAAAATCTTCTGGAGAGTCTCAGGATCATTGCCTTGTCCATCTTCTGCATATAACTGTATGGCTTGACATGGTCATGTTTCCTAGCTCTTCTCCTTTCCCTCTCTTAATTAGTTAGTCCTCGAGTTCCTGCTTTCCTTTTACTTGTATTATACCTTTCTGTTTGTATTTAATCTTTTGAGTTGTTACACTAGGGAAACTGTATGATATTTACACATGTGTGTCTGGTTTATTTCACTTATGTGTATATCTTCAAGTGGCATCCTGTTCAATATAAAGGGTTTGAGTTTATCATCCTGAATAGCTGAATACTACTCCACTGTGTAAAAATACCACATCTTTTTCAACCATTCCTCAGGTGATGAGCATCTTGGTTGTTTCCAAGGTTTGGGTATCACAAATTGTGCTGCTGTAAACATAGGCACATATATATCACTGTGATATGATGATTTCAGATCCTCCAGGAAAATTCCCAGTAGAGGAATAACTGGTTGAAATGGAATTTCCAATCCAACTTTTCTAAGGAGTCTCTATACTGATTTCCATAATGGTTGCACCAGTCTACACTCCCACCAGCAGTGGAGAAGGGTTCCTTTATCCCCACAGCCTCTCCAACATTTGTTGTTGGGTGATTTCTTTATGATAGCCATTGTTTCTGGGATTAGATTATATCTCAGTGTTGTTTTTGTTTGCATTTCATGGCTAGTGATGTGGAACATTTTTTCATGGATGTATTTGCTTCTTTAA
>NW_004524682.1:788170-789983 GCF_000260255.1 Octodon degus
AAAAAAAAAGAAAGAAAGCTACAACTGGGATCATCCCTTATTTACAAACTTTTACACACATAAAGAAATCATCAAAAGAATAAAAAAACAACTCAGAGTGGAAAAAATTTTAGTCAATTATCCCTCAGACAAAGGATTTTTATCTAGAACATATAAGCAATTAGAAAAAGTCATGTCACTGAAATTCAAATGAAGAAATACAAATAGAAAAAAATTCAAAAAATGTTCAGCATCATTGGTCTTTCAAGAGATGCAAATTAAAAGAACATTGAGATTCCATCTCACTACAGAAAGAATGGTTATTATCGAAATTAACCAACAACAAATACTGGAGGGGCTATGGTGATAAAGAAAGCCTTCTTCACTGTTGTAGGAGTATAGACTGGTTAGTCATTATGGGAATTCATGTGGAGATTCTTCAAAAAGCTAAGATTAGAGGTCCAATTCCACCCAGATATTCCTATCCTACTATCCTCCTGGAAGAATTAAAACCATCAAACCACAGTTAAATATGTGCACCCATGTTCATAACACCACATAGCTAAATATGGTGTTCATAATAGCTAAATCTTAGAAATGTCACAAATGCCCTTCAACTGAGAAATGAATAAAAAAAAGTCATGGTCTGTTTATATAATGAAGTACTTCTCAGCTGTAAATAAGGATAAACTTGAGGCCTTCCTAGATAAATGGATGCAACTTGCAACCATACTCATAAGTGAAATAAATCAGGCTTGGCATTTGCAAACGTCACATTATCTCCCTGGTGTGAGAAACTGAAAGAGTAAATAAGATCAAAGATATTCTGAAATGGAAAGGCATTAGGCAAAAAGAAAAGGACCCGGATTGGGGGAAAGAGGAAAGGAAGGAAAAGGAAAGAATTACACTATAGTTATACTACCAGTGATGCTTGGTTCACTAATAAGAAAATCTTACTCTAATTTCATGTGAGGAAATTTTTATGCCTATATCTTGTGCTTACAGTAGCTACTTTAAAGATAATAATGCTCAATATAGGCCGGGGAGGTGGTTCAGTAGAATAAGTACTTGCCTGGCAAATACAAGGGCCTGAGTTCAATCCAAAGTTTAAAAAATGAACAAAAAACCCAAAAAAACCTATTAACTACTGTTGCTCTCCTATTATTTTGTTATGAACTTTTGTTTTACACTTTTCTGAAAAATGAAAATAAATTTAAATAACTAAGGTAGCATTGTCATATATAGTGACTTTAAAAGCAAAGCAAACAAAAACGAAGAGTACATTTACTCAACTAAGTGAACGCACTCTCCAATGGAAATTCCAAAACACTAATGAATGAAATGGAAACTGATACAATTTTCATGGAATGAAATGGTCTCCCACATTCATGGTTCTATGGGATCAATACCAAGAGATTCATATTATTTATAACAAAATACAGATGTGTTGCAGCTACAGCATCAATGAATTCTTCTCATAAATAGATGAAACAACACTCAAATCAATGGGGAAATGATACAAATAGTAATATTGTAATTCTTTACCCTTCTGTTCCTTCCTTTCCTCTTTTGCCCATTCTAGTTCCTTTTCTTTTTCAATAATATCTTCCCATTTCACAACATCTATTACATCTTTGATCTTATTCACTCTTTCAGTTTCTCACACCAGGAGACATGTGATGTTTCCACATGTTCCTATTTGCATGTGAAAGACAAAGAGTTGATCGCAAAGTAAAAGACAGCAGAAGGGTTAGTAGTAGGGACTAGAAAAGGGAACATGCAATGGACAATAGCTACTGAAATAGGAGGAATAAGTTCTGTAATTTATAATTAG
>NW_004524682.1:790083-794813 GCF_000260255.1 Octodon degus
AAATGCAAATTAAAACAACATTGAGATATCATCTCACCCCAGAAAGAATGGCTATCATAAAGAAATCACCCAACAACAAATGTTGGAGAGGCTATTGGGAGCAAGGAATCCTTCTCCACTGCTGGTGGGAATGTAGACTGGTGTAACCATTATGGAAATCTGTGTGGAGATCCTTACAAAACTAGGACTGGAAATCCCACTCAAACCAGCTATTCGCCTACTGGGAATTTTCCCAGAGGAACTGAAAACATCATATCATAGTGATATATGTGTGCCTATGTTTATAGCAGCAGAATTTGTAATAGCCAAATCTTGGAAAGAACCAGGATACCCATCACCTGAGGAATGGTTGATAAAGACGTGGTATTTTTATACAATGGACTATTACTCAGGTATAAAGAATGATAAACTTGAAGTGTTTGTATTTAAGTGGATCCCACTTGAAGTTATACTCATAAGTGAAATAAACCAGACCCACATGTGTAAATATCATATAGTGTCCTTAGTATTAGAACTGAGAAGAAGAAATAATGATAGAAAGGTATAAATAACACAATTAAAACAAATGTGAGAACTTACTGATCAGATAATGAAGAGAGAGCAAGGAGAAAAGCTAGGAAACATGACATGGACAAAGCCATACATATATATGTACAAGAGGTGTAAGGCAATAATCCTGAGCATCTTCAGCATGTTTTTGAAACTAGCAGTTAGTTGGTAGGATTCTCACTCTGACTATCTATATATGCTGATACCTGTGAACTAGCAACTGAAGATAGCTATGTGTAATGGTAGGGTCATGCTTGGAATGCCTGCCATTCTGGTCTTCTAAATACATAGTGCTTTTCATGGAATACCAATTATGCCATACTGTCTCTGAAATAAATGCTAGTTTTAAAAAAGGGTAATTTTTTAAATCTCTTAATTTTCATGTATAAAATGAAAACAAGAGACAAGAAAAGAAAGTCAAAGGACTGTCCTGCTATAAGGCTGTATACGGTTAGATTTCTAAATTTCTTTGTAAAAAATTTTAACTTTTCATTCCTATTTTTTTTTTATTTTTTTCTTCATATTCTGTAGGGACTTAAAGTTTAACATATCAATACTTGATTGAAAATACCTGTTCCATTTTATGCCTAAGATGTTTGATATTCAGACAGATAGTACAGTTAAGCTCAACTGTCTATGTTGTAGGGTAATAATAATAATAAGCTTCTGTTCTGGAAAGTTAACAACCTAAGTTTTCAGAACAAAAATTAGAGAAATAGAAGGGCTGCAAGGGCAGCCAACATTTTGACCCTAGCCTTTCAATATCAGTGAAGATTCAGTACATAGGACAACCTGTATTATAACATCATGTAAATCAGTTGTGTCTTAAATTTTCTGATCAAGGAGATTATGGGGCCACAGAGGAAAGTGATCGATGAGATAGAGTGTGCCTAAGGAGAGTTACATGGGGAGAAAACATTTTCTCAGGCTTTCAAAGAGAGAAAATTGGTCAAGCAATGGCCGTGATTCATCCACATGACTGACACTCACAAAGGGTCTACAAACTGTGGTACAGGGTTTCAGGGTAAATCCTGAGGGGGTTTGACTGGCCTTGGCAGATACAAAAGTTACATTTCTTGTTATATCGGTCTTGCTTTATCTTGATCATAACCATCCAGCAGAAAAGTATAAAAACGAAGTATAAAAAGTAAAGCCATATTAATATGCTGAGCTGTAAAAGGCTCAAGTCAAAAACTTCTGACATTACCAGTCTTATGGAAAACCAACTACCATTATGGACTACTGGTCTATATTGGAATATTTTGCACAATTCATGCAGCTACAGTATTTACGTGACAATGTTTTACCCTTCTCTGAGAAAACTAAAGAAAAAAAAGGGATAGAAATGAGGGATCATTTTGTATCTGTATATTCAAAATAGTTAGGATAGATATACAGCTGTATTCTCTTAATTCAATGAATAGAGAGATTTGTTCTAATAGTGTTTATGGACAGTATATCATGTATGCATCTTGTACAATGAATAACCACTAAGACAACAATATGAAATGTGTTATTTATTGAAACTGTGCTAGTAATTGGTTTTGATACCATCTCATTATTTGTTCCTCAATAAAACTATTTTTAAAAAAGAAATAAACCATTGGCCAAATTTGAAAAAAAAAGAAGTCTAATTTTTTTAAAGTAATTTCTTATCTTAGGATCTATGTTTAATTCACCTGAAAGTAACAAATCTAGGGGGATACTAAATAAACACACAAAAATGCTTTATTACATAATTAACATGTAGCAACTTCAATGTCATCCTTTTCCTATATTCAAAATTTTATTGCTATTAAAAGACAGTACCCAATCAGAGGCACCTTACATTTTAAAGAAACTTATGCAGCATTCTTTGGAGAGTAACATAAGTGAAAGAGTTGGAAATTATATTCATGAAGATAAGTGTAAGGTATACAAAAGATTGTTCTAAAAGGGAGACCAGTTTCAAAATAATCATGTAGTGCTCATTTTAAAAACTAGTCAGATCTTTTAAATATCTACTAGACCCAAAGTTAGAAGGCTGAGGTAGGAGGATGTCAAGTGCCTACACAACCTGGACAACTTACTGACTCAGAAAAGTAATATTTCAAAAAAAAAAAAAAAAGGGTAGAGTGGGAGGTAGGAGTAGGGAGGAAACCCTGGCTTACTTTTAAGTACAGAAAAACATTACTCAGCATATAACATTTTTGTCTTCAAAATATTTTATTTTTTATTTCAAATTAATTTTAGTGGTATACTTTTGAGATACATAATGATCACATTCATCAGAGACCTGTACATGACATATCTTGATTCTACTTCTTTTCTCCATTCCTCTTCCCCCCCTCAACCCTTATTCCCTTCCTTATTTATGAAAGCTTTGTTCCCATTTTCCTTCTGTTTTTTCTTTCCCCTTCCTTTCCTTCTCCTGCCTTGTCTATCTTCCATTTGAACATATTCTTATTACTGAAACAAATCAATTTTCAATTCAGCATTACATAACATTTATTGCATGAAGATTACAGAAATGATGAACTGCTGATTACCTTGGATTATGCTCTCAAGAGAAATGGAAAAGAAGCAAGAGGAAGATGGTAGGTATACCTCAGAAATGACCCAGATATTTCAGTAGGTTAGCACCTAGCACAGGCCAGAAGTGACCCAAGTGTTTCACTAGCCCAGCAATATATAAAACATTAACAATTATCCAGCATCCATTGAGCACATAGAGTTCTGTGTCCTGTGAAATTTTTCATTATAATGTCAGATTTTATTAGTAGTAGGGTGGCCACATACATGTACTGGATTCCTTTGGATGGTCTGGGTTTGTGATTGTTTTGCTATAATAGCTGTTATTAGTTTATTACCATTCTCTACCTCCCACAAAAGTATCTTTTCAGAAAATAAATTTTTAATTAGCCTAATTAAAATCTATTTATTCATCAGATGACTTAAATTGCATAAATGTTAAATAATTTGCGCAGGTCATGTAGATAGTCATTAGAAAGCTGTGAATTTATAATTAAATGGCTGCCTATTCAAGATTTGCTTTGAGGATTATGAAAATAAGAAAAACATAATACTTTTCCTCCTAAATTTCTTTTAATTAAATCACACTACACCTATGTCTGGGTATCACACACACAGTTCTAGGCATAAATAGTGAGGATTCTGATTAGCTCAGAAAACAGATGGAGTCACCTGTCCTCCACTTAACTGCTGCCATCAACTTGGGAATGGAGCTCGGCGGCAGAACACTTGCCTGGTACACACACAGCTCTGGATTCAACCCCCAGGAGAGCACTGGGGGAAAAAATAAGGTAGAATTACACATGAATTACACAAGGCTCAGTGCCTTAGCATCTTAATATTCATATGAAGACTTCAATTGTCCTTGTCCTCAGAATCATCCTCAGATGTATTCAGTAAAATTTAGAAATAAGCAATTGAAGATGACATTTAGAATTGAACCAAAGGAGGACCTTGGCTGGCCTCTTTTTTCTCTTTCCCTAAGCAGGTACTATGCTCCAGGTATGGGAAGGAAAATAGGTTGAAGACTTAGAATGAGATACAGCGTACCCAAGTGAATGAACCGTGCATGTCAACGTATAAGTGAATTTAATTGGCTCTTATTAATTGAAGTAGTTAATAAAGTCGCTGTTGCAGATGAGTTAACAAATATAGAGCTTTTGTTCCTTAGAGAAATACAGGGCTAACTTTCAGTGCCCTGTAATCACAGCAGTCTTTCAACTGATTGACACACAATCTTGTTGTTTGTGATTTTCTATTCACAGACACCTTGTTCATCCATGTTTTTCATTTATTAATGTTGAACTTATGGCCAGCAATACCTAAAACTCATGCTCAAATGGAGCTTATTTAACACACATCTTTTTTTCCTAAAACACATCACACACTTTTGGAACTTGGAAACAGGAAAGAGCACCTCAAAACTACACCTGACGGTCATTTGAAGCAGGAAAATGAGCATCAAAAGGCATAAAATGAAAAATAACCCTCATTAAGCAAAGGATGAGAAGGACGAGTCCACAGTGGGAGAAACGAACTAGAAGGCAGAGTTTCTTCTCTGAATCTTCAGGGTGCATGGACTTCCGGTGACTCAAATCCTTCGCTGTCTGGCACACGTGCGAGTCACTGTTCCTGGGCGTGCATCAGGTGAGTTCAAACACTGCACGCCA
>NW_004524682.1:795393-796835 GCF_000260255.1 Octodon degus
TTTTTATACTTTTCTGCTGGATGGTTAAGACTAAGATAAAACAGGACCTATACAACAAGAGTTGTAGTTATGAGTTTCTTGAGAATGCACATTTTTTCTTATTTTCATAATAGAAGAACAAGGGGCCGGCGAGACAGCTCAGTGGTCTAAAGACCTAATCAGGCAGGCTTAGGCAGCTCAGGAACCCGGGTCTGATCCCCCAGGCCAGGTGCCGTGCCAGCCCCGCCCCGAGGTGGGCTGAGCAGCCACAAAAAAAGACAGAGATTTATCTGACCTACTTACCTAATGATGATTCCTCAAACAAAAGTGAAAACATGTAAAAAATACACAAAAACCTCAAGGAAATGTAACATAAATTACACATGAAAAAATTTGTTTATCAGGAATATTAAAAAACAGAAATAAGAAATAAGAGAAAATAAAACAATGTATACAAAATTAAATCCATTAGCTGACATAAATACTAGCTTCTTGTTTTAACCTAGTTTATTCTTTTTAATTCCAGCACCAAATTCATGTTCACTTGTTCTCTTTTCTCTGTGATGCTTTCTAGGCTTTCCTTTGCTTACTCTTCTTTTTTTCTTGCTTCCTTCATACCTTTATACTGAATCTCATAATGCCCTTTTGTGCCTATCCTATATTTCTCAACGAATAATCCTGAAATGCTTCCCCATTTGATCTAGTGTATGAATATATCTAGAGGGCAGACAATGGAGGCTCTCTAACAGGCTTTCTAAATTTGTATTCTGAAGTTAATGTAAAAAGTTAATGACAAAAATTCACAACTCAGTTGTTAAACAAAATCTCACAAAACCATGAAGATCATCAAATCAGAAAAGAAAATTGTTAACTGCTTCAAAAATGTTATCTCCTATTTTTTGACTGTATTTTTTTATCTGTTCATATGATAAGAATTTACATGTACAATATAGAATGAGTAGAAAAATAATTTATTTTTCCTTGATTGAAATTTTTTATTTTTCTTTTAAGCTTCATAATTACCTATTGATAGTTCATGTAAAAATTTTGAGATAACTTTCAAATTTAAGGACACTTCTGTTTCTTTTATAGATGAGCTGTAACACTAACTCTGGTAGAATAGTATCTCACAGCTGTATACACATATTTTTAACCTTGGGTCATCCCCTAGAGGCCCAGGACACTGTCATGTTGTGGTTCTGCCTATCTTCTCAGATCAAGATAGGCTAGAAGAGGTCAGAACACATCTAAATCTATCTACTAACCAAATCAGAATGTGTCCATGACTCAGCATTCAGGACTTTGAAGCCAGCCAATTCTAGAAAGGGTCTGTGAAGTCTTAGTGTCATTATTTTGATGATAAACAATATTTTTATCTTGATTTTCACAGAGCTAGGTTATCCTTCTTGCTCCCCAAATATCTATCTGGCCTTTGTGCTCATGTCCTTTCTCTGTACTTCTGC
>NW_004524682.1:798549-805932 GCF_000260255.1 Octodon degus
AATTTCTTGGAGATCTCCCAGAATCTTCAAATTTAATTACCTTTTTTCAGTGCAACTTGACTTGTCTACGGAACATGGAGTCACTGAAGCCCTGTCCCTTGAAACCTTTGCTTTCTTTCCCTTCTGTGACTCTGCCTTCTCTGGTTTCTTCCTTTTCTGGATGCTATTTCTACTTCTTTTGTTATTTTTTTCTCTGAATCTCTTAAATGGGGCTCACTGTCACCCACACCTTCTTCATTGGTGCTTTAACCTCTTTTTTTTTTTTCCACTATTTGCATGTAGTTATCTTTCAATGCTATAAATAACACTCTGACTTCATATGTCCCAAATCTGCAATCTCAGTTGTGGTTTTACTCCTGTGTTCTTATTGATTTCCACTTCCCCTTATTAACTGTTTCACTATTTCATTCAACAAACTGTGATTTTAAGGATTTTTTTTTTTTTTTTTTTTTTTTCGAAACTGGGGATTGAACTCAGGCCCTTGTGCCTGCCAGGGAAGTGCCTCTTCTATTGAGCTGTCTTCCCGGCCCTAAGGATGTATTTTGTGATAGAAAACAAGCATTAATAAATACTACATTTATAAAAGTGTTATCTGCATTTTGGTAAGTCCCACAAAGTAACAGTGAGGGAAACTTTCATAGCCAGGTGAGGCACGGAAGGTGTTTGTTAGAAAATAACACAGCAGAAACAGTCCCAGCAGAGATAATAATGCATGAAGTATATTTAACCATATACATCATAAAGATTTAGGACTCATGAACTTTTGAGGTATAAAACTCCAAGGGGATGAGGCGTGGCATAGAGGGCCAGCATTTGCCAGCATGTGTGAGGTCGTGGTTTATATCCCCAGCTCTGGAAAAACAATGAACATTAAAAAATAAAGAATAAAAAACAAAGCTAAGACATAACTCCTTATCATGAGATGCTATTATCAAATATAAGACATAGACATTTAAACTGAATGCAGTACAGAATACCACAAGTGTGATCTGCACCAGTTGTGTAGGTTAGGCGAGAAACGCAACCCTCCCTTGAGCGTTGTTCAGGGGGCTCCGTTAGAAACTAAGTGAATTGCTGATGACATGTGGAATGCTTCAGAATTCAAAGGCCAACACTGGCCAAGTATTTGAAAACTTCTTTAACAGTGTTCTCTGGGCTTGGGGATGAATGTCAATGGTAGAAGCTCTGTGTGGCAGGCACAAGACCCCAGGCTTACTCCCTAACACCATAAAACATAAAAATGTAAAAATAAATAAGCACATTTTAAGTCCTGTTTATGAAAACATTATAGCAGTGGTGAAGAGAGATAAATGAAATTTTTCAAACCTGAGTCCATAGCAGGAGTTGGACAACAGGAAATTCTATCATCATTCTCTTCTTAGCAAAAGGAAGCTGAGACATGACACAGGAGGCATGACCAGTCAACTTCAATCACAGCTTGACAACTGTAGCTGGTCAAAATATTGCAAACTAGTAGACTGTCTAGTCAGCTAAATTTTTCCAAATGGTTGACTAGTGTTGCTGAACAGATTTAATTGCATTAAAATCCTCCTTTTGTGTGCTTCTGCTGCCTTTTGCAGACTGTGAGCTTCTGAAAGGGCATTTCTGTGGTATTCGCCTCTGTGGTCCTCAGTCCATGAGATTGTTTGGTATGTTTGTTTTGCAAATCCTGAGAATATGTGAGATTCAGGAAGAAAGAATCAAACTGATTTAGCTCCAGTAAAACCACTGCATGACTGCACATGTTTTTAATTTCTAGATTTACATGTATTTTAATTGCTATACTTCTTTCATGTGTTTAACATTTTAAGTGGTGTGTGAAGCAAGTTCTTTTTCTTCAGATTGAGATCATCTAAATGGATGTCATTATCATTGTAGCTATTACTTTTAGGACCAGATTAATTCAAGAGTGTATGGGATTTAACACCTGAAAGGATGCGAAAATTGGTCTACATACATTTGTATGGAATGGATCTGGCAATATTTTTCTAAATGAGGCATTATATGTTACACAGCGATTTTGTAAAATAGACATCTTATATTTTTCAAGCTACCATAGGCTGCTAATGAGTCAGGAACAATTTGTGATTAGATATTTAAAACTTTTAGCAAAGAAACATGCTTTTGTCTTGTATCACTGAAAGGAAAAATCATTTTACAGCAATAGATGACATTATGTAGAAATTTAACATAGTTCAATTCTTAAGGTCATGAATATTTTCATTAAGGAAATATGTGCATTTAGCATTTGATAACCCATTTGGCCTCTCACTGAGGTGCTGCCAAGCCCGCTGGGGAGTCAGTCATTTCTTCACAGATTTCAAGCATATTACAGTAAAAGAAGTCCCTGAGCACTTTAGGCGGGAGAGAGGCATGATGCCCAATAGACTGTCCCCAGGAAAAGAAATAACTTGGCTCTGCAGTAGCCGCAGCAAAACACTGCTTGAACTGTGACTTCAGAAACTGAGGAAATTCATTTTAATTTTATTTAATTTTCATTAATTTGCAGCTGACATGGCTACACGTGGCTGATGGCCATTGTAGTGAATAGCAGCATAGTTCACAGCACAGCTCAGGCTGTTGACCTGTGCACCCTGACAAAAGAAGCCCGTTTGAAAGTCTTTTCTTTCTTTCTTTCTTTCTTTCTTTCTTTCTTTCTTTCTTTCTTTCTTTCTTTCTTTCTTTCTTTCTTCTTTCTTTCTTTTTTCTTTTTATATTTTAAGGAAGGGTCTACAGGGTATTCAGGGTCTCACTAGTAGATTGGACTCCTGCTGATCCTGCTGTTTACAGCCCCCCAAGAGCTGGGATTACAGGCGCACGCCACCACGCCCAGTCTCAATAGCTGTCTCAGCGAGTCTCCCGGGTGGGGCCGGCACGGCAGGCCCAGTGATCGAACCCCTGGCCCCTGCGCCTGCATGCAGGTGCTTTGACCCGCTGAGTTATTTGGTCAGCCCCTTATAACAGTCTTTTCATGGAAATCAAGAAAAGTCAATACAATGAAGCATAAAAGCTCTAGCCATTCATAAATTATATAATGAAAAAAAATCTCAATTTTCTAATTTCTAGAATGCTCACTACAGTACTTAAATCAACAAATTGTCTCCAAATTGCTAAAAAGTTGCTGTGAATGACACATTACTCTACATGCCCTGAATGAGGCTTTTCAGTATAAGCACTGCGTTAGAGTGCCCTGTTGTCATGCTGACGTTCAGAGGACCCGCAGTCTCTTTGCTTTGTGTACCCCACAGGCCTAGGTTTGGTTCACGTCCCTCATAAGATCTCCAACTCAGGAAAAAGTGTGAATAAGTTTATCAGGGCCTTTCTGATTGTTTGTAGTTAGTCCAAACTGAGAAGGCTAAATCCATCCTAAGTAAAAACTTCAATATGAAAAATTTAAAGGTTGGTCTTTCTTTGAAGGCAAAGTAAGGAGATACCACTTTGGCTGCTGATTCTGCTGATTCTAATTCCTGTACCATCTAATTCTAGTTATACTGAAAGTAGCTAGCAGATCTTTTTGGATAGCAAGGCCATGAAAAGCAGCATTCAAAGATACAATCTTGAAATCCCTCCACTCCATGAATCAGAATTTCTCCTTGTGGGTAATCATGGTAGTTTTTTCCCCATGTGGGAATGGGACATCTGGATTTTTAGGTGTCACTGAGATGGCCAAAGTACCAAAGTGAAGACACTGAGTGCTACTTTAAAACTTGACTATCACGATGTGTAGTTGTAGTTAGGCTATGTCTACAAGGCATGAGCTGGGGTGACAGATACGGCAGCAGGAAGTTTGTCATGGAAAGTTTCACGGGTTCTGCGAGATAGAGAAGAAATAACAGAATTCAGAAAAGAACCTTGTTGAATGTGAAGGTTTAATGTGAAGTAAGGGAGATACCAGAGAGACTGGGCTTGCCTACACACTCTGAGAAATATTCAGCATCTCAGAAGTGGGTGGCAGAGCAGGGTCAAGGCAGGAATATGGTGCTGAAAAGACTAAGGAACTAAACTGGTCACCTGGACAAGTTTAGCGGATAAAGCAGATGCCACCTTGTGGGAACTAGGGTGTATGGTCAGGACCAGCAGGACCATTTGTGTGTTGCAAAAACTTGCTGGACTCATTAACAATTCCAAGCAGCTTCTTGTATAAAAAAAGGTTGTGTTCAAAAGATGTGGCCTGAAGGGACTTGTGGGGGATTAACGGGCCTCAGGTGTACAGGGTGGAAATGGGCAAAGCCAAGGAAGAGGCAAGGCCTGACACGCTCTGGGCAAATCTGACTGTCCCTTCTCAAAATTCCTAACCATGTCTGTTCTCTCAATGTGTACACTAACTTTCCTGACATGAAAACAGAAGTCTCTTTATCTTGTTCTTCATTTTCAAACAACTAACCAAAGGCTGCAGAAAGAATATCAAGAATTTCTGCTATGCTTCACCTGTTTCTTTAAATGTCAACATCTTATGTAGCCACATTACAGTTATCAAAAGCCAAAAATCAATGTGGATATAGCATTGTTTTCTTGCCTACAGACCAGCTAAAACATTTGGCCACTTAGTGAAGAAATGTCTGATTTCTTGTTGAGGATCTCTGATCTAGGTCACATTTTGTATTTATCTGTCTTTGCCTCCTTAACTCACACCTGTGACATTTTTTCAGTCGCCTTGGTATTTATGACCTTGTCCCTTTTAAAGGGTACCAGATCTTGTGTTAAATGTCCACTACTCTGAGGTTACCTCATGATGAAAATCATATTATGTATTTTTTGGCAATAATGTTCCAAAAGTGAGGTCTACTCTTCTTTGTTTCATATCTCAGTAGTTGGTGATATCAAAATATCCTATACTGGTAAACACTAACCTTGATCTTTCAGAAAAAGTGATGTCTGACAAATTTCTCTATAGTAGCTTTTCCCATTGTAATTAATGAATATTTTATGAAAAGATACTTCGGGATTACGCAAAGTTTCTCTTTTTGTCTTTAATCCACTGACTTAATATTTAATGTGCATTGGTAATTTCCATCATAAATTTAAAAATCTTCACTATGTGATGATTATCAATATTTTCAAATAGTGATTTTTCTTGTTTTTTGGTCATTTTTTCTATATTTGTAAATGAAATATTTTTTCAATATGCTAAAATTCTTTCTTTTTTTCTTCCTTTCTTCTCTCTTTCTGCCTGAATCTTTTTTTAAATTCAAATTATTGTAACCCATTATATTCAGCATCTATTTCCAATGTTTATGCTACTAAAATTGCTCCAGATTTGGCTATTAGGAGCTCTTTCAATCTAATTCCTATATGTGAATGTATTTTCATCATGCTTGAGCATTTCTTTATTTTCTAGCAACATAAGAAGTAAAAAAAAAATTAAATGTGCTTTTAACTTTGTATTTCAAATCACCAACCTAGTTGTACCTATATGAATAAGAAAATCTTGCTGAGGAACATAATGATATGTATATCCACTTTGATTTCATTGTTTAGATATCTTCTACACAGATTTTTGAATTACTATCACTGATTTACATATCTGCAAATAAAATTTTATTACACTATAAAATATGTTTATCATGTTTCATATTTAATTTTTTCACTTTCAAATCATTACTTAAAATTGTTTTTAAAGGAAAAGACAATATATGTGATACTGCAACAATATTTATAAAAATAACATGTTAAAATGACTACAAAGTCATGTCAAAAATAGTATAAAGTTGCTGAGTAACAACTGTACTTGCCAGATATACATCACTGTTATATCGATTTTGTGTATATCATTTTTTCAATGAGTTATTGATGAGCTTATAACTCAGGAGTGGTAGAGCAAAACAAAGTTAGAAAATCATGATGAAAGGTCATCAATAACTTCATGGATATATTCAGTCTGCCAATTGAATATATTGTTTATGCAACAGTGATTTCAATACATATTATGTCATCATATGGAGATTGGGGGAGATTTATTTCTTGATTTGGAAGAATCTATTTCAGACAATTGTTTCTGACCCTGTAGACAGCTGGCAGTTGTACTTCAGAATATTATTAATAATTTCACAGAAAATAACTTCACATAAAATTTGAACCTATTTTTTCTACATTATATCACTGAGTTCTTCATCTACATGTGTAGTGATTTTTACTTTGTATGTGTTTGTTGTTTTTTTTTGTGTGTGTTGCAATTTATTACAGGGTTTTCAGTGTTTGTTTTGCACAGTAAGGCATATTTTATGAATAATTATTCTTCAAAAGTAGACATTTTAAGGCCAAATGTAAGAGGAACATAGCCTCAGATTTCTGAACTCTCTTTTAAATTCAGTGTACATAATCTACGCTGTTGCTATTAATTTTTTCATGTCCACATGGGTTGCTGAACTGATGACACAAGTGAAATAGTCCTGACAGCAATCTCATTACCAAATAAGCAATATACAGTAGCAATAGGGATGCTACTATTAAATGTTAACTCTTTAGTGAGGAGATAGATGGCTCACTTTAAAAGAGGAATAGCTCTGAAACATTTCTAATTTGTGGATATGCTCATTTAAAAATATAGAAACATTATTTTAGCATTTATATTACATAATCTTTATAGTATATATCTTTTGTATACAACATTATTACTTAAATATATACACATATGACCTACTAATGGTCTCAGCCCAGGCACAGCCTGGGTGAGACCCTCTTCCACCACCTTGGGATGCCCCCCACCACTCCACAGTGCCTCCCCCACCCCGCCCGCAGAATAGGAATATCTGCAGCATTCTGGGAACTCCCAGACCCAGTCCTAGCCCAGGCCCCATTAGTATGTGGGAGAGCTTCTGGCTACCCTGCACTGGCAGGACCAATTACTGGTCCCAGCCCTGGTGCAGTGTGGGTGAGACCCTCTTCCACCCCCTTGGGATGCCCCCACCACTCTGCAGCACATCCCCCAACCCGCCCACGGAGTAGGAATTTCTGCTGCATTCAGGGATTTCCCAGAACCAGTCCTAGTGCAAGCTCGATCTACACCTGAACTTCAGTAGCTGCTAAGGTTGTAACCACAATGAAGGTCTACAACAAAGGTCTGAAGAGAGTGCTACACAAAATGACGAGAAGGAACAAAACGCAAACTTAGCACCCAAGCCCATCCGTAACAAGTGCAGAGGACACTAATGCAGAAAAAATTGGGAATCACAGAGCTGAAAGCAATGAATCAAGGGCTTCTGATATAAAGAAACAGCTATAGAAAGGTATAGAGGAACTCAGATTGGAAATGAAAAAAGAAATCCCTGAATTAATAACATCCGCAATAAAGAATCAAATGTAGAAACATGGAGGAAACACAATGCCCACCCAGAACAAGTATAGAGAACACTAGCTTCCCTCAAATGCATGAATTAATAGCAT
>NW_004524682.1:812609-818044 GCF_000260255.1 Octodon degus
TGTGTGTGTGTGTGTGTGTGTGTGTGTGTGTGTGTGTGTGTGTCCAGCTCAGCCCACCAGGGGGCGAGGCTGGCCGGCATGTGGTGCTGGAGGATTGAACCGCGGTCCCTGTGCTTTGCCAAGCTTGTTCCAAGTAGGTGCTTTAGACCACTGAGCCATCTCTCCAGCCCCCCTAGTGATTTTTCTTGCTAGTCCATAATTTCATGTATGGCTTCGTTAGTGTTCTCTAGACTTTGAATGAGGTTTCTTTTAGGTGATCTTGTTCTTGGACTTTTTACCAAATTTTGTCTTATAGTACTATCAGCAATCAACTTTTTATAGCCCATAGAATCTCCTGTCTTTCCTCCCACACCCATGTCAATGAACAGAGTCAACCTAAAGAACTAATTCTGCAGATGTGCTTGACACCCCAAAGCCTCTATCAGTGACTACTTACCATGTCCCCAGTCTTTATCCTAATCCTCAAAGAAGTAGTATGTCTGAGGAGAAGTCTTTGTGAGATGCATCTGATTTTAGGTTGTAAATTTTATAAACCTTTGGATTTTTAGAAGGTGTAGAGATTAATTTTTAATTTGTCATGCTTTTTTATTCCCAGTTCACCTAGGAGGGAATGTTTATCAATGTCCTCTGTTGGGACAACACATAATCCATGGGCATTGTGTTGAAAAGTGATATTAACTACAACTTTACCAACTCCTCTACTACTAGGTTCAGTTTCCACTGACAGAATGGTAGGTAAGTTTTCTCTTTTGCAAAGCTTACAACTTGCAGTCATGTTAGCACTTCTAGAACTAGGATTGTTTGAGACCACCACTAATAACTACTTATTAATCCCTACACCAAACATAATAGACAAAGTGTGACCCATTGAGGAGTGTTAAAATTGAAATACAGAAATTTTTTTTTATATATAACTGTGGCAAGCAGGTCAAACTACCTACAATTTCCTTCTTTCCCAAAGGACGTGGCAGATAGAATTTGACTCCAACATCCTTCACTTAGAAATTCATGGCATGTAGCCACAGCTACCATAAGCTAGTAATGGTTAGAAACAGACAACTGCATGCCTTGTTCTCTTTTCCAAGATATCAGGATGCTCTCAGGTGCCACCTGACCTGCTATTTTAAACAACTGAATCTAGATCTAAAATATCAAGAGAATTTATGGTTCATCAAATTTAAAAAATTATATTCAATTGAAATTCAGGCACAACTGAAATTGAGGTTCAAACGATAAGATCAGAACTTAAGTTTTCTTGGTTACTAAGTGTGTTGTGTCATTCATATAGGTCTACTGTGGGTTCATCCTGTTATTTCCCTAAACTGTTTCCAAAACCATGTTCCAGAGATATGGATTTAATTACATAATTGACACAAGAATTGAAGACAATGGACATGATGGGCTGAACACTTGATTCACGTTATCTACCTTTGGATCTAAAAATGAAATCTTATCTAAATGCATGGTTTAAAAATGATAAACATGTCAACTTCCAAAGAAAATATTAATTATTAATTCAAAGAATAAATAGGTAGATTCTAGGAATCTAGAAATGGAATAGCCTGGTGAGAGTCCCTAGCTAGGATCTGTGAAATGGAATGTGAAGAAATGAAGTTCTTTGCCAATGAGTTATGTAATTCTCAAAAAGAGGCTACCTTTGTTATAAGTACTGTTACTTTTCTGATATTTATTGTTTCTGAATATATATTATTTTTAGGGAATGTTAAATTGAAATACATATTCTTGTTGGTTCTTCTCAGTGGGAAATGACTGGTGATCATACAGCTTTAAGTTAAGGAATAGGTAAAAAATGAAGCCCATCCTTCACATAGTAACGTAATTTGTTGCAACAGTGTTAAACATTTTCTAAAGCCCATGTTCAGATAGATTAACTCAATCCCTCCTTACATCCTTCTCTTAGGATTCTATGACCTTGCCAGGTGTTGATTTTATATATACTTTTTAAGGCAATTATTTATGTAACTCAATGGTAGATACTATGTGAGATATACTATATAAAATATGAACTTCCTAGCAGATGTTTATAATTTAATTAAATTCTCAGTGCTTTCAAAGGACCAATCAAGAAGAAAGCCAGCAGATATGTGGAAGTGCTCTTTGTTGTTCTTTTGGCTGTTTCATGAGTTAATTTGATGCCCATAAGGGACTGATATAAAATTAAGTGACTTGAATGTTTCATTTAGCATTTTTAGACCATGTGAATAACCATCCACACAACCTAAAACCAGGGAAAATTACACAGACAATGAGATGCTACAAAATGCTTAGGCATGAAACAGAATAAAATTGTAGGGATGTGAATAATTTGCCTTCCAAATCACAAATGCGTTCAACACAGGTTTGCCTTGAGGCTCTACAATAAAGTGGCTAATGATTAAATTATATTCTTCCATTTCAAACTTACTTTCAAACCCTTATTCTATTTCAACATTTCCATAATGAGCACATTGTGTCTGTCAAAAGTTAACTTCATGACTAAAACTTTCATGTTTAGATCACTCACTTTCATCCTCAAGTCTTAAACTTCCAGTCACTCCCTGTAATTACCCCTCCCAGTCACACCTGTCATTAATCATCGCAGAAAAGCTGGTGCAGTGTCACAACTCTGAAAGAGCACAGGGGAAGAACAGCAAAGCCTCAGATCACATTGGGGTTCTTAGCTTACTTGTCTTCAATTGGGAAACTATCAAGCTTCTCCCAAAAGGACCCTTATTGACCCAGATGACAACTCTAGGAACAACAAAGCCTCTGATAGAATTCTATTTTCTGTGCAGTATTCTATCTATATTTTAGTATGGGCTTAAAAAAAAAAGTTGAATAAATCTTGAGGAAAGAAATAAAAATTGACCCAGAATTCTTCACTGCCAATGTCTCTACCCAGGTAAAATTTTAAAGCACTCACAGTGTCACCGATTATTTTCTAGGCACTGGCCATTTTTGATGACTGTAACTGAACTTGAGATATAGTTATAAAATGAAAAACACCCCACCTTTTAAAATTTGATTTCCTTGAGAAAATATTTATTGTGTTTCCCACCCTGTGATAAGTTAATAAACAACATAAAGAATCCAGAGATCTCTTCTGGGAATCAGCGATAAAGCCCTGGACTAACATTTGCAAGAGTCAATGTTTGATCCCCAGTGCAGAAAAGAAGGAAGAAACCTGCTAGAAATAAACTTGGCAGCAGTAACCAAGTAGTTGTGTTAAGATGAGGGGTACTTGATCTAGGCTCTCTGCACTTGTGGAATTGTAATACTAGAGAAAAATAATTTTGAAGTGAGGATTGATTTTTAAACATTTATGTAATCTGCAAGACTACTCTCCCGGATAATACACTACCCTCAGCAAGTGTCCAGGCTTTTATAGCCACTCTGGATCTTAAAAATTGTCGCGCACGACCTCGTCAGCAAGGACGACGCAACACACAGCTCTTCCTTCAGTGGTTTATTCAGGCTCCTAACAGTAAGTTTCTTATGCTCTCTCTCTCTCTCTTTTCCCTCGAGCCCTCGGCCTATATATGATCCTGAGCCCAATCCCAGCGCGCCACGTGGGGATCGCCCATGGGTCCAGCATATGAGGAAGTGAATCATGACAGCAGACCTGGCCATATAAGGAGTTGTTGTGCACAGAGAGTGCTCACCCAACGGGGGGGTGGAAGGTGGAAACCAGCGCTATCTTGTAGGCGCGGTCCTTCGCAGCTCTCCACAAAAAATGAAAGTTAATTAGATGAAAAAATGTGTCAGGAATTGTAAGAAATAAGGTAAAATGTGCTACTAATATTTTTAAATATTGAAATTCAATTTACAGTTGAAAATTTTCTGGATACATAATTTTAACTACTCTCTTGTATTAATTCTTTTTATGTAACCAGTAACTCTCACAACATTACACCTAGAAGTACTAGTTAAATGGAAGTTAGGAAATCTGGGTCATTTTAGATAATAATATATAAAAAAATAAATATAATACAATTGCTTTAAAAATAATTGAACCAGATAAACAAGTAGGCATGTTTAGGTCCATGAGCAGTAACTAGTATATACCATTCTCTATCAGGTTTCCTATTAAATTAGGTAATATTTTATGATGCAACATCTTTTTTAAATGTATTTTGTACAGGGTCTCACTCCATAGCTCAGACTCATACTGATCCTCCTGTTTTCAGCCTCTCCAGTGCTGGAATTACAGGCGTGCGCCACCATCCCTGGACTCTGTGACTGGGAATCTGGGGGCTGGGCTGGCATGGCACATGGTGCCAGGGATCCAACTCAGTCCCTGCCCTTGCCTAAGTAGGTTCTTAGCCAGATGAGCTATCTCGCTGGACCTTGATGAGACATTTTAATGCACATGTTCCTGCCCCTTCAGAATTAGTGCTCCCAGTGTTCCTTGGATTTTCCTGACTATAGTTCTATGCTATCATATATCTTAGCTAGAGGTACCAAGATGCTATGTCTTCTTGTTATTATTTTGGAGATAATAAGGGATTCATTAGATTCTTTTTGAACTCAGTTCCTCCCCAGAGATTCATCTGTTTCTCTCAACACTCTTTGGGAATAATTATACTCTTCACCTAATCCATCTTTATATATGTATGATGTATATATATTTTTTGATGTATTCTTCTGATACTTATCAAAATTTTAAAGCTTTTTTTTTTTTCCAGTCAGGTGCTTATACTGATGACCTATCTCCCTGGCTCTTCATTTGCTTTCTAATATTGTCAGGACAGGGTGATTTTTTTTTTCTTCTTTTAAGTGCAGTGTCTACAGGGTCTATAGGATCACTCCACAGATCGGACTTGTAGTGACTCTCCTGTTTTCAGCTTCCCAAGCACTGGGACTACAGGCACCCACTATCATGCCGGGTCTCAATTGCTGTCTCAGCTGTCTGCAGATAGCTTTAATGTGCTGAGCTATGTGGCTGGCCCTAAAACCATGTGAATTTGATGCAACATTAATTGGTATAGTGTTGATAAAAGTATCAAATTTCTTTTAAAATTAGATATAAATCTTGGTGCTGTGTTCTTGCTCTGTCAGGCTCCTGGGTTTATATCAGTGTTATGGTTTATGTCTAGGTGTCTCCCCAAAGCCTCATGCAGTCATGGGGTGGGGACTTCTAGAGTCTGAGATTAATTCATGATCAAGGCTGGGATTATGGGTGTGAGCACTACACCCCTCCTGGAGCATATAGCCTGAATGCAACTTAAGGGAGACAGACTTCCTCCCTGTAGTCATTGTTGCTGTTACTCCTCCTATTTCTCTTGCTCTTTGCTGCCACCATGAATGCCGCCCTCTGCCATGTGCCACTCTGCCGTGGAGCCAGCCAAATATGGCTGAAACCTCCAGTAAATGTGATCTAAACAAACCTTTCCTTCCTTCATTGTCGGGCGCCCTCCCGTCCAGCAGGAAAGCAC
>NW_004524682.1:822124-846193 GCF_000260255.1 Octodon degus
CCTAGGAGTTTTGGTTCTGAAGCCGCGATTCGCGGCATGGGCTCTCTACACTTCGTTTTGAGTGTCTAGTATTTCTTCCAGCAATAAGAGAAGAGTAACTGAGACACTCTGTATTCATTTAGCTTATATTTGTATATCTTTTGTTAATGATTTCATTGGCTTATTGGTTTCTTTATTGAACCATTTTATTTATTTATTTATTTATTTATTTATTTATTTATTTATTTATTTATTTGGTCCAGGGCCTTGCTACACAGCTTTGGACTGACAGTGATCCTCCTGTCTCAGCTCCCCAGCACTGGGATTACAGGTGTGCCACCACACTCTGAATTCTGAGCCAGCAAGGCATGTGGTACTGGGGATTGAACTTGAGCTCTCCTGCTTGCCTGGGAGGCATTTAGACCCCTCAATCTGTTGCTCAGCCCTATTTAATTTTTTAAAATCTATCCTTTGGTACTGCATTAAATGCAACTCTTAGGCACACAGTTGTTAAATTTAAAAGTGTTAGAGTTGACTTTGGCTTTTTTCTCAACTCTCTACTCTTAGCACAAAAGCAAGCTGTTAACTTATTCAGGATCCTCAGAAAAAACATAACATATCTCCAAAGGTTCAGTTAAAAGTCTTCAATAATAAAACTATACAGAGAAATGTGTGCAGGTGCAATTATTAAACAAATAAGGAATAACGGTGACCAGAAACTGGTAGAAGCTACTAATGTCCCAGAATATGAATGGATAAAAGGTCTCTTGGTGATTTAGGGTTGAGCTGTTTAATGTATGGATTTACTTGTCGTAGTCCTGGTGGCTGAAGGGATGCAGTGAAAGTGCCAACACAGTGGACTTCTATCATATTCTGGGACATTCCTATTCTAATCCAATATCACCTTTCATCTGGACCAAAGCAGTAGCATCCCACATATTTTTTTCTGTAATGTTGCATGCCTATCTCCCAACATTAAAAAGGCACTTTGAACTAATGAAATTGTATACTTCTCCACATTTCTGCATCAATTCCTCAGGAGCTTCCATCACACTTAGAGTAGAACACAAATTCTTACCATCTGGTGGCCACCAGCATTGGGGTGGTGGTAGGACAATGCAAAATTACACAAAATGACTTTGCTGAGGCCACACGTGGCACTGAGCACTGCAACATAAGGTTACCCTTTCGAGCTCAGCCACAACCACCATCCTCAGCTAAGCTGCCTGATTGTTGCGCTAGAGAGAAACATTACTGATGAGATCTTCCTATGGCCTGATGGGAGGATGGGAAAGATATAGCATTTTACAGCCTTTATTCAAAAGGTTAGTAGTGACATGGTACTTGCTCTTTTCATCTATTGTCCTTATTTATCTGTTCTTCTTACAAGGAGAACATATGGAGAGTCTGGCTTAATCCAAGTAGACACATTTTTTCCAGATTTTTCTTGAAATTCATGAAATAGGAGATTTGAAATATGACTGAGGAAAACATTGGACCAATCTCTTGTGCATGAGGAAAATGTAGATGAGATTCAGAACTAAAACAGGATCTGTTTCATGTTAATAGAGCTAAATAATGGTAGGTTCAGCTTTAGAATTCAGTTTGTCTAACTCTCAAGACAGTTTTCTAACAATCACTTTGGCTTTTCTCCATTGTCAATAGTTTATTTCCGTACCTAACAACATTGAAATCAAATAATGTGTTGTCATTTCAACACAAAACTCCTACATGTTTATAATATCCAAGTACTTTATAGGTCATCCAAAAAGCAATATAATAAATAAAATCCTGTTTCTTTTTGCTTTTATTAAATGCTTCCTAGATTAATATAAATTGTTTGCTCCTGGAATTACTGTGCTGACAACCACTAGCTACTGCTGGGAAAAGTCAAGGATGATTCTCAGTACATGGCTATTACATTTGTCAGTGCTGTGGCAAATAATAACACACCTCCAAGCTTCAGAATCATTGCAGCTATGTGCACTGAAGCTTCCCATAGCAATCAACTTGTAAGAATCTACTGTTGCTACAATGAGTTTTTACCCAAGTCAGCAAAGCTTATTGTAGTCTGTCACACTGGATGCATATGGGGTGAAGAGGTTTGATTTAGAAGTATTAGAAGCTGCCTGGGGTTTTATATCAGATGCATAGCTGATATTGATCTATCTAAAAGTGGTCCCCTGAAAGAGGAGTTTTAGAATTCATTTCTTTGAAGGAAGACATCTTTATTCTCTTCAGTATAATCAGAAAATATTATTTTTAGAATATAAGATGATAATGTCTCTTAATATCTAATTTCCCAAGGTAGAATTTTTTCTTTTGGCAAATGTTAAAAGTTTGTTTCTTATAGAAATTTCAAATTCACAGTGAAGTTGAACACATGTTGCAGTGGAGGACACTGTGTACTCCATGACTCCACATACATATAGTTTCCACTAGAAAAACTTGCTTCATCTGGTAGAACAATTGTTACAATTAATAACTGATTTTAGTTCTTCCTTTCAGAACTGACTCTAATTTTCTATTCTGTATCCAATAACTAATTGATATTAATTCATGAGCTTCATGGAAATTGTGTTTCCTCTGTAACTATTAAATAAGAAACCTTGTGTTGAGGAGTAGAAATGTAGGGGCTGGGGATATTTAGCTCAAGGATACAGCACCTGCTTGACAGGTGGAAGGTCCTGAGTTCAATTCTTTGCACCAAAAAAACATAAAAATGTAAAGACAAATATGCCACTGTTCAGGTACTCAAAAAACATAGAGAGCAACTAAGATATAAGGAGTGATTTATAATTATGTTAAATGTTTACATTAAAAATAATCATTACAGCACAAGACACACTGTTATTACTCTGCCCTAAGACAACCTTCTATCATTTCCAGTATACTTATATCTTTATTCTCACCAAGTTCTGGATCTGTTCTGAATGTCTTCTTTTATGTGTCTTTAGTTGCATTGTCCTGACTCTCTTGATGTTCTCAACTGATTCAAACTGCTTCCTTTATATAATCATCTTAAATTTGCAGGAGACCAGAAGTCTCATGCTGTTAGGTCTGATGAACCAGATGCGTGAGAATGCACCACAATACTTTATAAGACTGCCATTCAGTCACATGAGACTGAACAACTGCATTCACCAGAATTTTGACCATACCTCATAAAGACAAGGAAGAAGACTTCTGGAACTTCTTCAGAAACTGGCAAGAGTAATGGTCTAAGTACACATAAATATGAGAAAGGTATTTTTGACGGAAATTAATGGCAATGTGTACTTATCTTAGCAGGTTATTTTAGTCAAATGTGTACTATGTATCTTGATAATCTCTTTAAATGAGAAAACCAAAAGCTCATGGACTTTCTCCTTCTTGCAGATGGTTATCATTAATAGGGTGATCACCGTCATGGCACAGTTCATGCACGCACATGCTAGTAACTGCCACTGCGTGTCCTTTGTATGATCTGTACACGTTTACAGAGATAGACAATATTATGGGAGCACAGAAGGAACGCACAGTTCAGAAGTGGAGATTCAGTCAAGCTAAGTGCTCCAGGAGAGTTTTCACCTATGTGGTTGAACTCAAGTAATAGATATAGTGGAGCAAGAAACAACATAATGTATTTAGGGATCTAGTAGCAGTTGTGGTTAGTGTAGTATAAAATTCAGAGTGGGAACCGGACATGGTGTTGCATGCCTATAATCCCAGCACTCTGGAGGATCACTGTGACAGTCACTGTGAGTTGAAGGTCAGTCTTGGCCACATAGCTGACCCCAAGGCCAGGCTGAACTGCACAGTGAGATCCTGTCTCAAATAAATAAATATTTTTAAAAACATTTAGTGAAGAAGTATTGAGATATAACTTTGGAAAGTTAAGTTGAGCCAGATTTTTAGGGCTTTCAAATGTATATCAGATTGACACTTATCTTTTGGTATGGAAGCGCTTTTTTTTTTTTTTTTGAAACCAGGTATTGAACTCAGGCCCTTGCACTTGCTAGGGAAGTGCTTATTTCACTGAGCCTTGTCCCTGGCCCCTAAAGCTTCAACAATTTTTTTTTTTTTTGGTGGAACCGGGGATTGAACTCAGGCCCTTGTGCTTGCCAGGGAAGCGCTTATTCCACTGAGCCATCTCCCCAGCCCCGACACTTATCATTTGGTCAAAAATAAATAACCTAAATTTGAACAGATGAACATCACAACTATGATTTTATTCTAACATTACATCTGCCAATGAATTAGGGATTGAAATTACAAAATAAGAATCAGAGAGCTGAACTATAATTCTGATACATTAGGCTTTTTCTCTGATGATCTTGGACTGAGAGAGGAAAGTACTTGAAGTGATGAATAAAAGGTTGAGAAGTCAACAAGCAATCACATAGACAGGAAAGGAGTTGTGATTACACTAGATGAAAAAGGAGGGAAAGTAGTTTTGTCTAGATACAGAGAAAAAATTATAAAGTAATATATTTATAGGAAAGAATAGTGAGTTGAATTTTACATGGAGGCTATAGCTCCAAGGAAGGCAGAATGAAGCCGATTTTTTAACCATGATACACCAAATAACTAGCAACGTTCGTGGCATGTTGTAGACAGTTAAATACATATGTGCATGTGTATATATACACAGTATAAGTTTAATTTAAATACTTATATATTCATATTTGTATATATTTATACATATATGTATATTTCATAGATGAAAAATAAATATTTAAGTAAATTTGTAATATTCTTTTAAGATTTTAGCAAGTGTATTTATATATGAATCTCAAGCTAGAAAAGATAAGGCAATGGTATGTGAATGTGAAATTTAGAGAAAGATTGAACTATACTTTTATTGGTAGCAATTAGCATCAGCTATTGGTAATTAAAACTGAAACAATGGCTGGCATAAGGACAATGATCCACTGATAACTAAGAATGCCTTTAAGTACCCTGGCACTTAAGGGCAGGCAAAAGAACTCAGGGAATGTGGGCCAAAGAAAGAATAGGGAAAGAAGAAGAAGGCAGAGGAGGATGGGGAAGACAGATGAAAGAGGAAAGAAAGAAGAAGAGGAAGAGGAAGAAGAAAGAAAAGGAGGAGGAAAATAGAGAAGAAGAGGAGAGAGGTAGGCATATCCAGTACTTGGAAAACAAGGTGTAAACGTTTTAGATGTGCTTAATAATAACAAATAAAATAGAAAGTGAGCCAAGGACTGGATTTCAAATATGAGAGAAAAACTCTAGAACTGGCTTTAAAATGTGTTTTGCATTTGGGAATTAGAGAAAATACTTTCATACTTTGGAAATGAGCAGAAAGACTAAATAATAAATTTTGAATTATAAATAGGGGACAGAAAGTAGAGTCATCAAGCTTGCATCATTTCTTTGGAAAGGAAAAAGTATTTTCAGAGATGAAGTGGTAGTATTTTTGTTTCAATGGAAGAGTTTTTTTTTTTTTTTTTCCTTTTCAATGATATTCTTCTGGATGCAGATATGCTGAAATGAGGCTGTGAGCAACTAGAATAAGAAGGGAAAAAAAGGAGAAAAGGAAAGGAGGAATGGGAAGGGGAAGAAGGATAAAAGTTCACAAGCAAAGAAGTACAGAGCCAGCAAGATAGCTCAGCAAACTATGTACCTGATTAGGCAAGAGCAGGGACTGGGGTTCAATCTCTGGCACTATGTGCTGCTCAGGCCCTGCCCCTAGGCACGCTGAGCAGGAGACTGGGTGTGGTGCTGCACTCCTGTAATCCCAGTGCTGGGGAGGGGGAAAATAGAAGGATCACTAAGAGTTTGAGCTGCATAGTGAGACCCTGCATCAGACAAAAAAAGAGAAGAAAAATGCAACTCTCAAAGCAAAACACTGTAGAAAGACAAAAGTGAAACATGTTTTCATTGAAATGTTTCCACTAAAACATTTCACTTTGACATTTTTCAACCTCCCAAAATTCACCAGGCTCAACAGCTACAGTAGGGATGGGGTGTGTGTCAGCACAGCTCCCACCACAGTGGGGGATCGGGGTAGGTTCTCCAAAGCTCCTGCAATTGGGGGGTTCATTGTGACTTCCATGGTGGAGTGGAGGGAAGGGGGACAGGGCTCATCAGGGCCACACTAGCTGTCCAGGACTCAGCCTGTCTTCTGTGAAGGTTCAGGGGGAGGTGGTACAGTGAAGCTCCTGCCACAGTAGTGTGACAGAGGTCATACTCATAAGTGAAATAAATCAGACCCACTTGTGCAAACGTCGTATTATCTCCCTAGTGTAGGAACCTGAAAGAGTAAATAAAATCTGAAAGTTACAATAGATGCAGTGAAGGGGAAGAAGCTGTTCAAAGGGGAGAAACTGACATGAGGAGAAGGACAAAGGAAAGGAAGGAGGGAAAATGCAGCTGGAGTAGCCTGAACAGCTGAACTGCTGCTTTCTGCTGCTCTATTGAAAGGGGCAGCTAATACTTAATTATTTTTGCTTTTTAATTTCATTCACTTTTTAAAATGATTTTTTGCATTTATATGTGGCAATTTAAACAACTAATTTGAAGACAACATTTTAAAATACAATAATCATTGTTGAATTGCTATTAATTTGTCTAGTGAAATTCTGTATTGTTTCCAATTTTTTATTATTTTTCATGCTTTTTAAAAATTAAAAAACGAAAGAGTCTTAAAACATTGCTCAGAGGGCAGAAGAAAGGCAGGGACAAGCAATGCTATCAGTTAATATGTGAAAGGCAGAGCGGAGAAAGCACGTGATAGAACTTGAAGCAAGGCACAGATTTTCTCTTTCAGATGCTTGCACTAGGGAGACAATACAATGTTTACACATAAAATCTGAAAGGTATACTAGATATCGTGAAAAGGAAAGAAACTGCTCAAGAAGAAGAAACACAGCAACAGCGAGATAGCTCAACAGACTAAGCACCTGCTTAAGCAACCACAGGGATCCAGGTTCCATCTCCAGCACCACATGCTGTGCCACCCCCACTCCTTGAGCCAGCCACAGAGACCAAGCATGATGGTGCACACCTGTAATCCCCGTGTGGGAAGGCTCAAAACAGGAGGATCACTATGAGCCTGAGGTGCACAGTGAGACCCTACAGCAAACACATTGAGAGAGAGAGAGAGAGAGAGAGAGAGAGAGAGAGAGAGAGAGAGAGAGAACAAATGGGATGAGGGAAAGGAGAAAAGAAAAGAAAGAAGGACAGAGAAAATATAAATATATATGTATATATACAGGATAGTTCAGATAATTGTACTGCTGATTTCTCCTGGTATACTAAAAGGAACAGTTAATGCTTTTTCTTTTCCTTTTTTAAAAAAGAATTTTGAACAATTTCCATGCTTACATTTAGTGATCTTAACTAATTTGAAGACGGTAATATGCAATATTACAAGCATTGTTGAATTCCTATCATTGCGTTTCGTGAAATTCTGCATCATTTCTAATGTTTTCTTTTTTATTCTCTTTAAAAAATAAAAAAAGAAAGTTAAAAAGATGCAAATTTGCACTGTGAGAGTTCTGGAATCAGACTGAACACTGAATTTGAATAGACGCAATATGCGTGTCTACCAGTTTCCCAAGATGGATGCAGTCATTGTGCATCACAAATGCATACCAACCAGGAATGTGAAAAGGAAACGTGAGCCATTGCCAGTGAACAATACTCAAGAGAGAGAATGGGGAGGACAAATAGAAGACCTGAGGCGGGAAGATGCATGTAACTGCGGTGGAAGGTACTTGGGCACAGTGTGACGCGTCTTTTGTCTCACAGTCCCCAGCCACTCTCGGCTTTACGTCAGTAAAAGTGGGGCAGTTTTAGCCAACATGACATGATAATTTCACTGGGTTGAATAACTTTCAGGATAAAAAGACAAAGAATTTAGAATGTAGTAGGAAAGTAGTTTAATCTTAGGATTTAGGCCAAAGCAGAAAAGAACAGATGTATTTAGGCAAGAAAATTAGGATCCCTAAGGTTGAAGAGCGGGTGGTATGACTGAAATAAGGGCTACGAAAGAAAGAAGTTTTGTTTAGTGTGCAGTTGAATTCAAGATTTTAGAAACAGCAGTTATGTGTGAAAAAATGTTACAAGTTTTGACAAAGGCAGTGGATGGCTAAACTGCTGAGGGAGGGGGAGGTCAGTAAGTCGTGGGGCTAACGTTTTGGATGAAATTCTCTACATGAATTTGGAGGCCACCTACATGACAGCATGCAGCAGTGGTGGAGAAAGCGACTGCTTTGCAGGTGTTAAAGTGTTTGAGTGATGTAGTGATACGAATAGGTCATAAGGAAATGATGAAGTTAAGTATGACAATAATTGAGAAGTAGGGATTTTTGCATGCACAAGTAGGAGTGCCGGAGAGCTTCAAGCCTTTTCATTCATCTCCCCACTTGTGCAGAGTACAAGAATAATGATATGCTACTTTTTCTTCCTTTAAAAATTTATTTATTTGTTTGCTACACAATCTTCCTACAGCAGCTTGGACTCCCAGTGATCCTCCTGTCTCAGCTTCCCCGGGCCTGAGATTACAGGTGTAAGTTTTTGTGGTTGACATGGCTTGCTGTACTGAGGAGTGAACCTGGGTCCTTGCACTTGGCAGGCAGGGACTTAGACTGCTGAGCTCTCTCGCCAGCCTGAGACACTACTTTGAAAGTACCAATAGGGGCTGTATGGTGTAAAAAGAAGATAGAGGTAGTCAAAATGCAGTATATGACTGGCGGATCAAGCTATTTCATTCACTGTTCCACAGGTACAGTGGAAATATTTGGAGACCACAGTGAGAAGTTTAGTGAAGATAAAGCAGGTAATGATAGTGAGAAATTCATATTGTGAGGTACGAGATAAAGAAGCAACGAAAGGGCTAAGCGAAGAAGGAAACGCTCTTCCTGGTGTCCTAAGGAGCTACAGAGCTCATCCAGGAAGATACTATAATTCTGTCATTCCAGTTAGTTCTGTGACAACCCTTACAAGAGCAGAAGAGAAGAGGGATTACAGCACTAAGTGACATAACTGTCATGAGTTGGGGGTGGGCCAACTGCAGCACAATGGGGTTGGTGTCACATGTGCCACCATCTGGTGTGGAATGGTGTCGAGTGCCCAGTGTGAAAGCATGATGAGTGCCTGAATCATCGGGGACGCCACTTGCAGTCCACTGAGGCAGACGCGAGATATGGAAAGGTCCTCAATCTGGGGTAAGAAAGAAATTTTGGCAGCAGTTTAGGGTTTGAAATAAATAGAACAGTGCAAAGGGTGCAGAAGGCTGGTCAGGAGTTCTTCTGGGGCTGGGGGAGAAAACTTCAAAAAAAAAAAAATGTTTACCTGTGTGGCTGATAAAATTCTCACTGAAGTTCAAGATGACTACAGTAATTTCAATTTAGGAACACAAGTTAATGATGATTCTACTAAATAAAGTTAAATTCTGTGGGTCTGTATTTAATTGAAAAATAACTATGAATGAATGGTGGAAAGCTGAAGGTAAAAAGGATGCATTTTGGGAATGTATATTTAAAATAATCTGAGCAAATAATAATAGTAAAAATGATGGATTAAAAAAATTAGCAAAGTGAAAGTATAAAATAAAATTAAAACAGGACCGTGGACAGAAGTCCAAGGAGCGTCAACATTTCAGAGGTGTCTTAAGGAAAATCAGATGAAAGAAAGAGGGGCAATCCAGGCTGAGAGACAGATGAACAATGAAAGCACAGTCTCACAAAAATATATTCAGACAGCGACAGAACTTTGAAGAGTCTGACATTTTTATCTTACTTGCCTGGAAACAAGGTAACCTCCTGCTATTTTCCGGGTGCTGACACAAGACACAGACTTCCAGATCAGAGATGGAAGATTTTATTACTCACGTCAGAAGCCGTGGCCAGATCAGCTGTACAGTCATGTCACTTCTCTGATGCTTAGTCCCACAGGGTGATGCAGGTAGGCCTGGGTGGAAGTCTTCACACGTGGCACCATGCACTGCACCAACAGGGACATTGAAGGTGGGAAGCTTGCTATTTTAAACACACTATAAATAAACAGGAATTCTTCCCTGGGGAAAGACATTACCGCATCCTTTGCGATTGTAAATAGAAATGTGAGAAATGGACCTAGGAAGAAAGAGTTAAGACTTGGCAAGCCCAACGAGATAATTCAGAGGCCCTGGAAGGCTGTCTCCCAACAAGGTTTTGAGGTATGGATGTTCAGCATTTTGCACATTGCCCAAAGCTGAAATGGTTCTAGAATGAAGGTTATAGACAAGAGGCTCTTGGTAATTCTTCAAAGTGAATATGTTTCCCATTTGAAATCTTCATCAGTCATTTTCCTATTGCTGAGACAAAGTTCTCAACATGCAGAACTTAAATGAAGAGAGATTTCTTTTGGTTCAGAGTCCCAAGGAAGTGAGTCCCTGGTTGACAAGCTCAGAGTTGAAAACAGCACAGTGGAAGGGCTGGGCTGACAGCAGCCATTCAGAGTCGAGCATAGAGAGGCAGAGTAGAAAAAGGCTGGGGAGGAGAGAACAGCTGCGCGAGTCGCAGCCCGGGTCATCTGATCCTTCTGACCAGGCCCCTCCTCAGAGCATAAGCGGCATTGTAGATCTAAACCATGATATCAGTGTTACAGAAATTGAGACTTGTTGATGTAGGAATTTTTTTAAGGTATCTTAGGACAGTGAGAGATTTTCATAAGATACTAATTTTGTAGTTTAGTTTTAATAAATTCTATTAAATATAATGTTGCATGCTCAATCATTTGTATTACCATAATATCAATCACCTTATTTCAATCTCTGTATTTGCACATGTGGTCATAGGGGACAGCTTATAGATCATTTTGTTAGTTGTTTTATATTACAAAGAATAAAACAAGACAGGTATTGATGTTGGTAATATTTTTTTACCTAAATTTAATTCAAATAATACAATCACACATTATAAGAGAGACCGTGTGACAAGAACTTAAGTGCAGAAAAGTAGTGGTCGATGCCCCCCACACTGCTTATAGAACAGCTCCAAACTTGATAAAAATATGCTTATCTTTTGTATCACGTTTATATTGTTATTTAATTTCAACGGAATGGAATATGATTTTAATAGTTTAGAGATGCTTTAACAATACTTTGAATTACTCATATTATTATATGATTAAAACATGATAAAAAGAATATGTTAGAAAATCATTACTACCCTCTTCTTCTACTGGTATAATATTGTCTTGTCTGTTCCCTACACAAAACCACGCCCATAGAACCATAAGTGATTCATGTATGGCATTCATGTTTGGGGTCTTTATCCAGTAAAAGTAAAAACAATATACTTTCAGAAAGCAAAATTTTAACAATGTACTATCCATGTTACTGTTCTCTGACGATTTAACCAATCCTTAATCTCAGTAGTATTGTAGAGAGCTTGTGGATGTGACTAAGGTCACTAAGAAGCTAACCTTCAGACAGGAGGCTGTTTTTGATTGTGCTAGACCCAAGAGCACAGGGCCCTCTAAAAGTAGAAGAGGATGGCAGAAAAGTCAGCGAGAGAAAAGAGGCAGCAAAGTGGTGTGGAGGGTTAAAGGAGAGGAGTTTGAGGAGTGAAGGCAACGTGGTTGTCACTAGCAGTTTGCATATAAGTGGCCCACAGGCCAAGCAATGCACACAGCTTCTAGAGTTGCCAATAAACTTGAGCCAAAATGCTGCCAGGTGATGGGGACTACAGCACTGCAGCCACAGTGGAAAAGGGATCTGCCATCAACCAGAAAGAGGTTGAAATGTATTTTCTTTCAGAATCTCCAGATAAGAAGGCAGATCAGCCAACACTTCGATTTCATCCTTGAGGGACTCTAACAAGAATAGCTATCCATGACAGCACAGATTTCTGATGTACAGAGGCCACGAGATAATAAATGTATGTTGTTTTAAGCTGCTGAGCTTGTGGTAATTTGTACAGAAGAAATAAAAAACCAAGAGAATGTTCTTCTTTTTTTCCCCTCCAGTTACCACAAATAGAATTATATTATTGTGCTGTGTAGCTTATACAATTGTCTCCCAACCTCATGTCTTAGAGCTATTTACATGGAGCTTGCTACGTAGAAAATATTTTATTCTTATTTAGAGTTGCATGAATTTTACTGTGTAAAATTTAAATTATCTGACCAGCTTATACTTGACAAATATTTTTGTTCCCTCTTATCATTTGGTCATATGCTGCAGAAAATAACCATATTCAAACTTCATTTGTATTCATAAATGTGTTTGTATATCCTACATTCTGATTGATAGTGATGAATGGTTGTTTCCCTCATCCTCCACCCAGCCTGTAGTTGTGGTTATTCCTCTAAACTCTTTACTGTTGTCCATAAGGGCTTATCTTTCTCTTTGAATTCTCACCTGATAATTTTCCTCTGATATATTCCTATTCTGTGTGCTTTACTTTTCTTCTCAAAATCCTGTCTTCAGTTCTATTTTGCTAGATGTCTCCTGTGCTTATTATAGTTCTTACTCCAACTAACCTCATAGCTGACCCTGTGTACTCCATAATCAATCCTCAGCTCATATATTACCTATTCAGAGAACAATTATGACACATAGTGGTTGCTCTACATCTTATTACTAGTTGAATAAATAATCCAGGAGATCAGAAAGGAACATGATCATCAACTCTGTCCTGGTTCAGGGGGCTGGGACTGAGACACATTGAGACCAGTCCAAAGGATAACCTGGATTCTGACATTCTGTTACTTGAAGTTCAGTAAGTGAACAAAGAGAAAGGAACCTGGAAATGACATGATGAAATCATCTTGAGGGTATCTACTTATAAAATGAGGTGGAAAATGATAGACTGCATCATACTATCATAGGCAGCTGAATTAGATAGAAATATTATAGGCAGTCAGACAGGGGTAGGCCTTCAAGGAGACAGCATGGAAGACAAGATACCTGGCAACTGTGAGAGGAACAGATGCTCCTGCTGTGGGCCAGTCCTAAAGGCCAAAGATCGAATACATGCTCACCTCCCTAAAGATTAGCAACCGGGATTGACCATCACCTTAAGGAGGCCAGGAAGAGTCACTAATCCAACTGCTACCAGCCGGCTACCAGATAAACTCCTGTTCTATATTCATGCTTGCTTGCTATGTGACTCGCTTCCCCATTTGGTCCTGGACTTAATGAATTTTACCTGAGCAGTGATGTTTGTTGTTTTGGTTTTCTTCTACTTCTATTTTTTTAAAAAAATTTTTTTCCATAGCTTTATTGACAGACAAATAGCAATGAGAAAGTTTCAAATCAAATTGGTAGGACAGTTTCAATAATTAACATATTGCATACTCTCTTCCTAGTGGTTATTTGCTGTACAAGATGCGGACATGATATCCTATTTACAAACACCATTAGAACAAATCCCTCTATGCATTAAGAGAATGTAACTATATGTCTATCCTAACCATTTTGAATACACAGATACAAAATGGACATTCATTTATATATCCCCTTTTTTGTTTAGTTCTGGGAAAAGACAGCTTCTACAGGACAACTTGCACAGGCCCTTCTTCTGTCCCTCTCATCCAGAAGCTTTCTTTCCCCGAATAAATGTTCTGCTTATAACCTCTGTTTGTTCCTAAAATTCATTCTTCTGTTTTAGAGAACATGAACTCATCCCAAGTACCTTTCAGGCCTGCAGTATCACTTCCTCTACACCAACAACAGAGGGCATCACATGTGTCAAGCATGTACCTACTTAGTAAAAAATATACTTTATCAATTAACTTTTTAAAAAATGTATTTTGGCACATGGTCTACAAGGCCTACAGGGTCTTGCTACACAGATCAGACTCATAGTGATCCTCTTGTTTTTCAGCCTCCCAAGCACTGGGATTATAGGTGCACACCACCATGCCCAGTCTCAATTACCACCTCAGCTTGCTCAGTGGGTGGGGCCGGCACAGCACCCTGGAGATCAAACCCTGATTCCTGAGTCTTCCTAAGCTAGTGCTTTAGTCTGCTGAGCTATCTGGCTGGCCCCCAATTAACTTTTTTATTATCTTGAATTCTTTTATGTCAAGTTTCTGGTATCATTATGTAGAGATACTTTATCAGGTCCTAATGTACTGTGTATTAATACATTAATGATATCTATGATTATTATAATTTTCTTTTTTTTATTTTAGGGAAGGGTCTACACAGTATTCAGGGTCTTACTACTAGATCAGACTCATAGTGATCCACCTGTTTACAGCCTCCCAAGAGCTGGAATTACAGGTGTGCACCACCATGCCCATTCTATAATTTTCTTAAAATATATTTTATTCTATCATTGGAATCTAATTATTTTTTTCTGCATTTTAGGGAAGGGTCTAAGGGTGTTCAGGGTCTCACTACCAGATCAGACTCATAGTGATTCTCCTGTTTATAGCTTCCCAAGAGCTGGGATTACAAGTGTGCACCACCACGCCCAGTCTCAATTGCCATCTCAGCAACCCTAGGGGCGGGACCGGCACAGCAGACCTGGGAATCAAACACCTGGCCCCTGTGCCTGCTTGCAGGTGCTTTAATTCACTGAGCTATTTGGCTGGCCCTGTAAAATTTTTAAAGCTGAAATTTACTTGTTGATATCTCATACTTTATGATAGTTATTTTTACTTTACAATTAATTCATTAAAAATAAAATGAACTTATGAAACACAGAAAAGTTCATATCTGTCTTCTACAGACAACAAAGGAAGTTGTTTTATTTGAATATATGACTTCAGAAGTGATAGTACTGGTTGAAGAAGCTAATATGACCATAAAATTAAAAAAAAAAGAATGATACAGCATGACTGCCTAACAGTTGGCATTTGAAGGAAAATGGTAAGGCTTTCTAAAATGTATGTGAGCACTGTCATTCCCAGCACTTGTTTACTGAGGCAGTTTGATGTTTTTAGAAAAACCATGGGACATGAGAGGGTCATTGAGGACGTGACATATAACTACTTTCAGCCTCTAAAGAAATGACAGCAGCTGAGCTAAACTTTTAATGTCACTAGTTCAGGATAGATTTGACAAAGCAGCTTTTCCAGAGAAATATAATTTTTAAAATATTGACCTTTTAGTGAGAAGAAAGAAAAATGTGAGGAGTTTAAATATGTCTGGGCTTCCCATAATTGAACATACAAATGTTTACATTCTCTTAAAATGCATTTTTTGCATAGAAAATGGCACCTTAATAATTATAGATAATGGTCTTATAAGATGTCTGACCCTCTCCAGTGAATACTGTCCTCACAATGAGTTTTTCCTCCAAAATATCTCCCTCCATTTCCAAATGCTTCTATGTAGTCACAACCACCCTATGTTAAGAGCCCCAATATCAGACAGTTCAGGTTTAATCCCATACTGCAATTTTAACAGGAAAATACAGTAACAAAATATGAATTTGGCTCCAGTGGAAAATTATGAGGAAAAAGAGGAAAATTGAGTTTTATCTATGTACATGTAAACAAATGTCCTTATGCTAAAGCTATAGTGTATCAGACTTGGAGAATTAAAGCTAAATTGATAAACAAAAAGTATTTCATCCTCAAAACATTTTTAAACCTTAAAGAAGTTCATGTTTTAAAAAGTGACACAGTATATAGCTCATCTGATAAAAAGATAGAAGGATTAATCACAGTTTATAATGTCATATATGATTATCTTTACAACTGAACAAGGACATATTTTAGACAAATATGTGGATAGTCCAATTTGAAAAACAAGGACTTTCAACACATTAGCAGTCTAAAGAAATGCTGAAGTGATGAGATTAAACCAGTACTTACTTGCAAAGTGATGTACCTGAAGCTTATCAATGCCTAGGTCAGTAAGAATAAAAACTCTCTAGTATTATAATACTTACCTATCCAGGAAATAAAGTGGGAAATGTATATAATCATTTATGTGATTTAAACAAAAACATGGGTTTACCTGAATTACCTGTTCTTCAGCAGATATACTTTTGACCTGCATTATTCATGCTGATTGCAGCAATTTTCTATGTCCCTTTGCATTTATATAGAAAGCTTTGGAGTCATAGACAGTTTTTGGTTACTGTCTTACATTTTGTCACAAAGCTGTGCTCTAAACACTCCAATGCCTCAAAATTCACATATAGGATCACATAGAGCAAGTGGTGTCCCAATTACACTCATGAGGGAGCAGAAGGATCACGATAGGGCATGGCAAATTGCTTGTCTTGTCCTTTGGGTTACTGTTGAGGAGGCAGAATATTTCAGAGTGGAATTGTCTGCCTTCTGTGGCAATGCATATTCTGATTCACTCCAGGAAGCTGAGAGGAGAGTGTACTAGGATTCAGTGGATTGTACCAGAAAAATCTGCAACAGGATTATCTTATTATCAGAGTGAGAACACATTGAAAAATATTGGTCCGTGCAATAGTTAGAGGTATATGACAAATCCTTCAACAGTGTAACCTTCACAAAAAGAGTTAAAATAAAATCTATGTACATCCAAGACTGAAATCATAACAATGCTGAAACACTGACTGTATGAAGCAGTGGGGAGTTATAAAACAGAAACTCAAGGGAGGGAAAACTAAAACCCGGCAGTCTGTATTTTGCAGCAGGAAATTTGTTGACATAGACTTGGAAACAAATTAAGAACTATTAAAAACATGGGTAGATTTTTGGATATCTTTATAGCATAGGTCACCAGGGCCCTCACAAAAGCAGATGAGGAAATGTTTTTATATATTGGCAAAGGCTGTCACAAAGCACGTTCTTTGATCCTGGCAGGATTTTAATTGCTTTGCTGTTGATTGGCATGCAACTATGTTGAAATGAAGAAAGAGAACATATTTTGAGAGCTATTTTAAGGATTGCTTTCTGATACACTTCACTGAGCAGCAAAGGTGGTTAGAGGCTATTTTGGACTATTGCCTAGAAAAGGCTCTAAGTAAGATAAATAAGTCTGAAATAGAAGAAAGTTGCTATCTCAGACTGTAATCACAATAACCATTTAAAAATACTCTTGAGATGCAGAGAAGTAAACACTGCTTGTTATAGACAAAAAGTATACAACTTTTTAATGGGAAGAAAATCTGAAATGCTTGGATAAATTTTGATAATATTCTTTATATAAATAAATAGCAACAGTGGAGGTGCACTCACCATTGAGGTTTAGATTGTGTGTGTGTGTGTGTGTGTGTGTGTGTGAGTGTGTGTGTGCATGTGTGTGTGTGTGTCTGTATATGTACCTGCTCACGCAGAAGCCTGAACAAATCAAATGAATAAAGGGTTTCTGTGGGTTTTTATGTTTCTGGGCTTTTTAAAACATGAGCTAACATGGGATGTGAGAAGACATGACAGGAGCAATAATCAGACTGTCGTGAGTTCTTGAAAAGGAGCCTGGTCTAGTGTTGTTTTTCCCTAGGGATTTATGACCCTACACTGTGAACCTGGAACAAAGGAGTGTTTAGGGCCTAAGACACTTCTAAAAATTCTGCTTTCTTTCTGTCTCAGACTGAGGGAACAATGACAAATCAAATAAACTGAAGCGTATAGTCAGTACGCTCAAGGATTTTTTAAAAAAGAAAGCTGTTCACTGAGTTTTGTGGCTCTGTGTATACTCTACTTCAATATTTGCTCCCACTTGTCATTCTCATCTGACTGTGGTGTTTCTTACATTTTTGAAGTGCAGGCTTGTAGGTCAGTGTTTTGAATGTTTTGAAGCACTCCTTATAGTTATCCAGGAGATACTTCTGAGGACTCCACGAAATAGAATTGCTTCCTTGCAGCACCCATCAGCGACCAAGATGGGTCTAACAAAAGGTCATAGCAACTCGAACGTCTAGATTGATCCACACAAATATTTCACGAGTAAATTTTTTAATACTGAGAATGAACTATTTCTTAAACACTTTATTAAGGCCCAGCTAAATAGCTCAGTGGATTAAAGTGCCTGCAAGCAGGTGCAGGGGCTGGGGGTTTGATTCCCGGGACTGCTGTGCTGACCCCACTCCTGGGGTGCGCTGAGAAATTGATGGAGACTGGGCGTGGTGGTGCGCGCCCACCACTTGGGAGGCTATCAACAGGAAAATTACTATGAGTCTGATCTGGTAGTGAGACCCTGAACACTTTGTACACCCTTTCCTAAAATACAGAAAAAAAAATAATAGAAAAATATTTTATTGACACAAATCTATTTGCATGGCATCTCACATCAAGATGAACACTGAAAAAGTTATGCATGTAGTTATGTTTTTCCTATATATAATAACAAATACCCAGTTCAGAGATGAATGAAGATTCAGTAATTTTTCAATTTCTTCCCTGATATTCTCTTTGGAATTCTGAGCAGCTTGATAGACTTTTTGTTTTCATACAAAAGATAAAAGCAAAAGTAACTTCTGCCCACCTCTTCTGACTAAGACATTGCTCCACGCGCCCCACATTGTCTCTGGCCTCCCTAGCTTTTGTCATATTGCCTTCCCTAGGTTTCTCCATATATCTGTATTGTTTTCAGAGTGCTTGCTCATGAGTTATTGGCTTGTCTTGTCTTTGTGGGCTGCTCTTTGTGCACTGTACTATACTTTTTGATCAATAAGTCTGATTTTAGCTGTCTGATATATCTCCAGTATCTCAACAGAACCAGGAGTCTAAAGCTCTAGCTTCTCTGGGAAAAGGGAGCAAGTATTTCACTTATAGAACAATTATTTTATTTCATGTAAGAGCTGTGTTTAATTTCTAGAAAGACCAATGCCACAGAAGAATGAACAAAAGTTAAGGTCTTAGCTTTAGTTTGCTGACAAGGGATTTTTAATCCTAGAAAAGAGAGTAACTCAGTAAAATCAGTCTCCTAACCATGTTCAACACCAGTGATAGAATTGTCCCCATCTCATGAATATTTCCAAAATACATGTAGTTCAACTTTTCATTCTGTAATTTCTTTTTCTGTGTCGTAAGATTTCTGACTCAAAAATGGTTCTGAAAAGAATTTAAGGAGTATATCACCATAGTCTGTGAAAAATGTGTGAAGCCTCTGTTATCTTACTAAAAGTTTCCTCTACATTGCAACACTGCCCAATTTCTCAATAGCTTTAGTTCATTATCACCATAAAATAAATTTGTTACCTGAGTAAAACGAAGTGTTAGCCTGTCTCCTCATCTTTTTTATATGCAGTATGAAGAAGGTAGATTTGTCAGGAGAATAATTAAATAAAGATGTCTGGTGTGTCAGTAACTAACCAACTGACACATTTATTCTATGCAGTGCTTCACTTTCTCCAGATCACTTTATTGCTTTACTGTGGAATTTGCAAATTTGCTATAAAATAGGAAGAAAATATTCTTTTCTTTCTAAGTATATCATTGCAAATGGGGTCTCTAAATTCAGAGCAATTCACCTACATGAACTCTCTAACACCTTCCTGTCTACATGATTCTCTCCTGTGAATGATCACCTCTTGTGTTGGCTTTTCTCCTTTTTTAAAAGGGCAAAGGTACTAGTTTGTACCTTAGTAGTAAGTTACTGCTTTTTTTAAAAAGATTTATTTATTTATTTATTTATTTGCAGGACCGGGATTTGAACTCAGGCCCTTGTGCTTGCTAGGGAAGCACTTATTCCACTGAGCCATCTCCTCAGCCCCTAAGTTACTGCTTTTAAGGTACTAGTTTGTACCTTAAGATCAGTTTTTCTTTCCACGTTTTTACTAACCTGCAGGGAAAATACTACATGGAAACTTCCAACAATATGTAACTTGTAAGTTTGAAATTAGATGCCATTTGGAGAAATAAAAAAAACCTAGAGCCTTCTTCCTCCGATCTCTCCTGGGATGTGAATGCTCTTTGTTCTGAGCATGTTCTGAGCATGTAAGACCTATTAGTCACTTGATCATCCTCTTAGTTATGATAATGATGCTTGAGGCATTACAGTGTTATGTTCAAACAACTCCTGTTTTATTCAATAATAAATAGCTCTAACGTTCAAGGGTAGTGATGATGCCAGTTTCAATGTATACAAAAGTTGCAAAGTGTTTTCTCTCAATTAAAAGGGCAAAGTTTTCAACAAGTAAAAAGAAAATCATATGCTGAGTTGTTCGGATCTGAGTTAAGAACATATTCTGCATGTGTAAGACTATAAAAGCAGAGAACTCATTGTAGTTTTATTGTTATATTTCAAGTTTCAAAAGTTACAGCACAGTATCTGGTGCTTAGTGTTTAGGTAGGTTTTTTTCAATAAAAGGTTTTGAATTTGTATATATGTATAGAAAAATACAGTATATTTGAAATATCTTAATGTTTGTGGATTTCATTGGGATTCTTGGAATATATTTCCTAAATTTAAGAGAATACTGCTGTAATTTAAGATAAAGAATGAATTTACTCTGAATCACCAATAATCTCTTTAATATTAAATCTGAAGAAAATTGATTTTGTTTTTAAATCCTACTATTCTAATTTAGTTTCTTGCTTTGTTGTTCCTACCACTGACCCCATAATTAAATTATAAGATCTTTTTCTCTATCCATATCTTATGTTAGCATTTTTTCACAATAATTTTTTTCCTATATGTCTTGATTTCTCTCCTGATTGTAACCACTGCTTCATATCTTTAGCAATCTCAGACCTGTGCTCCAAATATGTACTAGGTGAGATGCAAGAAAGGTTTGCATTTAAAAAATTTCAAATAATTTATTACAGCAAAAGATAGATCACCATTAATGTCCTGCTTGTCACATTCTAAACCATTTTTGGAATCCTTCCTTTAGCATGTCTTCGGTTGTATTGTCCTGTCTGTTCTGTTGACCTGGATAGACTCAAGCTTTTCCCTTTCATGGTCATTTTGGCTTTGGGAAGAGCCAAAAGTCACATAGCACCACATCTGGTGAAAGAGATGAGTGAGGGCACACTGTAGTATTTTTACAAACCTAGCTTTACATTGGCTAGAACTTGACAGTAGCATTCACCCTAGATTTGATCACATGTGGTAAAACACTCATGAATGTGCTTCTAGAACTGCTTCAGAAAATGGCAAAAAGACGGGATAAATATTTGTAAAGAAAGAGGGATATTTTGGAGCGGTTAATAGTAACATATCCTTTACTACTCTAATGAATTTTCTAAATTTAAGCATTTGTTCTATATTTTGATAATACCTCAAGAATATTCCTAAGAGGAGGTTGTACAAGAACTTCAAATCAAGCTGTCCAGGACTTCAAACATCATATTTTCCCTCAAACCTTCTCTTCCATCAATGTTTCCTTCTCAATGTTCTGGAGGGCCAGTCTAGAAGCACGGCAGTAGTTCTAGGTACCAGCTTTCTTCCACTGCCTCTAACAAGCAACCATGGATTCAGCATTGCAAATCCTTCTCTTATTCAGCCTCGTTCTCAGTGTCATCTTTGTGGTCATTGTGGAAGGTAATATCCTAAACAGTCTCCTTCTCCTCTAGAGCCCTCTGTCTACTTCAGCTTCACGCTGCAGCTCAAATGTAAACCTTCTCATATGATTTTCCTATTTTTAACAACTAAATTTCTACTAGAACTTGCAGGGCAAGATAAACAACTTACCTGAGAATACTTATTCCTCTTGTCTGTTTTTCTCTTGTCTGTTTACCTGCTTCATCTCCAGTCCTTCCTCTTATTACTGATATATTTAGAGCAAGTCTTTTGGTTCATGGGCATTTGTTTCTACTTTATCTAAAATGTTCTGTATAATGGGTTTCCACTCAGCACACAACACAGTAAACACACACACACACACACACACACACACACACACACACAGTAGTCATATTAATTCCTATTTACTTTCAAATGACACCTCTAGAAATCCATTCCTGATTTAGGTGTTTCCTGCTGTGAAGCTTCTTCATTTGTCATGGACTTGTTCTATGATCAGTGAACTACTTATCTATACCACATCTTGGGTTTCTTGAGAGGAGAGCAGAATCTGGGCTGTAATTCACTTCATACCCACATGACTGGGCAGAGTCTGTGCTGGATAGCATTATTTTTTTTGTATAAAATTTGACTAGTGTAGTTCTCCCTACCACATCTCTTTCCTGAGCTGAAGAGTTTCACTCCATTTGGGGATATGGGCACACAGGTAGCCAGGCTAAATAGTAAGAGCCTTTGCAGGAAAGTGGAGTTGGTTTTGCTATTACAGTAATGAAACCAGGTGCTTTGTACAATGTGATGAGGGGCTTAATGGTCAAATTAAACAACTCTTTTCCATGCCTACTTGGTTTGCTATTTGTTTCATTGTTGTTGTTTGGTTGGTTGGGTTTTTGGTACAGGATCTCTCTGTGTAGCTCAATTTCATAGTGGTTCTCCTGTCTCAGCCTCTTCAGGGCTGGGATTATAAGTGTGTACCACTGTACCCAGTTTTGGCCCTTGTTTCTAGAGCTAGCAGGACATGTGGATCCTGGGATCAAACCTGGGTTCTTGCACTTGCCAGGAAGGCACTTAGACTTCTGAGCTATCTCCTAGCCCTTGCTGTTTATGTTTGACCATAAACTTTTACCATCATATGTTCTAATATAAATATAAAGCACAATATCTGCTAAGTTTTTCTTTTCTATACCTAAGAGTACCAAGATGAAGTTGAAAATGATAACTAAATATATTATTATGACAGAAACCATGAAAGTTATGAGAATGGATTTAAAATGCCACTTTATATTTTGGTAAACCTGATTATAGGAACAGAGTAACTTTGTCAATTTTTGTTGGCTGCTGTACAAAAATGAAATAACAGATGATTTGTTTTACCATTTAAAAGGAGAAATATCAAAACTTATATACTTTACTTTCCATATATAATTTTATATTAAGGAACCATTTGCAGAAAATGTAAGATAAACATCTTTAAATCTTAACTTGGCTATATTTTCAGTGATATATTTAAATTATTTTTCTTTAATTTCCAGGTAAAACATCTTTAAATGTAAAGTGTTGAGTACCATGATGAACCTGAAATATTTTAGTCAGTACATTTTTCTTTGTATTTTTAAGCACTTTTTAATGTTATAATAGTTTTCAGATTTTTTTTAATGTATTCAGTACACGGTCAACAGTGTCTCATTGCACAGATCGGTCTTGTAGTGATCCTCCTGTCTTCAGCCTCCCAAGTGCTGGGATTACAGGCACACACTACCATGCCCAGTCTCAGTTGCCAGCTCAACACGCCCCAGGGGCGGGGCCAGCACAGCATGCTGGGGGGCGAACCCAGTCCCTGTGTCTGCCAAAGCAGGTGCTTTAATCTGCTGTGCTATCTGGCCAGCCCTTGTTTTCAGATTAACAATTGAATCCATTTCCATAAATGTTGAGTAATTTACCTCAAAATGTGTTGACTATTATTTAAATATGTTACTTAAGTGTGATTTCTTAACATTTTTGTTTTAGTTTTAATTAACATGCACTAATTGTACATATGAGGGGATTTTAGTGTGACATTCTATATATGCATATAGCATCACAGATCAAATACAACCCTTCTATAACTTTGTATACCTGCCTTACACATACACACACATACACAATACACACACACACACACACACACACACACACACATACACACACACACACGGGCACAAGCTCAACTTTCCCAATTTCTACCAGTCATTTTCTCATATTCATTTTGAAATTTTCTGCTTTCATACATGAGAGAGAATACACACATACTATTTCTTCTTCTGTGCCTTAGCATAAATGTCCTTCAATTTCATCATTTTCCTAAGACTGATAGGATTTCTCTTTGGTGAGGTCCATTATTCATGTACATGCAAATTGCCTGTTCATTCATCTGTTAATGAGCACGCAGACCAACTGCATGTCTTATCTATTTTGACAGCCGTGGGAGCACAGCTATCTCTTTGGTATGCTGATGATATATAACGTGGTAATTTTTTTTATTGATGAACCTCGTAGTTGTCTTCCATAGTGACTGTCCTAATTTACATTCCCACAGGAATGTATAAAGTTTCCTTTTCCCACCTCTTGCCAACATTTGTTATTATTACTATTACTATAGCCATTCTGACAGGTGAGAAGGAATCTCAGTATACACATTTGATTTGTTTTTACCTTGTGACTAACAATATTGAGCATTTTTCAGTATGTTAGTTGTCCTTTGGTATTTTCTTCTTCTT
>NW_004524682.1:846348-867637 GCF_000260255.1 Octodon degus
CTTTTCTTCTTCTTCCTCTTCTCCTTCTGTATTTTTTAGGACAGGGTTTAAGGGTCTGCAGGGTCTCACTGCATAGATTGGACTTGTAGTGATCTTCCTGTTTACAGTCTCCCAAGCACTAGGATCACAGGCTTGCACCACCAAGTCCAGGCTCAATGCCAGGACAGCTCACCCTGGGGGACCGGGCCGGGATCGAACCCCAGCCAATGCACTCTGCTGAAGCAGGCACTTTAGTTCACTGAGCTATCTGGTCAACCCTGGGTTGCACATTTTTGTTTTCTTCTTTGTTTTACTTCCTGATATAATTTAGATATTAATCTTCTGTCATATGTTTAGCTGGCAAATATTTTCTCCTGCTCTGTAGGTTGTCATTTCACACTGCTGATTATTTCTTCTACTGTGTAAAGGCTTTTTAGTTAGATATGTCTATTTGTCAATTTTTTCTTAGTTTTCTGTGCATTTGAAATCCTAGTCAGAAAACTATTGACTAAATGAATGTCTTGAGGTATTGCTCTGACATGTGAAAAGCACACATTGGACAAAGGATGGGCTCCTTGAGAAATGGTGACTGGGAAACTAGGTATCTCTATGCAGAAGGCTGGAGTTGACCCCTATTTCACACCTTGTAAAACAATCAATTCACCTTGGATCCTAAAACTAACTATAAGGACTACATGAAACTATATGTGCTTTAAAATTATGTTTAGCCAGTGTTTCCCAAATCTGTGGACACCTTGAGTTACATACATATTATTTGTTTGTTTTTTAAAGTATATAAGAAAGCATATATCATATATTAAGTGAAAAATATCAAAATATAAGCACACAATTTTATATGTTGTAATCTAAAACTTAGAAACATATTTAGAATAAAATATTATATTACAGTAGTTATCTCTACAGCAGTAAATTCTTTAATTTTAAAGGAATAGTGCCTATGTTTATAATGTGAAATTATTTTTAAAACATTATTTTCCTGGTTCTTTATAGAGTGAATCTTTGGGAGCACTTTAGCAAGTTTAAGAAAGAGAGCAATTTAGGTGTTTGGGTACCAAGTGATTCTCAGCACTCCTCTGCTTAGCAATCTACATTAACGATATTTGCTAATCCTACTTTTGGATGGTTAATTTGATCACAGTTGAGAGCATCTATTTCACTCTGACCATTCCAAAACCTGTATGAGAATGTTTACTGACAATTATAGGCTTAGCAAAGTAATAGCAACAGGGAGTAAAGTAGTCTTTGAATAAAGTTGGTCTCAAAATGAACAGCAATAAGGGACTGATTAGTTCAGTTTTGTTTAACATTTTTAGGCCTGATCCCTGACATTTTCATTGGTGAATAGAAAGAGCTTATTGATGAATTCTCAGATGACTCAAAGAATAAAGTAGTGAGGACACTGGAAACAATACAGAAGTTTCTACTATGTACAAAAATGGAGACTATGTGGGTGACTTTTAGCATACAGCAACGCCGAGAGCTAAGGAATATTTTCTTTTTCCTCCATTCTTCAGGAGACAGCAATGTATTTGTGCAAAAGAAATCAGGTTGTTGCCAAAAGTTTGGAAATGTATTGAAATTATGACTGCATTTTATAGGCAAAATCTGGGAAAATTTAATAATACATTGAGTTTTGCTAGTGTTTTTTTTCAATATTTCTGCAAGGTTTATGGAGGTACACAGTAAAAAATTCTTCTCCTAGCTTCCCTATCAATTCTAAAGAAAAAAAAATTAGAATTAACCAGATATGTCATGTTCAAGCAGTCATGCAATACTAATATATTTTGTAGAGATTAAAAGAGGAAGACTTGGACGAGGAGATGGCTCAATAGAATAAGCGCTTCCCTGGCAAGTGCAAGATCTTGAGTTCAATCCCCGGTACCGTAAATAAATAAATAAATAAATAAGGAAGACTTCACAGAGATTTCACTGTAGTATCTGGTGTTTTGGTGCCCATTACTTCTCTCTTTGATTCACAAATAAAAAGCCCATTGTCAAGGTCATGTGAACTGGGGTGTAGCTCAGTTTTAAAGTGCTTGCTCAGCATGCATGAGGCCCTGCAACTGATAGGCAGCCATGCCAAAAAATAAATAAATAAGGGTAGAGTACTGTCTTTTCATGTCATTGGAAACAATGTTAAAGTCCCAGGTCAAGACCATCCCCCAGTGTCAGTAAATCCGTAATCCAACAGATAAAGCTTCTATAAGTAAGTAGATTTGAAGTTCAAATACTAGACTTACTACTAAACCTTCAAAATTCAATCTGTTCCTAAAATTAGAATTTCCTCCGTGCATCTCATTTTTTCTTTCAATTATTCATTGACTGAGCAATTTTTATCAAGCCAAACAACATTCAATTCATTGTAGAAAATTAAGTTGTCAATCTTTTGTTGTTCTTGGAAAGTGAAGATTTCCAACCATTTTTAAAAATATTTTTATCTTTCAGCTCTGAATTGGGCATAGAATGTGCTTGCTAAGTGACCAAGATGTAGCAGAAATAAATTTCCTAGATTCCAACCCTTACCTGAAAACATATTCTCCCAGGTGACCTTGGAAAGTTAGTCAACATCTTGGAGATTTAGCTTCTATCTTTTAAATTGAAGGATTATGAGTAGGCTTTCAGCAGTGTTTTGTCATGATGAGGGTACCATACTGTCGCCACTGCTTTTAGGGATTTTACTTTCTTTTCTTTTTTCCCTTTAATAGTATGAGGAAAAAAATATTCTACAATGTAAGTAGTATGAATAATTACCTGTATGTTTTACAAATCTCATATTGTATGTGCATACATGTGAAGGAAAAACATTAAATGTGTGTATGGAAATTGAGGAAGTCACGCTACCATGACAGTAAAATGGATTTAAAGGTTAGAGGACAAAAGTCCCTGAAGCTTTCAGTCCTCCATAAAGCAAGATTGAAAAGACAAATAGGCTAGAAGGTTCATCAACTGAGAAATTGAAATATGACATATATCTGATGAAATGCTGTATCTCTAAATTCCATTAACACTTCACCTAGAATGCTTTATTCAATATCAGAGATATTATGCCTTATGTTCACTATTACAGATTGGGAATGTATTCTGATAGATACCTCAGCAGACAGAAAGAGATAATATTGTGGAGTAATCATTTCCAACAAATCAGATAATTTTCTATTAATGTTTATAAATTAAGATAATGTTGCTTGACTGAAAATTTTTTTCAACTTATTGAAAAATTCAATAGTGTATAGTCAGCACTTCAGCCCAAAATGATAATTGGTTTTAGGGGCAATCCTATCAACTTTAATTAATTCTTTGGAAGTCCTGCAACAGAAGACAGAGCATAAAGTAGTGCTCTAAATGAGTTACATGACCCTCCTTCCATGCAAAGTTATGCTTCAAAAGAAAATCTATACCTATAATATTTCTAAACTTCAACTGAAATAGTTCCAATCCTCAAAAATTTTCGATGTTGAAATAGAAAAAGCAATGGATCTATTCCTTGCCACTGAACTACTTTGAACAGGAAAAGTCAAAAATCCTAACGAATTAATCAAATTTCTATTCTCAAGTGAACTCCTGAAGGGAAAGAATATGATGATCTCAAATTCTTTTGAGAATAAATAGTGAATGAAGATTTGACTGAAGTTCATAACTTCATATAATTCATTCATCTTCATAAAATACTGGAGTCTTTTCCTCACAAGAAGAACATAACATGCAGGTGTTACTGCCGTATTTTAGACTACAGAAAATATGACAATCAGTCTGTTACCACAGTGTGAAATACTGAATTTGGGAGACAATACAGACTTGGATTATATAAACCTAGAGGACAAGCTATATGTACAATATTTAATTGCGTAGAAGAAAGGTACAAGCACACGTAAAAACTTACTAGAATAATTTTTCTTTAGTTCGTAATTTTAGAACATAAGGAAGATTGATTTTACTTTAAATTGTGAACGAATTATTGGAGTTCTTTAATACTAAATACTGTAACACACTGCTTTCTTAAAGCTCTACCAACTGAAACCTTGCAAATTGTGGCACTCTTCCAGTTGCATTGTTGGGTATGCTCACCATCTTTGCTCCGCTTGGCCTCACTAACAAAGGGTCAGAATCTAAAGGAGGATGAATCCTGTTCATCAGTGGGGCCAGGTGAAGGCCATCTCAGTTCAGGTTATGGATGGAGTTAAAGTACTTCACACAAATCATACATGCTGCAGGGAGAACGGAGGATGGAAGACTCAGGGGTCTAACTAGTGTTGCTCCACTTACTCGTGTTAAAGAGCTGCCCTTTGTCTTGCTCCAAGACAGTACTCCACACACTGCTTTGCTTTCAGTCTTCATTAAAATTGCATGGAATATTTGGGGAGATTAAATCTTGCTACTTTTCTAAAATGAGGAAAAGCTAAAGAACATGGAGTGAATTATTTTTTTTTTAATTTATTTTTGATGCAGGGTCTCACTACACAGCTCACGAATGCGACACCATGCCAAGTTTTTGGACCACATGGCTGCCTGAGGAGGCACAGCATGCAGTACCAGAGTTTGAACTTGAGACTTTGCAATTTCCAGGCAGGCACTTAGACAGCCAAGTTATCTCCCCAACAGAACATGGAGTGATTTAATTATGCAATGGGTATCAGATATTTTTCCTTTTTGTTTTCCTGCACAAAATCCCCAAATATTGGTGTATAGATATTGGTTTCATGACTTTCCTATTAATAAGCAGTCACCTTAAAAATTGTATAGTTAACAATGAGATCATATTAAACTCTGTGTTTCTATAGATATAAAATAATATATTACATAACATATAACAAGACCATATTAAAAAGTATACATCTGCACAGATTGCCAAAAATATATACATCTGGGAAAGAAAACTTTGCATAAATATTTTAATATTAAATTTCTTGAGGCATCACAAGATTAATACAAGTTACCTTTGGGTTATAAAACTATAAGACATGCTCAAAGTGGTGGCTGTTAACTTCCGGGTGTTTGTTAGAGTGGCACGCTGCTAAAGTCTATTACCATTTCTCTTTCTCTGTATATGTCCGTATCTCTGTCTGTGTCTCTGTCTGTCTGTCTGTCTGTCTGTCTGTCTGTCTGTCTGTCTGTCTGCCTCCCTGTCTGTCTGTCTCTCTGTCTGTCTCACCTACAAAGGCATACCCCCAATGGCCTACCTCCTCTGCCAGAACCTCATCCTGTAACAGCCCATTTAGCGTGGACTAATCCAGTGCAGGTGTGTTAGTGCTGCCACCATCCAGTCACCTCCAGACACACAGGGTTTTGTGGAACATTATAGGTCTAAATTATAAGATTTTTATTTTCTACATTTGAATAAGGTTGAACATATTTTCTCATATTTGTTGATATTTCCATTTGATGTTATGCCATGCTGATCTTGTTATCATAGCATGATAAATCGTGCCTCCCATTTTTTGTTTACTGATCTTACAATGTATTGGAGAATTTTTATGCTTCACATATGTCTATGCTTTCATTCAGGATTTTTGGGTTACCAGTACTCTCTTAGCGGATTCATTCTACCACTTGATTATCAAATTAGATTCTCGTGTTCTCTTAGTATTCATTAGTCTTAAATTTTCACACAAAGACAATGGAGGTGATCACAAATGGAGGTTATCATTGCTGTTTAAAAAATACTGATAATATCTTATGAAGAAAGTGAAATCATTGATGATCTTTGAACAATATGCAGAATATAAATGCAGAGAGAAAAGTTGTGACTTTTTTAACTCGGACACATGCTTGAGAAATACAATGGCTTTGTATTATGTTGTCTTGGATAGACTGATAACTCTAATCTTAGGTAGTGAGTAATTTGAACATTTAAATCACTCATTAGGTCAGAGAATTATATGGTTATTATTATAAATTATATAAATAAGGTATCAATTATTTCATAACACAGTAATAATTATAATGATAAAATACACACATAGCTCTATGGATTCAGCTTGACATGACGTCATCTCTATGACTACCCTCGAGTAACCCTAGTTGGTGTTTCCTACTGGGTTTCCTAACATACTTTAAAGATAAAAGTGCTATACCTATATGTAGACCTTGGCAAGTGAACTATGATGCTGGCCATGTGTCTGACTCTGTTATTAGCTTGAGTTCATCCAGGATATATTCTCTCTTGATTGAAGTTTTCACCTTGACTGCTTTAGGAACCCTGTCCTTTACCCAAATCCTAGATATCTACCTAGTTTTGCTGCCACTCAAAAACATGATTTGATCAGTTAAGTTCTCAATATACTGTAGTGCGAGCAAACTTGGATCTATCTCCTTTCTCTTTGGTCTCATGTTAACTTGAGGCTGGCTCTCATTCATAAAGACTGGGTTATTTCAGAATAGCTGAGTATTGAGTGGCTTGAGTTAAGATATGATAACCATAAGAAAAAATTGTTCCATTCAACTGATCAAGTTAGAGAGGTTTTTGAAGGCAGTTTCATGATTTTGCTTTCTAGTAATGTTTGAAAGTCTCTGAGAACATAATTTTAATATCTTCTCTAGATAAGATAGGTTAAAATGTTGCAGGTTTTAGAGAAATTTTTGTAGCTAGTACAAAATCTGAAGCTCTTTTTATATATAATTAAGATTTAAATCTTGCTTTTTAAAACAAGTTTATCTTTTTTCAAAGTTCCTTCTCTTAGTAAAGCTAATATGACTCTAAAAATGATATTTCATTTGTTTTTTATTTCTAGGTTTGCTACCTTCTGTAATGAATAACTCAAAGTGTTCACCATATTAAAAGTGATTTCATGCCATCCTCCTCACATAAAAAATAATATGTTTATTTGTCTCATAAGTATGTATTCACAGGCACATAAAAGATAAAATTGCTTTTACAATACATTAATTTTTTTCTGACTTTCCAGGGTAAAATATTACATTTTATTATAGCACCTTACATTTGCATAACATTTTAGATTATAAAGAATTTTGTGTATTTTGCCTTACTATATTAAATTCATCATGGAATAATGGAACCACTGTGAATTAGTTTAAGTGAATTTGTACTTTACTTGCTTTGTGTTTCTTAAAATGTTGGTGTGGAGTTAAAATACGGCTTTCAATGTTATGTTAAGTGATATGTGAGATACACACATGCATGCACTCACGTATGCATTCTAAATTTTGTAAGATCAAATTATACAACTCTTATTTTATATCTGCAGCTTTATAGTTCCTAGGGAAGAAAGCAAATGGTACAACCTCTTTGCGATGACTCTTTGTAAAACCTAAATCTCACTGAATTTTATTTTCTGCCTTATTGCATGCAATTTGCTTTTTCGCCTATATATTTTTTCACATCATTACTCCTTTTCAAGTTTAATCCATTAAACGTTTTGTAGAATTTTCTTCCAATGTAATAGCCTTGCACATTTAGAATACAAATTGTTCACCCCACCCACTTTCCTTACCACCTACTGGGCTTTTAAAAGTTGTTTGTATGTGACACTAATGCTTTTTTAGTTGAATCAGGTATGTAACTAGATTGGCTATTTAAATGGTTTCATGGTCCCCTAAATACAAGATCCATATTTTTTCTAATATAGACAGACTGTGACAATTCTTAAAGAGAAGGCAGATTTCATGCTCTGGTCATCTAATCCTAGATAATTACATGGCTACCCACAATTAGAGGATATGGTTTTCATTGTTCAGGGCAACATTCAGGTGATTTTACACCTCTTGGGTTCCAGTTTTAAAGTAAATAATTTATAACTGAAACTTGGTGAAATCCTTTTGTAATCACTTACTTAAGAGTTCCTTATTTGCAGTTTGTTGTCCAATCTGAGATACTCTTTTTCTTTGTGTTTTAAGAGAGTTTCAAACCTAATCAACAACTCTTAACATTTCCTCTCTCTTATTTTCTTCTTGAAAAACTCCCAAGTATTTATTTTCTAAAATATTACACTGGTTCAGGGTTACTGTATTGGGGAAATTCAATGTACAGTATGTTTCACACTTTACTAACCTGAAGAAGATTAGCACAAATTAAATTTCACATTAAGCAGCCTAAAGCCATGCAAAAGAAAGTATGCTCCAGGGTATTTGGTTAATTGTGCTAAAAATATATTCATACCATTTGTGTAAGGCATAAATATAGCAAAAGTACTTTTTAAAATAAAATACAACCAGTTTATAGTAGTTTAAACCCTTCTGTTTTCCTATTCATTTGCAGATATGAACAATAATGACTATTTTGATGTTTTGCAAATTTAACAGTTTATTGCTCACTCTTAGAATTATTTTACTGCTTTGTGTGTGTTTAACAAAGATTTATCTAGTAAAATTAACTTTATGCTTTTACACAAGGTTTTTGTTGCTGTTATTTTTGGTACCTTTTAGTGATTTGGTATATGCATAAGTACATGAAAATAAACATGATTAAGTCAAAAATATATGAGTTACATGACTGCTATTCCTTAATGACTCAAAGCATAAAGTCATTCTGCTTTTATTTGTTCCACCTTGTAAATTTAATGATTAAAAACAGAACACTATTAAGTTGTTTACTATGAATATATGTACATGTCTCTAAGGAGAAGGTTCAACAATTTCATTAGATTTTGCAACGGATCTGTGTCTCCAAATGTTGCCATATTGTATCTGAATTATTTGCAGGTACTACAGCAGGCTTTGAAGATACTACAGTTGTTATTCTCAAGTTTTGTTTTGAGTAAATTGCCATCTGCTTCTTAATGTTACATATTATGTCCCCAAATTCCCTAACATATCTATCAACTAGTCGTGCTGAAGCTTGACTTTTCTCTTGCTTGAGATTTAACAATGATTATATCGAAAACAATATAAACCATGATTAAAGACACTGTATATCTTAAACCTAAAATCAATGTATTTCATCATTTAATATTCATTTAGCGTATGTAGCTGTCTTCCCTTTTCCTTTCTACTTACATTTGCTAATAGATCATTAGCCATCATAGTTCACCTTATTCATTATTTTATTCTCTTTTGGTGTTTTTAACCTGGTCTGTGGCCAGGATGATGCTTCCCTTTTGTGCCCTCTATCTTGGCTGTTTAATTTAGGATTTGAATTGTTAATATGTCTTGATTATCACAATCTCTAACTCACTGGATTCCATTTCTGAGGCTGGAAATAGAGGGCCCACTCAGTGAAAGGAAAATCACTGGTCCATTTGAATGCTAATTACTACACAAGTCCTGTATACTGTATCAAAACTTAGCATAAACATGGTCATCAGGGGAGGCGGAAAAAACCATTAAAATGCTCCCTAGGAGACTGAGCTCATTAGAAACTACACTGATATCCAACAAAGAAGGGAAAGAGTTGCATAGCTTGACTGGATTCTTTTAGGGTGTGCAATTCATATACTTTCTAAATATGAATCAGTATGTGTTCTCCATCCCAACAAGGAGGGAGAAAAAGGAATTCTAAAGCTTCTCAAAGTGCAGAAGCTAAAGAGAGGACAAAGGGCGCTTGGCTGAATAGAGAAGACTGCAGAATGCAGTCTGGTGCAGGTTGTATGAAATTCTTTCCCTTTCATACAAAAAGAAAACTACTCTTCTAAATTTTACATCAAAGGTTTCTCTAAATAATCAAAGGTGGTTGTTATTAACAAACCACTTCTCTGAACTGTCTGGTATCCATTATGTACTTAAGCATATATAATTAGCTCGACCTCATCTGTATTGCACCCTGCAGTATTAAACATGTTAGTTTTGGGAATATATTTAATACTATTTCTAGAAAATTATTTTAAACGTTTTAGTCATAAAAAGTTTTAGGGTCGGGGAGGTAGTTCAGCAGCATGAATCCCTGCCTGGTAAGCACAAGATCCTGAGTTTGAGTCCCTGGTACCAAAAAAAAAGTTTCAGCTGGTATATATAAAATTAAATTTTCATTCAAGGGAGAGAAGCAGATAGATGTGACATCAATCAGGAAGAAACAGATCCAAACAAACCATATCACCAAGCAAAATTCCTCTTGACTCTGACATGCCCTTTGTGATTTTATTTAATGCTAATTTAAATGTAAGATAGCACTTCATATACAATTATGTCTATACCAGTTTACCTGTCATTCAGTCTATGCTCTTGTTAATTAAATTCTGCATGCAACAGGTAACACTGATAGAATCCAGAATCCCGGAATGCTGCGTTATTGGGATCTGCAAACTCAAGGAGCACACCAGGTATTCAAAATATGGATAGGACCACATTACTTCAAATAAGTAGCACAAATTAAGCAATGCAATATCTGTTCTTTCTCAGTGAATACATCTATCTGTATTCACTGGGAGATCAGAATAATATATTGTTAAGACTATATATTTATTTTAAAAACAGAATGAGGGAATATTTTTAATATTTGTGTCTGAAATACCTACCTTCTCACGGTAATTAGACTTCATAATGTTTGAGGGCGTTGGGGCAGGTAATGCTTAATTTTGCTATCATATACCTCTTGTTTTCTCAGACATCTATTAAAAGAACATAATGATGGTGCAAATACCGTAACACTGAGCCCTGATAAACAGGTGGGAACTGATGTAAGAGCCTGCACTGTCACAAAAAAAATAAAAGTACCCAAGACTTTCTGACGCATAGATAAGCGCAATTTTTTTTTTCTCCCAGTTCTGGAGTTAGGGCAATCAAGATCAGAGCCCCAATGTGGTCAGTATTAGTGGAGTCCTAACCTCTGCCTCCAGGTTGGTGCTCTGAGTCTTGTGTCATCACTAGTGTAAAGAGCTGAGGGACATGGGGGCAATGACTCTGTCACCTCTGCTTTATAAGGCCACAAAACTCATTCAAAAGGGCTCTGTCCTCTTGATTTGCTCACCTCTCGAAGGTCTCACCTCTTATTGCTATCACATTGGCAATTAAGAGGAGTACATGAGTTTTGGGAGACACTCCTACCATGGCGTATGACACACTTGTCAAAGCAATTCCAGGTTGTAAAAAGCCCAGTTTCACAAATATGTATTCAGGACCTGAAATAAAATATTCCAGACAATATGCTATGTACTCATTATTCAAAGACTGAGTTCAAGAGAGGACTGAATATTTGTCTATCAGTTTTCACCTTAAAACAATCAGCTACAACATGATAATAGAAATTATTTCCCTGGAAATTAATAAGATAATAATATTTGTCTATTGTGTGCAGTTAAAATGACAATTGTTACATACCCTCCTATTTCTTTGAGAGTAATTATTTGGACTTCAGTACAAAAAAAAAAACCTTAATCTACTAAGAAAACAATATTTTGAAAAAGAAAACAGCATAAAAATAAGGAGTATGCATTCACTTACATTTTAAACAATATTCTCTAACTAACAAATAATTCTGCGTTGATGGTCATAACATGAACCTAATCTGTGTTTGCTGTCAGATCTGTCACATTCACACTTGTCCAGGCACAATTTGGAGATCTAGGGAGCAGCAGCGAAAGTCTCTTGTTTTGTGTTTAAACAAAAGATTTAAAAAAAAAAAAAAAAAAACCTCCTAGCAAAAATAAAAATTCATCTCAAGGGAAGGATGGGTAAAGTAAAAGAAAGCCAGGATGGGTACGTGTGGATACATATTAAGCACAGAATGAAGGCATGATTTTGACCATGATTTGTGTCTTTGAGATGGTTACACAGCATTTTATCACACTGAAAATTAATGAATAAAAAGGCTGAAACATGAACTAAAACGTGCCAGTTAGAAAAGCTGTTGCTCTTTAATTCTTCGAGGACATCCAGAGTGCAAGGCCTTGGCAGCACTGGTTCCACCCAGTCTAGCTGCACCATTCGAGCATGAGATTGGCAGCAATCGCCATATAAATGTCACCATCAGAGCTGGCAGCAGCACTGGTGACCTTGGCACTGGGAAAGCTATAGACTTTGGCAATAGCCAAAGGGTGGCAGGGCCGTTTATGGTGCTTCTCATTGGAGAATGTTGCCATTGGAAGTGAAAGGAAAGGTCAAGAACAATTTCAGAGTTTCCTTCTTAAGTAAATGTTCATGTAAATTCCCAAAGCACATAACCTTTAAAAACTCAAAGGGGGATAAGAATTTCATTTTCATACATCTTGAATTTGAGCTGTTTCATATGTAAGTTGAAATTGGATGTTTATGTATGAGATACAAGAAAAGGAATCATATGTCCATTTTGGAAGTCATCAATTAAAACAAAGGAATTAAACAATATTATTTAATTCTTATCTTCCTGGATTAAGTAAATCTGGGATGAGTTTGAAGGCTGAAAATACTTACTAGATAGACTGGGGATACCCAGTAAAAGGCCATCAAGGCAAAAGATGCAGAATATAAGAGAAGTAGAGATTAATAAATGGGCAATACGATTCAAAGAGCAAAAGGAAGTTTGGTGTTTTGTAAAGACAAGCACTGTTGAGGGAAGTAGCAGCAGATGAAGTTGAAGATTTAAGCAACATCCTAATCGTAAAGTTCTTCTCAAACCATACCTGGGAACATGTGAAATGGAGAATATAATGAGGTTTTAAATGGATAAGAGATATTTATGGGGCAATTGAACAGCGCTGGGCTGATGATTAGGTAGAATGGTTTGGAAACAATCTAGTGGCCAAAAGTCTATTGACAATGCAATAAAAAAGTTAAATAATGGTAAAAATGGATAGGAGAGAATATGTCTCAAAAACAGCAGAATGACTGCAACACCATTATGATTAGTGTCTTTAGTTAGAAGTATGATGTTTATTTATCATTAGATTTTTTTTTTCACTGACTTTCAGAACTTCAAGAAAAAGAAATAAAAAAGACTGATGGGGATGCTCCTGTTGCTGATGTAAGAGAATGGGCGAAGTGACATGCCTTGAGATAGAAAGAGAAGAGGAGGACCATTGAGGAAGGAGAAAGAAGGTGATGGGAAGCTGCTCAAATAGCATCTTTTCCAGACAGCTTAAAGTGAGAAAATGGAGGAGGTAGCAGAGTGGAAATGTTTGTGGAAATGTAGCTTAAAGCATCTCATTTATACAAGATTTAAATCTAATTAAAATTAGATTATGCAATTATTTTTTGTTTTATTTTGGGAAAGGATGAGTTTTTTGTAAGAGTTCTAGGTATAGAAGGCAAGTCTAAATCACAGGGATAGAGACAGTAACACAAAATCATCAAGTTTTTTCACACAGGAGAAACAATGGTATATTTCAACTTGTGTGTGTTTTTTTCACTTCAGATTAGGGTCTTGAAGTGCATCCACTTACCAGAAAATGTCTCAGATTTTTCTTTCTTTGTGGAACACTAATTCTCCACTTTATATAATGTTAGCTTTTTCAGTGACAGCATGGCAGATAAGCAGAAATAAAGGCAGTGGGGAGAGAGCATATATTGAGGCATGGAGTGCCTCAATAGCAGGGAGATGGGAATCCTTCGACCTGAGACAGGAAGGCTGAGATTGTATGGACTTCTGTTAAGGTTGGACTTTGAGGGGCAGATTCAGTGATGCATGAGGAGCTTATTGGGGGCTCCTTTGTGTGTGCAGGAAAAATATCCAGGACTGGGGTGGGGAAAAAGTAGTCATTGGGAAGATAGGTTGTGTTTTGCATTCAGCCATATTGAATGAGGGCCATAATAATACAGCAGTTTGTACTCAGGCCAGAACCTATCATTCCCATATTTTAGTTGCAATGAAGGGACAATGACTCTCTCTGACTCTCTTCCTGAATCTTTCAGAAAGACTGCTTTCGGCATAAGGAGGGAATCACTTGGCGGTCAGGGAGGCTTGAAAACATGATGGTTTGTGCCCAAATAGAAGTAGGAACAGATGTATCAGCCGGGACAAGAAGTTCATTGCTAGCGAAGGCCAGAATCGAAGAAAGAGGAAATCTTGAAAAAAGTTTAAATAGGCAGAGTGCTATGAGCAGACAGGTAATAATGATTAAAGGACTCAGGAGGGGAAGCGGAAAGGGAGCCCATGATCTGAATGTGTCATTCTACCATGACCATGGTGAGCGGGAAGTATATCAATGTTTTAGTCTCTGATGTTTGTGCTCTAAGGGGCTGAGGAAAGTGGGTGTCCTGAGAAACATCCTGAGTCTAGTTAAAGCAAAGCAGTGAGCTTTGGCCATGGCAGGTGCAGCTCAGGGTAAGTCTTATAAGGTGGGCCTTTAAAAACCCATTTCACTCTACTAGTCTAAATCTATAATAACATGATTGTGGCATATTTTGTCCTTTTTGAGCATCTGTGTTTATAGAGCTACCATCTCTGAACCATGTCTCAGAATAGATGCACCTGCTTTAATGACAACCCTGAGAATATGAACTAAAACTATAGGAGCCATGGGGTTTAAGTACTGAGAGTACTATAGGGTATGTGGGCAGTTCAAAGAAAACCTTTGATAAGGAGATGTCAAATTATAGGCTTGAATCCTTATTGGTATTTATGGGCTGTAGGATACTGTGGAATGAAGGGGAAGGCTGAGGGACCCCTTGGGTGAACCAGTACAAGGGTAGCATGGGTGTCATAAGTAGGGACTAGAAGTGTCCTATAGTATGTGGTTAAGAAGGGAAGAGGGAGGGAAGAGCTGGTGACACACTGAAGTTGGGTATGTACGAGACATCTGTGGGTAGAGACAGATTAAAGAGGAGAGCTTTTGGAGATCTCTCTCCATGAGAGGTGAGGGACCAATTGGGATCACAAAGAAATTACGAATGAAAAATACTGTCTAGAGTCAACAGGAAATGGACACTGTCTGAAGACATTATATAAGTTGACCAAGAACTCCCACTATGGAGACTGTAGGTCTGATACAACAACCTGAAAACTCAGAAAGAACATATGTAGCCCCCAAATCAACAAGAAAAGAGTGTCATACTTGAGCTAGCTAGCACGATTCGGGGCTCTGACAAAGATACTTCAGTGAGGGACTTGGACCCCAACCTCCTTCATTCCTCATCAGCAGCAAGACCAAGTTGGTCAACTATCTATGGATCTGACTGAAGCAAGTTCTCCTGTGAGGGTAGGGAATTGTATGACTTACCTGCTCTCTGCTGGACAGGGCAGTCCCATTTCCAGTGGCCCTCAAGTTTGTAGATTGGACCAGGTCCTGGTGGTGGCTACAGGTTGCGGTAGGCTTCTGCCCAGTGTCTTTCACTACTCATATAAGGACTGCTCAGGAGCACCTCTGATGACACCATTTTGTTTAGGCTCAGCATCACGTTGCCTAGGTCCTGCTTTGATGGGAGCCTTGAGTGCTACAGCCAAAACCTGGCACTTGAGTTATTTTTTGTCTCTATTATTGAAGACACAGAAAACCAAATTAAGTTAGTCTCCCTGAGGGAGATTGAGAGCCAAGGTCTGTCTTTTTTAAGCTTGGCATGAATTTCAGGATCAGGCTATCTATTAAGGCCATTTGATCTCAGGATGTATTTTGGAACCATGCATAGTATCTCTCTAGGGCTAAAATATTGGTTATCCTCTTAGCACATTCATCTTCCTAACTTTTGGTCTCTAAACCTCAGTTGTAGAACATCTAGAAAAAGGCGAATGACATTACATTGTAGTGAGAGCAATGCAGTTAATTATTAAAATTTTATCTGAACATTAAGCACCTTGAAATATAAACTGGAACCAGAGAACTGTTATGTCTTACCAACCATGGACGATCTAGTAGTTAAATCCCTGGAGAATGTTGATGCAAAGCAGTTATGTAATTTACAGAGAACATTTGGCATCAGTAGTCATGCAGAGCAGGGTAGCATAACAGTCACAGTGAAATCTCATTTTAGCTAAACATCTTTAAATGCAATGGCACATATGCAGCGTAAGTTTTTGTGAGAAAATTACCATTTGACTAATGACCTCATTTTGGCGTGCCTTGGGCTTCTTTTTTATATATTTAATACAGGCTCTACAGACTCTTATGATATAGATTGGGCTCACAGTGATTCTCCTCCTTTCTTCCTCCCAACACCTGGGGTTACAGGTGTATGCAACTACGCCCAGTCTCAGTCACCATCTCAGCGCATCCTGAGGGCAGGGCCGGCATGGCATGCCGGGGATCAAATCCCGGTCCCTGTGCCTATCTAAGCAGGCACTTTAGTCCACTGAGCTATTTGGCCAGCCCTCTGACATGAACTTCTTATTACAAATATCTAGAGCATAAGAGAAAGGCATATGTTCAAATCTGAAAGAAAATTTGAATTATACAATACTATGCATTTGGAAGTCAGGAATACATTTAATGTTAGCAATAACAAATTGTCATAGTTTTATATCAAGATCATCTTTTATGAGAAAATGTCATTTCATTTAAAAAAATAAGTGTCTTCCTAGAGACTATGGAAGTTATTGAGGGCTCCTAATAATGAAAAAAATGTTGGCCATCCCTCTGTCCATCAACTGGAGTGCTCTCCAATAATCTCTCCCCATTCTAAATTTTGTTTATCTTAAAAATATTTGATAACCTTATTTGATAATTATTTGGTGAATAAACCAATTTTGATATCACTTAGACCAGCTGGTAACTCAGGAGAAAGCTTGTTTCTAAATCTATATTCCAAAGCTCAAATAAAAAGAGGAACAGTTGTTCATAGACTGATATAAAAAAACAAACAAATATACCGAACAAACAAACATCTTTCCTTAAATCAGAGTGTACTCAAACATATTTTTGACAAAATTTGTTTATAATAATCCTACATTTTTAATTATAAAGACTACTCAGAAGTTATTGTAAGTCAAGTAATACAGACCTTTTATAAGAATTTGAGAAATATAAAATTCTCTTATTTACAGTTACTATGTATCACAGGAGGAATGGTCCCAAGATTACACTGACCATGTAATGAGGCACTACAAGGTGGTCCTCTTGTGTCACAAGTAGAGGGACTGCAATATGGTGGCAGATGGCCACACGACCTGGAAGATGGCAGTGACCCATCATGGGACAGGGCATGACAATTTGGTGCTATGACATCACAGGGGGAGCAACTACAGGATGGAGGCAGATGGCCACATGGTGCTCAAGATGGTGGTGACTGACCACATGGTAAATGATTATAGGCTGGGGATACAACTGGGGGTGACTAAATCACATGGGAGTGGATATGGAACACAGAAGGAAAAAGGTGGTCCACCTGTGCCTGAGGTTCTGACACGTAAGAAAAGGAGATGGCAGAATCTACAGGGGAGGTGGAGGAGGAAACAGATGGTACAAATGTTATAGGGGACAGAGGAGATGGATAAGACAGAGTTTCTGCCAGACGGGGTAGTACTGCTAGATAAGGCTGGGAGATATTGGAGGGAAGAAGGTAGAGAGCATGTTTTTAGAGTCAGTGAAAGCCTTTAAAGGATTTCTGTCCATTTGCTGTTGTGACAACAGAGCAGTAAAAAGTTCAGGGCACTGAGCGCCATTGTCAGATTCATACTGTGGCCAAACCATCTGGAAGGAAAAAATTATCTGTTTGGGTTTGAGACATCCTCTGAGTTGGAGGGTGCTGAGGTTCTTCAGGAGAAAACCAAGCAGAGTGTGTTTTGGAGGATAAGAAGGAATATTTTCCATAGAGACTGAATTAGAGTAAGTCAAAAACTTTGGGCCAAAGCCCAATGTCTTCCCATTCAGGAAGCCATCACTTTCTAACCTGGAGTGACTATGAGAGAAAGAAGGTAACACCTGCTGTAGCAGTTTCCACTAGCAAAAGCTGGGGACCAGGTCCATATTAATGAGGAAAAGGGGTTCTGAAGTGAGTCATGAATTTTGAGACAAGAGTTAAAATGAGGCAGGATCCCTCCAAGAGCAGATTGGGCTCAACTGTGAGAATTAAGAGCGGCTGGGTGTAAGCTAACAATGCCTGGCAGCAGAGTTAGAAGAGAGTGGCTCCTTGGTGAAGAAACTCAAAAACCAGGTAAGTCTCTGGGAGCTACACAGCTCACTGATCCAAGTCATGGCAGCAAAAAATGTTAGTTTTTTTTCTGGGACATGGCAAAGAAGCAAAACTAAGCTTAGGGGAGCCTTTATTAACTCTGAAGACATGGAAAAGATTGACAGCAGGAAGATTGGGGGTGCTCTGACCCGAGACAAGAAAGATGAGATTGTATAGATTTTTGCTAGGGGCAGAATTTGAGGGACAGGTTCAGTGACACACAAGGAGCTGAGAGAGGGATCTCTTGTGTGTGTGTGGAGAGGGAAAGAATTCAGGACTAGGGAAAGGAAGAAGGAAAAAGTGGTCATTGGGAAGATAAGCTGTTGTTTTTGGGATTCAGCCATGATGAATCAGGGCAATGATGATGATAAGTTTGTACTTTGCCCAGAACCTATCATGTAAATGCTGCATTTTATTTATCCATTTATCTGTTGATGAGTGTATGGGCTGTCTTCGAGGTCTAGCTATTATAAATTGTGCTGTAAGTGATGTGTGGAAGGAGAAAAAGGGAAGGAAGGGGGAAAAGATTTAAAGAAAAGATTTCAAGAAAAAAATGGAAATGTAAAATTTTAAATGCAGGGGGAAAATGAGTTAGAAAGAATGTAGGGGAAGGGAATGAAAAAAGACATTGATTAACCTATACATCCTACAATAACGGAGATTTGTCCAAAACATAAACATAACTGTTATGAAGATACCAATAAGTACCTAATGATTTATATTATTGTTAATTTGTTGCTTTCTCATAATAATCTTATAAAGTAAGGTTAATCATTTCCATTTTGTAGATGCATATTAGAGACAATAAAGAATAAATTGAGTCTAAGGGGACATCCATGCTTGTGGTTGTTCTTGTCCTGCTCTTGAGGCAAATTGGAATGTGGAAAACCCAGCTCTTTTCTGGTTACAATGGGAAGCTCCAGGGCTAATGACTGATAAGGGCAAGATAAGACCTGCAGGAGGTGATAGGCATCTGGGGAAACTACAGTTTCCTTATTGCCCTCCTTATCCTTGTCCTTGTTCTTGCATGAATGTTGTTATTCCTACTGGCCCACTGAAGCAGCCAATACTATTCCAAGAAACAGCCACTGTCCTTCACTCATTGTCTTTGACTCAGATGTAATGAATAAATACCAAGGTTCTGGATGACCTGTGGTCTTTTCTTTCCCAAGAACAACTGGTCATCCTGTTATAGGGGAATGAAACTCCAAACCTGAAGGATACCTGAGATGAGTTCATGTTCTGTAAAACCAAAGAATGAATTTTAGGAACAATGGAGGTTAAGAAAAAAAATGTATTTATTGAGGGAAAGAAAGCTTCTATCCATGAGAGGGACATAAGGGGGCCTGAGTGGGTTGCCTGGGAATCTACCTTTTCTAGGCATTTTAACAGAGCAAAACCATGAGGTGAAAAGGATCTACAGTGGAAAAACATGGGAACTCATACATGAGGTGGGACAAAACTATGGCCAACCAGTAAGAGTATAAGCACAATTATTCAGCTAAAATTGATAAAATCCAGGACCAAATGAGAAAGCAAGTCATATGTCAAGCAAGCATGAAGAAGGGACAGGGTCACTTTCTATAGGAGAATGGCTTAGTGACTCTGGTTCTTTCAAGGTGTTTGATACCGTGATGCCCATCCCTAGGGAAGTATGTGGCTGCATTTGTTTACTTTTTTTTCTTGAGGTCTGGCCCATAGAGGGACCTTCTGTCTCTTCCAAAGTTGTAAAGTCATCTTGTCTTCCATACTGACTCCTTGAGGACCTAACTCTGTCTGATGGCCTACAATATTTCTATCTAATTCAGCTGCCTACAACAATCCCAAATCTCTGCCTGCACCCCTAATTTGTTTCTTGCTTTCTTTCCTTTTCCCACCATATGAGTTAATCCCACAGGCAGGAAACTAGGGACACACTTCTGGGCTCCTCCATAACTGGCACTATGGAAAAGGTTCCCAATAGATGGAGAATCCACAGGGCATAGAGTTTATGGAACCAATATAAGACTGCACACCTTGCAAATGCTAGATCTAATTAGTAAGTCAAACGCATTCTGCTCTAAGTGTGCTCTACTTCATCATATTATGTTGCCTATGCGAAGAAAGGAAAATATGATGATTGATTAACTTCTTTATCACACATTTGTACACAATAAATTCATACTGTGAAATGTTGACATAATTTTAGTTAAGCATTCTTAAAATTTTAATATATATTACTGGTAACAATATACTTTTATGAGACAATCCTGGTCTAACCTATACCATCCTTTCCAATTTCTATTGTATATTTACAGGTGTTTATATGTCTGTAATATCTAACTATATATCTTTAGATGCTTCTACATGATGTACGATTTATGAGACTAAACACCACTTCCCACAGAGAAATCTTTCTAATTAAGTGAAACTGTACTTTCAGAGTACAGTGGAGTACTGTCAGTGCTTACTGACACTCTTTTCTGAAGTGAACAAATCAAGCAGAAGTAGAATTTTGTAACAAGTGAACACCTGAAAGAAACATTGAAATCAGATCACAAAAGAATATTGTGAACTAGACAGCCTGAGAACACACTGTGATTGTAAAAACACAGTATACAACAAATCTAACTACCATTGAGACCTTTCACAGCCTTGCAATACATTTTGGATTTTGTATTAGCAAACAAAGCTGTACTGTTTTCCACTTTACAAATCTCTTTAAGGCTTTCAGAGTTTGGAAGACTTAACTCAAGATTTTGGCAGGATGAGCTGATTCATACAAGAAAGATAACCTGCAGATAAGCAAAAATGAAATTTATTTGGCTCTTGAAATGACTTAGACTAACTCTAGCAATGGAAATGTCAATCAAAGGGTCTTGAATCATGGCTAAATCCAAATGTCTGCTAGACTCCAAAGACTACTTACCTTGCTTTTATTGCTTCAATTATATTTATATATTCTTCTCCAGATGTAGAAAAAGCCTCAAATAAACAAATATCAATGGCCAAGTACATTGTTAATTGATCTATAATGCCAAAATTTGATTCCAAATTGAGAGAATCTATACTGTATAAATCAAGTGCGACATTACAGATGCTACTGACTTGTCTCTGTGTTATATTGGTTGTTGTTTTCCTGGAAAGCTGAAGATTGATATGAGGTGGTTCCTGATGGTTTTGTAGAGACACTGAGGATAAACATCAAGCACATTACTCATGTGATTGTATTTTAATACCAATGCATCTCTGGCCATTAGATTCTCAAATATTTCAATCTGATAAGAGTGTCAAAGTTGCCAGGCTTATATTATATTTAAATTAAAAATACAACTGAAGGGGCTGGTCAGATAGCTCAGTGGTCTAAAGCACCTACTTAGAACAAGCTTAGCAAAGCACAGGGACC
>NW_004524682.1:868524-873227 GCF_000260255.1 Octodon degus
TGTGTTAATTATTGAAACTGTCCTACCAATTTGACTTGAAACTGTCTCATTGATATTTGTCTCTAATTATGTAAAAAAATACAACTGAAGGTTTTCTCTTTGTATAAGGAATAAGAATTTTTCTACCATCACATTACAAGATGGTATCAATTATATTTATGTGTCATGACCTAGACAAGAAATTTACTCTGTAAATATGGCTTTTTAAGTAAAGTAAAATCTAAGCCCTATAACTTTTGATTAATGATTATTTTCTTTGCAAACTGAAGACATCAGGTTCTCTTTCACAAAATATTTATTACTTCCTACAGGAGAAACAACTGATTGTTTTTCATAATTCATCTTCTCCTTCATTTTAGTAATAGAGTCTCCTGAATCATAAATGGATGCAGAGATTAGTAAAGTATTTTGTGTCTTTTTATTCATTTTAATGAGAAAAAAAGATAAAATAGCAATTAAACAGTTTTAAAACCTGTTAGAATGTTTACAGTAATTAATACATTGCATATTGTTATCTTCTTAGTAGTTTTTCAGAGGAAAAGATGCAGACATGATATCTTGTCTAAATAATATTAGTACAAAATTTTATTCTCAGTGTAAAGTACAGCTTTCATTCTGTGTAATTTGTAACACAAGAGTAACCTAAATAGCTATTATATTTTTATTTGATGTTTATACCAAACGAGTTGCAGTAAAGTACATCACAATTCATCAGAAGATGAGATAATTTGCTTCTTTATGAAGCAATGAAAGATAGCATGTGGGGTCTATTTCATTTTTGACATTATGAGATTCCAATTTCCATTGTATTGTCAAGTCGAGGTATCAATTAGGTAAGGAGATTATTTCAGTACACATTTAGAGGCCCATGAAGCAATGTGAACTGTACTCATTGCTAGAATTATAAATTCAGAGTCATTATACAAAGATGCTGTTTAGAGCCATAAACTGCTTTAAGATTACCTAGGATATGGTAGCATGTAGAAAAAGAAATCTAAAATTTTATTCTACAGAATTAAAATATTTATTTTTGATAGAAGGTAGAGTTAGAGTGACAATGAAAACTACTGAAGATAGAACATGGGAAGGTGTGATCCTTTGAAAATGATTAAAATAAAAAAATAAAAGTTTTGATGAGAAAGGAGGACTCAAAAGCATTGAAAGTCACTGAGATGTTAAGCGAGGAAAGAACCAACAAAGAGCTTTAGATTTGGAAATATCAATGTGGCTGATCATATTGAATTGAGTGGTTTTAAAGGAGTGGAATTCTCTGAAAACAAAGTGAGGTGAGTTGGCAATAAGAAGAAAAGAGAAAAGTGGAGACAATCATTACTGATCATTGTTTCAGAAAGTTTTTTAAAATGAGAATTAAAGACGGGAAATTTTAAAGGGATTGTGACCAGAGGATAACCCCAACACTCAGGGTATGTACAGCACATCCATATGTATTTCTCCACCGACAGACATTATCTTATTGCATATGTACTCCTGCACCAATTGATGGGTGTGTTAGCTTTCCCCTTGAAAGGCACATTTTAAAAGAGAGATTTATTTTCACTTAGATTTTAAAGGGATAATAGCTGAATGAAAGGAGGAATTATCATGATGGGAGAGTATGGTGAAGCTGAGTACTTAGTCCACAGCTGTCAGAAAAAGATCAGGAAAACATTCCCAAAGAAGAAAATATGAAGATCCAGATACAGACCCCACATCCACCTTTATGCCTTATTCAGACCCATAATTAATTTTGTTCCACCGATCTTCAGAGTGGATCCCAGATCCAATCCAATTGACATTCCATCCTAATTGCTATATCTCACCTCTTATCCCAAACACATCTTAGGCCATATTTATTGACCATATGAGCAAATAAGTTAATAATTTTCTGTGACATTATATGCAACTCTCCTAGGTACAACCAAAACACAGTCTTCTCCAAAGTCTCAATAGTACCAGCATTTTTCAAAAATCTAAGACTCAAAGCAAACTCAAATCTGTGAACTCTCTAACAATCTAAAAGAAAACCAAACTTCTAATATAAAAAACACAGGATGAACATTACTGTTCTAAAAGAGAAGACAGATAAAAAATAATTGAACCAGCAAAATAGAAATCCAGTAGGGCAAATGTTAAATCTTCTAACTCCATATCAACATCTGGAGGGCATAAAGACAACTCTCATAAAATGAGAGTTGGAAAGGGCTTGTACTCTATGGCCTTACTGGTTTCAGTCACCTTGGTTTCTCTCTTGGTCTGGCTCCACTCCTGGTCTTCATCTTTCCTCAGATGATGTACCACATTCTTCATATCACTGTGTTTCTGTTATCTTCACTGTTTTCATTTGCACAGCTTGAGGTACTGCCTTCTAAAGGGCTCCTTGCCTGGTCTGCCAGGATCTCATTTGCAATCTTGTTGAAAGTCTTCCTGAGGCTGGCAGTGCATGGAGAATACTAAAGTTGGCTACCAGTTGCCTCCATAGCTAAGCCCCTTAGATTATGGAAGATGCAGCTTCTGAGTGCCTAGACAGTTTTATATGGGAAAGGAATCCCAGGGAACCAGTTCTGCAAGTAGCCTTCCTCCAAGGAGTCTTTCTCTGTTCATATGAACCTATTCCCAATTGATGAACTATCAACTGAAAGTTTTCATGTTTGCACCACTGAGATTGTGATGGGTGGAATCTTGCTGATTCTTGTGATGATCTTAAGTGATCTTTCTTCTTGACCCTGTATAAAGTACTTGATTTGTTTTTGATGGTATACCTTCCTTGGCCCAAACTCTGTATGTGGTTCTTTTAGATCAAAATTAAAACAAAATTTTCTACTCTGTCTTTTGCCCCTAACTCTTACTATAAATGTGGGTAAAATCAGCCAGCAGCATCCATGTCAAACCTAAATGGTAAACTCTTTTAAGACTTTTCCTACCAGATTAATTAGTCATCTACCCTTAATCATAGTGTCTTGCAATGTCTCAGGACATGCTCAAAATTTAGATAAATGTTCTGCCAGAATATAATACACGTCACCTAGTTTAACTGCCAATGGGGTCTTGGTTACCCACTAAACTTTTCTGTTCTTGATTTTTGTTTTTTTTTTTTTTTTTTTTTTTTTACTTTTTGAGACACAGTCTTGCTCTACAGTTCAGGCTGTCCTTGAACTTACAGCAATCCTTTTGCCTCCGCTTCATGAGTGCTAGTGATACAGGGAGAAAAACAGATCTCGAGTAGATAAAATGATCTCCCGACCTGACCTACACAAGTTCGTGTTCTCTAAAACCAAAGAATGAATTTTAGGAACAAAAGGAGTTTATGAGCAGAATATATTTATTGACAGAAAGAAAGCTCCCGTCCAAAAGAGGGACAGGAGCCCCCCTCCCCCGCCCAGTAGATAGTTCCCCCTGAAGCTGTCTCTTCCAAGGACTTTTGTAGTGTAAAACTATGTGGGGCTAAGGTGGAGAGAATGGGAACTCGCTTAGGTGGCCAGGGGGTGGGACAAAACTATGGTCAATCAATGGGATTACAAGTACCATTGCTTAGGTAAAATTGATTAAATCTGGTACCAAATGGGGAAGCGAGTCAAGCAGCAAGCAGGCAAGAATGTGGGACAAGGTCTCCTCCTGTTGGGGTTGGGCTAGTGACTCAATAGGGCTCTTTCAAGGTGATGGATACCTATTTAGAATATCAATCCCTGATGCCCATCCCTAGGGAAATATGTAGGCCTTTTTGTCTTGGTCTTCAGGTGTGACCCATATGGGAGTGTCTGTCTCTTTCAAGTTGCAAAGCCACCTTGTCTTCCATCTAGTCTCCTTGAGAGCCAGACCCTATCTGACTGCCTATAATATTTCTATCTAACTTGGCTCCCTGTAACGCTAGGATTACAGACATGTGCCACCATGCCCAGCACCAACTAAAAATTTTTGAGCCTGTTTTTTTCTCATCACATTCCTATCAACATTCTGGTCTTCTCAGCTCTTACTACTAGTACATATCAAGTAATGCTAACATTTCAGAGCCTCTACTTCAAGCTATCAAACTTCTGCTACTAGCCAGTTTCAAAGCTTCTAAACCACATGGTCAGATTGTTACAAAAATGACCCCACTTATGAATATATATATATATTAGTTTTGCCACTGCTGGATGCAGTGTCTGACATTCACAACTTAAGAAGGAAGAGATTTAATTTGGCTTGTTTTAAGGACATTCAATTCATGCTCAGCTGAATCCAAGGCAGACACATCACAGTGGATAGATATGGCTAAGAAAAGCTGCTTAGATAGAGCATCCAAGAATCAGACCTGGGGAGCAATGCCAGAGAGACAGGGAGGAAGCACCAGATACAGATCCCAAGGCCACACCGCCAGGCCTCCTAGACACACATAGAAGAATGCTCATCCCTTTTAGGACAGATCTGTAGGCCAATCAAATTGACACTACGCTCTGTTGCAGAAGACATATTTCTGTATTACAGACAAGCAAACTGAGGCATTGAGCATTAAAATAAGTTTTTAAAAGTTGGGAACTATTAAGTAACATTTAATTAAGGTGCATTTCTAGGATAAAATACCTGATATTCAGAAGTTAAAGAAAGAACTTTTTATTTCGGCTCACAGATGGTAGAGGTTGCAGTACAGAGTAGACTGTATCCAGGCCAGGGAGTCATGGCACTGGTGTATCAGAGAGGAGAAACAGGTCATGGCAGAGCAGGCC
>NW_004524682.1:873327-874771 GCF_000260255.1 Octodon degus
TCTACTTCAAGCTATCAAACTTCTGCTACTAGCCAGTTTCAAAGCTTCTAAACCACATGGTCAGATTGTTACAAAAATGACCCCACTTATGAATATATATATATATTAGTTTTGCCACTGCTGGATGCAGTGTCTGACATTCACAACTTAAGAAGGAAGAGATTTAATTTGGCTTGTTTTAAGGACATTCAATTCATGCTCAGCTGAATCCAAGGCAGACACATCACAGTGGATAGATATGGCTAAGAAAAGCTGCTTAGATAGAGCATCCAGGAATCAGACCTGGGGAGCAATGCCAGAGAGACAGGGAGGAAGCACCAGATACAGATCCCAAGGCCACACCGCCATGGCCTCCTAGACACACATAGAAGAATGCTCATCCCTTTTAGGACAGATCTGTAGGCCAATCAAATTGACACTACGCTCTGTTGCAGAAGACATATTTCTGTATTACAGACAAGCAAACTGAGGCATTGAGCATTAAAATAAGTTTTTAAAAGTTGGGAACTATTAAGTAACATTTAATTAAGGTGCATTTCTAGGATAAAATACCTGATATTCAGAAGTTAAAGAAAGAACTTTTTATTTCGGCTCACAGATGGTAGAGGTTGCAGTACAGAGTAGACTGTATCCAGGCCAGGGAGTCATGGCACTGGTGTATCAGAGAGGAGAAACAGGTCATGGCAGAGCAGGCCAGAAGTGCCACGCAGGGAGAGCAAAAGCAAGCCTCCTTTCCCTTTTATCCCATCCAGACTACAAGCCTTTTGAATGGTGCCACCGAAACCTAGGTGCCATATCTACACCCAGAGCCATGATAAGCCAATCAGTGTACTAATCCAGGATGTCTTAGTTACATTTTACTCATTGCTGGGACAAATACCCAACACTCAAAATGAAGGAAGGAAGGTTTTATTTAGCTCGCAGTTTGTGGAGGTTTCAGTTCATACTCCACTGGCTACAAGGCAAATGACAGCAGTTCATGGAGGCAGAAAACAACGAAGAGCAAAGGAGGAGGAGCAGCTGTGGCATCCATCAAGCCTCTCTCTTCCTTATACTCTGACTGTGAAGACTGATGCTCCACTGTGAAGAAGTGGTATGGCTGCAAAGATCAAGCACCTCTGAAGACTGGGACTTCTCCAAGGAAGCGGGGCAGGGTAGCCAGCTGGAACCTTCTTCAACTCCTTCATATACACCTTTTGTGCTGAGTCACTCTGGGGAGGCCCTAGGTACTCTAAGGTGGGACAAATTGCACCCCAGGGCTGGCCCAATAGCACCCCAGGGCAGAACCAATAATGCCCCAGGGCAGGCCCTCTACAGCCCAGAAGCGCACCTAGCAGATTCAGTCAAGTCGCCACAACGGATCAACCACCACACAGGACATGATGACCTGAATTCTAGTATTACAGGTTCAGACCACATTCATGCACTCCAGCTTCAGCTACCC
>NW_004524682.1:881860-883152 GCF_000260255.1 Octodon degus
TGCTTGCCTTATTTAGTTTGTTGCTTCTGATCTCATTCATGGAGTTATGATCATTTTGGTCCCTCTTTAGAACATCTTTCAGTAAACTGTGTAGGGTTGACTTTGTCATCACGAAATTCTTTAGCTGTTCTTTATCATGAAACTATTTCACTTCTCCATCAAACTTGAAAGAGAGTTTTGCAAGGTATAGTAATCTGGGCTGGAATTTGTTTTCATAGAGGACCCAAAGCACTCTGCTCCATGCTCTTCTTGCCGGCATGGTTTGTGAAGAGAAGTCGGTTGTAATTCTGATGGGTTTTCCATTGTATGTGATCTGCTGCTTTTCTCTAGCGGCTTTCAATATATTATTCTTGTGCTGAATATCTGAGATCTTGACTATTATATGTCTCGGTGTGTTTTTCATTGGATTGAAGTTACAAGGCATTCTGTATGATTCACTTACCTGAATGTCAGATTATTTCCTCATATTTGGGAAGTTTTCTGCTATCACTTCTCCCCATATTTTTTTAATGTCATTTGTATTGACTCCTTCCTTCTTATTGATGCCTAATAGTCTCACATTGTTCATCTTTGCATCATCTTGCAGGTGATGGATTATTCTTTCCTGCATTCTCATTGTTTTTAAGAGATCTTTTCTTACTTTTTCACTAGCAGCACCAGCAGCTTCAAGGTCTGAAACTTTGTCTTCATTTTCACTTAAATGGTTTTGCAAGCTTGTGATTGAGGTTTTCATTTCCTCTATATCTCTTTGACTCTGCTTCATGCGCTTTATTTCTTTCCTGAATTGCTCATTCAAGGAATCTGTCATTTTTGTAATCTCCTCTATTTTTTTTTTCATTGTCTTCTTTAGAAGCAGTTATAAATTCTTTTACTGCAGTGTTTCTTTCAGTTTGGGTTTCCTCCCTATGTTTCTGTAGTTGCTTCTTGACTTCAGATGCTATGAGTTCTGAGAATTCTTTTTTTTATTTCAGAAAAGAGTTGTGCTCTGATTTCCTCTATATCTTTCTGCTGTTGCTTATTTACTATCAACGCTATTAATTTATGCATTTGAGCCAAGCTAATGTCCTTCGCACTTGTTCTGGGTGGGTACTGAGTTTCCTCCATATGATTCTGCGTTTGATTATCTAGCGCAGACATTAGTAATTCAGGGATTTCTTTTTTTATTTCCAATCTGAGTTCCTCTTTACCTTTCTGCAGCTGTTTCTTATTTCAGAAGCTTTTGATTCATTACTTTCAGGTGTGTGATTCCCAATTTGTTCTGTGTTAGTGCCCTCTGCACTTTTTACAGGTGG
>NW_004524682.1:883252-884235 GCF_000260255.1 Octodon degus
TCTAGCTCTGCTACTATTGATCTATAGTCCTTTGCCTTAGAAATTCTGATCATTTTTTCTGAGTGGTCACTTTGAGTAGCTTTTTAGAACCTTAATTCGTTTAAGGCTGTTTGTAAATGTTAAGGAAAAATTCTTAATCATTTGTCAGTCTGAGGTTACAATCCAATTATTCTTCTAATAACTAACAGGAAGGAAGGAGACAGTGAAGTTAAATATTGATTTGTCTTCAGAGAAGAAAGTGATCAAGAATTGGATACTAGCCATAAAGATGTCAAATTACAATTAACATGGAATTGCCAATATCAATCTTATGTAAAATTTTCTTTCCTGCTCCTTTGGACTGGCAACCAGCTATTTTCCCCCCAGTCCAAAATTTCACTTACGCCAACTGAAACGTAAGCATGAATAATATTCTGTTAAATCTGTATCAACAAATATCACGTCCATGTGTATTTCCATCTGTGAAGTACATTTCCAGTGCACTAACACTCTGTTATAGAAGGCATGTACTTATTTTTATTGAATAAATTATACCACTGACTGGCTGCATATACTTGGCAAAGTTAGTGGATCTCACTGTCTCTATTTTGTCATCTCTAAAATGGAAGTAATATTGAGTATCCACTTATTGCATGTGGTGCACAGTTAACATTCTATATTTGCACTGAATGAACAGAAGATAATTCTTACACTTTTTGCACCTCCACATGCCCCTCCACCGCTAGAGTCTGATTTCTGTCATATTCCCACAGATAGGACTTATTCTGCCAAACTGTAAGGCTCTCTATCTTTAAATTGAATACTAACTTGAAGCAGTATTTCTCAAGCATTCTTAGTACCTTGCTTCTTCTTCAGGGTCAGGTAATAGGAAGCACAGGTAAGTGCTCAGTAGCAGACTTTTGCCCTGAATACCCACAACTACAGATTTGATCCATAGCATTAAAAATAAGAAAGACAAAGAGAGAGAGAAAAAGAGAGAGAGA
>NW_004524682.1:884450-884891 GCF_000260255.1 Octodon degus
CCAGGCCTGAGCTGAGCCCGTAGGGGACAATGTGGAGTAGGGGTAGAGGCAGCTCTCTCACACACTCACTGGGTCTGGGCTAGGACTGTGTCTGGGTGTTCCCAGAACGCGGCTGAAATTCCTACTCTTCAGGCGGGGTGTGTGAGGTGCTGCAGAGTGGTGGGGGGGTGTCCTAAGGGGGTGGAAGACAGTCTGACTCATGCTGCACCTGGGCTGGGATCCGGAGTTGGTCCCACTTTCACAGGGTAGCCGGAAGCTCTCCTACACACTCACCGGACCTGGGCTAGGACTGGGTCTGTGGGTTCCCTGAACGCGGCAGAAATTCCTACTCGGTTTGCAGTGTGGAGGAGGTACTGTGGAGTGGTGGTGGGGCATTCCAAGGGGGTGGAAGAGGGTCTGACCCGCACTGCGCCTGGGCTGGGCCCGGGAGTTGGTTCCGCC
>NW_004524682.1:884991-889276 GCF_000260255.1 Octodon degus
CACCACCACACCCAGACTTGGTGGCCAGCTCTATGTGCTCCTGGGCAGGGTCTGTGCAGCATGTGAAGCTAAGGATTGAACCCCAGTCCCTGCACTTGCCTAAGTAGGCACTTAGTCTGCTGAGCTATCTTGCCCGCTCTATAATTCAATTTTAATATTTATCGTAACATTTAGATTAAGTCTTATATAACATATCTAGATTTTTAAGAAGTTCTCAATATTTACATCACCCTATTTAATTATCTTTACCTTCTTTTTACTCAGCTATTCTCACTTTCTTACATAGTTTTGTCACAATGCCCATTTGCCTACACTCTTTTCTCAAAGGTGTTCTGGAAACTCCTGGAATGCGGTGTCTATTTCTCCCATTTGGTGTAGACAAAGTTCAAACTTCACATTCATTATTGTTCTAGTCATGCATGAAATCCACATTTATTCCAATCTCCTGTTGTACTTCCTGGGGTGAGTGACAACTAGAGAATGAAAAACATCTTTTTCTCTGTTTCTTAGGGCTAGGTCTCTGGATGCGAATTAGGCTCTGCCTCTGCTTGCACAAGCCTAAGAAAGATGTCAGCACACGGGAGAGAAATTGAAAAGCAAGTGGCAGGTGAGGAGGTGATGATAACCGTTATGATTACTCACATTTCTGTTGCCTTTGCATGTTTTCTACTGTTTTACTTTCAAGTGAGGGCAATCAGGTTTTCTACAATAGTGTGACAAATTTTATGAGTGTGGAGAGACTTTTATGATGTCTCCAACAATGGCTTCCTGACAGCTGTAGTTCACCTGTGTTTTATGGATTAGAGTCCATTCCTGAAAGCAGCTACCTTAATTCTGCCTGTCACTTTTTAATTTCTTGTAAATGCTAAAGTTTCATTGTGCATGCTTTTTCTTTCCCACAACAGATCAATGGTTGAATTAATTGAAAAGGAATTTTCTGAAACTATTTCCAATGTCACATTCCTGCCTTATTCTCCAGTTATGCTTTTTTCTTTTTTTCTTTCATAAATAGCACATGCTCTAGGGCCAGAGAGATAGCTTGGCAGTTTAAGCCCTATCTGGCAAGCCCAAGGACCCAGGTTTGATCCTCGGTACTGCATGCCATGCTGGCCTTGAGCTGAGTCAGCCAGTACTGGGTGTGGTGGCACTCTTCTGTTATCCAAGCGCTGGAGAAGCTGAGACAGGAGGATCACTAGGAGTCTGAGCTGTGTAACAAGACCCTGTACCAAATAAATAGTACCTGTTCTTGAGTGCTTCCATTCCTCAAATATTTCAAGAACTTATATAATTTCTATGTGTACTTACTCTGTCTTCTGTGACTAACATTAACCCTCTAACTTAAGTAGAGAATTTCTTTTTTCCTTTTCTGGTTTGTAAACAAAGTCTTCCTGGACTTTGAGGGTAAATTAATTACCCACTGCCTCACTATTGAACAGAAATTTCTACGTTATTTCTAATGGGTTGTGGTGGATTAATTAAAGGTCAATTTAAGTGGAAACACCCAGCTCAACTGAGTTAGCATGGTTCTGGGCTTGGAAGATCTACTTGGGGATTCTTGCCAGAAAGGCATAAAAGAAGAGTGGGAGGGGACATTTTATGCTTCTTATTTCCCAAGAGAAGCTTCATCGTGGCTTTTCCTGATGCAAATTCCACTGTTCTCATCTGAGATGGACTTCGGGACCCAGCTGTCTCTGGACTTGCCAGCTGTTATCTTTGGGAAAACTTTTGTCTTCCCCTTTATCTTGAACATTGCCTCCTGGCTCCAGTGGAAATCTCTTCTGACACAGATTCTTCACACTGAGATGCAGAATTTCTAGCTTCCACCACTGTTTCTTGGGTGTTTCTGGTGCAGATCATTGATATGGACTTTCTTGAAACACTGCCATGGGCTCTAGGCTTTCCTCTGGACTTGGACAGAACATTGCGTTGGTATTCAGACTCTCGGCTGGATTTTTCAGATTTCTAGTGTATGGAAAGATCTCTTGCCTTCTTTTGCATTTGACTTTCTGGGTGAATATTGTAAAATAATCCTATGAATTATGTGTCCTGCATTAAATCTATTCCCTTATAAGCCCTGAGTACAACATAGGACAACAGTGATCACATCAAGCTTAGATTTTGTTTTTCAAAACCGACCTCCTTAGTTGAAGGGCTTGTTTCTGAAAATGATTGACCTTATAGAGGTGTGCATAACATAAATATTTTGATTAGCTAGTGATTCTGCATTTCATAGAGTTGAGTCAGGTTTCAAACTGAAAGATTGATTGGTATGATTACTCGGATTTTTGATGAAGAAACATCTTAATTTGGCAAGAGGTAGCTTTAGTTTGTCACACATGAATAGCTGTTTTCTAATGAGGAAATCATCTTCACTTTGCGATATACTCAGAAGGCTACCAGCTGTGACCTGCAGGCCTGGAAGAAAACCAGTTTGTGAGTGTGTCAGGAAAACTGTGCTTATAATACTCTCTTAAATTGTTTCCTAGTTTTTTGCACAATATATCATTGCAATCTATCTTCAACTGCTTTATCCAAAATAACTTGCAGAGAAAAGTAAAAAGAGAAAATAAAAATACCAACCCCCTCTGAATTTGAGCTCCCAGCCAGTAGATGAGAGGGTCATCCATATGTCTCTTCCATGCTATACCTTACATCTGGAAAGCTCTGTGCATTTTTCATTGTTTTCAAAGACTTATTTCATATCACAGATATTTTTTTGGAAGCTTTCCATTCAGTCAAGTGGCATTGATATTATTACTTTTATCATAACTCCAAACTGCAAAGCCACTAAATTTTATAATAGGAAAAGAAATTTTAAAAACATTGGATGGGCAGGGGAGATAGCTCAGTAGCATAAGTGCCTGCCTGGCAAGCACAAGGTCCTGAGTTCAATCCCTGGTAGAAAAAAACAAAACAAAACAACAGCAACAAGAACAAACAAACAAAAAGAAACATTGGTGCGAACTATTTATGAACCAGGACATTTCAAAATCATACTCAGACAATGCCTGATCTTAAATTTTGCTGTTTCCAAACTAATTTCAAGAATGTTGACTCCTACCTAGGCTCCTTATGTCATGCAAATAGCATTAATACTAATAATCAAAATTTTTTACAGAGTAATTTTTAATGTTTAACACCTACTAAACAAGGCAATATTAGCATAATTTACTGTTAAAAAATTAACCTTTTCAGGTACAGAGAATACACTGAAAAATTGCTTATTTTTCAACCAAATTAGTGCTCCTCCAATTTTCTATTATGTGTCACAGGACACAACACAGAGAAGAGAAAGGGTCCTTGTGTTTGTGAAGCTTAATTCTTGAAGAGGAAAAATATGGATAGTTAAGCTAAATAATAACAGATAAGTGCTGTGAAGGGAACAATGGTGAGAGATATTTCAGATAGGGTCATTAAAGATTGCTAATTTTGTGAAAGTTTGGGAAGAGAAGGTCCAGAAAACTGATTGAAAATCTTACTCTTGATAGAAGAAGGGACACTTGCTTTGTTGAAGTCTCATGAAAGATACAGAAGAAAACTAAACTTGCTTTGATTATAGAAAAATGAAGGCTTCCATATTAATGATAATAAATTCTAATGAAAAATTAAAAGTTAATGAATATGTAGGGTAGTGAGTGAGATCAGGAAAAAATATTTCTCTAAAAGCCTTTACCAAAAATGTCTATACAATTCATCTTTTTTGAAAAACAAAAATAAAACTTCATTTACAATCTACTCATCACAATCTCAGATCTAAATTACCCTATTTAGTGCTGATCACATTTTTGGCAAAGAGTGAAGCAAGTGAAAGCGTAGGAGTTGAAAACGACATTCTTATTCCTCAGAATTAGAAACCATTAAACTGATTGGCATTGTGCTATGAAGAGAAAGGGGTGGTCTTGGATAAATGTTTATACCTGCACAAATACCCAGTTGTGACTGTCCAAAACTGAAGGCTTTTTCAAGGCTTTGTACATTGATACAAAGAGCTGCCTTTGTTTGCTGCGAATTAATAGCTTCAGCAAACATGTAGCCAAGAAGGTTTCTGAATAGAAGGTGACCCTGGAAACTAAGTCACCTTGCTTGGTGGTTTAGGAGTGAAGCAACTGGGTGTGCACTACAGAATAACTGCTGCTGTTCTGTGCACTGAATACATAATGCACTGTGAAAATAATCACCCTTGAATGAACTTCTGGTAAGGATAACCATGTCTTCTTTTTCTTCTGTCTCCAAAGATAGTCTTATAAACAAGTTTTTTCCGCAAATGTCTAAAAACTTGCTTAAC
>NW_004524682.1:897521-910186 GCF_000260255.1 Octodon degus
AAAAAAAAAAAAAAAAAAAAAGAAGAAGAAGAAGCTTCTGGTTGTCCAACTGATGAGTCTTTTATACAGATTTTTTTTAATGCCCACGCTATGTTTGGTGAATGATATCTTCCTTTTTTTCCCCCTTAGATTTCTAATTTTTTTGGTGCTGAGGCTTGAACTCAGGACCTCCCACTTGCTGGACAAGTGTTCCACCACTGAACTCAATCCCTAGCCCCGTCTTCCTCTTTTTATAAATTTACATATGTTATTTAAAATTACTTACCTCAGAAGATGCTGAAAGGAAACTGCTTTTGAAAATTTCAGTATATGTTAGTTCATCTGTACAATTAAAAATAAAAATGAATCTTGTCATTAGGAAAAGAGAAGAGTTTTATTGCCCATCCATTTATGTTTGCATATTTACTTCTAGATAACAGGATAGTATATGTAAGTGGTGATGGCACTGTATGACATTCAAACAAATTATACAACAAGCCGCTCCTTAGGACTCTGTTAAATGGTTATAATGAAATTTTGGAGACTGTCAGAACCTATGAACTCTTTCCTTTACACATTTATTTTTTATTACTGCTCTGCATTCGTTCTTATAACTTGCTTTATAATAATTGTATGCAAAACTTACTGCAATAGCTCTATGGTTTTTAGGAAACAAGCAAGAATAAATTCTAAAAAAAAAAAATTGAGTCTGTTGCTCTTCTGCCCAATTGGCGAAAAAAGACGATTGTACATGCTATCGATGACATGAAATCTTTGTTCTTAGAAAACAAGATTCAAGAGACTTACAGAACACATAGTTCATCTTCATTCATTTAGTCATTCAGCAAACATTTATAGAATTCTGTTAGTCACTTTTCTGTTGCTTGGACAAAATACTCAACACCCACTGGTCTATTTAGTCTCAAGGCCTTTAGTTTTTGATTTAGTAGTTCCCAGGAAAACTCGGCATGGCGGGAGTTCTCCAGCGAAGAAAGCTTCTTGCATCTTGGCCCCTGGGAAGCAGGGTGAGAGAGGGCAGGACCGAGGAGTGCGAGTTGCCTTTCCAGCACTCACTTCACATGGTCCGCTCCCAGCAGCCCCTGCCTCCTCATAGCGCTCATTGATTGAGGGACCAAATCATAGAGTGTGCACAGCCCCACCATGATCCAGTCACCTTCCAAACACAGCAGGCTTCTAGGGGGATTCTAGAGCCAAACCACAGCCAATGTGTATTCCACATCAGGGCCGTCCAAGTATTTGGCACAGGGCAAGGACAAGAAGAAGCAGGAACTCTGTCCTCTTGAATTTCAGAAGAATATTACTAAACACACATGCACACACACCATTACAAGTTGTGTTATGGAGAAGAGTTCTGTGAGGTGAATACAATCAAATAATTTGTGTTTTTTGTTTTTTGTTTTTTTTTCCCCCCTGGAATGTTCTCAACACATGCCCTTCACTATGTGGTAATAGCAACACTTAGATGTATGGTTTCACTTAATTTTCTCGTGCTTTTTTTGCACATGTAAACAAAGACACTGATACTTGGAAATATATAGACAGTGCAAGCACTACTTAAAAAAGGACAATATGGTAGAAATTTTTTTTTAAAAAACCCAGCAAATTTTGATATCTAGAAAAATGGTGGAGAGAATTATTATTCCCATGAAGTAATATTTCTGGGAAAGCAAAAAGTTATGAATGGAGAGATCTCAAAAATGAAGCCAATTTATCCCAGGCAAAGTTTCAGGTAAATAACTTATTGCTTAATATTTTCTTAATTTAAACATTCATCATATCCTTTTTTTTTGTTTATTTATCTTTTTTTCTCATCATTTTCCTTCAGCTCTTTCTCTGAAAGAGTATTAGTTTTATGTGTTCACTTGCATGGGATATGAGGTTTCACCAAACATTTGGCCAAACAGTTATTCTATACAGCTCTGTGAAAATATTTCCATGCAAGCTTTAACATTTGACTGTGTAAAGCAAATTGTCTTCCTTAATTTGATTGGGCTTTGACCAATTAGTTTAATATCTGAATAAAACAAAGGCCTAAATAATAGGAAACTTCTGACTCACTGCTTGAACAGGTACCCTGATCTTTTCTAGCATTCTGACTTAGTATACAACATGGGTTATCTTTGCAGATTGAGACTACCTGCTTTTGAACTGAAATTTATACCATTGTGTGTTCTGGTTCTTGGGCCTTTGGCCTGAGACAGAAACTACACATTCTGTTCTGGTTCTACTGATCTTGGATCTTAAACTCCATTGTCACAGCAACTGATTTCTTAGATAAATAGATGTGTGAATGGATGGATGGATGGACAAATTTCTCCATATGATTGTTCAGTAAATATTTTGAAAACCATAGATGATATTTAATGGAATAATTTCTGAAAAAGAAAGAAGTCTTGGTTTTATTATGCTATTGGTTTCTTCCGTGGTAGGGTTTGCCATCTTGGTCAGGAAGTAGCTAGTCAGAAAGTAGCAAAACAACAACAAAAATACGTATACAACAAATATAATAGATAGTTATTTATAACCTATATATAGCCTTTCATATTCAGTAATTCATAACATAATTCATAAAAATACTGAATTAAAAAATAAAAGGTCATTCATATTGGAATGGTAGTCAAACACTACACAACATAATATCTATTTAGCTGTGACTTTGTCAGTACAGGCTGCTATTATAAAATACTGTAAGTATGTGGCTTACCTATAGTTATATGAATTTCTCATAATTCTGGAAGCTGGAGGTGTGACAAACAAGGATACCATGGTCAGGCTCCTGCGAAGCCCTTCTGAGTTATAGAATCTGTCTTTTCTTTTTCATTAGCTGAATATTTCACGTATTTTGTTACAATTATGGAAAGTTGACATGAGAGATACAATTAAATCAGAATTAATCCCATTTGTGTGACCCAAGTTGGACATTGGAATAAGAAAAAAAATCAAGAAAAGTTTTACCTAGATTTATGTTTTGGAAGATAGGTTGTCCTGCACTGTCATATTTCTTTGTCAATAGTGGGAATTTATTTGGAACTTGAGGGGGAGGTAATGATAAAAATTGTAAGGAGAATCAGAATGAATCAATAGGAAAACTTACAATTGGAGAAGCCCAAGGGATATTCAATAAGTAATAACTGCTAACTGAATACAAACCTATTTTGTGTAGATCCCAAAGAAGGAGTTGAGCTAAAGCTGTATACTTTGGCATCATAGATGCTTAAATGGGAGTCAAAATATTGGGGATGGGCAAGTGAGAATGGGAAGTCATTTGTTATTTGTACTTTGAAAGGATGTCTTTTGTTTTTGGCATGTTAGATATAACACCTTGAAAAGATTTGATGGAATGATGATATCAGACTGAATCTGCATGAGATCTGAATGGATAGAATGGAGAAGGAATGGCAATCTAGAGCTGTATTTCTCAAAGCATCCTGGGAGGTTCTCACCTGCAGAGATTCTGATCAAATCATTTCATTGTAGTTACCTTAATATCAGCATGTTCTCTTTCTTAAAATTAAAAGAAATCTTTTATTTATTTATTTGGCACATGGTCTTGCTCCACAGCTCAGACTCATAGTGATCCTACTGTCTCAGCCTCCCTGGCACTGGGATTACAGGTGTGCAACAAAAATCTGGCTTTGGTGGCCTGTATGGAGTGCCTGGGGTGGGGCCGACATGGCATATGGTAATGGGAATGGATCAGGGTGCTTGTGCTTGCCAGGCAGGCACTTAGACCACGGAGCTCTCTCCCCAGCCCTATCAGTATGTTCTTAAGACTCCTGGATGAAAATGTGCAGTGCAGTTGGTAAATGGATCTTCCTTTACATAAAGGATGTAAAAGAAGTGTGGAGTCTAGAAAGCTTAGTTAATAACATTGATATTTTAAGAGACAAGCATGTTTAAGGGCTGGCCAGATAGCTCACCAGACTAAAGCAGAGACTGGGGCTCAATCCCTGGCATACAGTGCAGGCCCCACCCCCAGGGAGTGCTGAGATAGCAACTGAAACTGGGCGTGGTGGGTGCATGCTCCTGTAATCCCAGTGCTTGGGAGGCTGAAAAACAGGAAGATCTTTATGAATCCAACCTGAGTAGTGACACCCTGTACACCCTGTACTAAATGCACTAAAAAAACCAAAAGTTTAAACTTTTGTAAGTCAATGACCAGGAAACAATAATGAAGGACATAGAAAGAGTGATAGACAATAGAAGAAATAAGGCTGACGTATGATAGAGGACAATGCTTGTGGAGGTGGTAGGACAATGCAGTGTGGCTTAATCACAGTGTCCTCTATACCAGAGTGTCACCTTCAATAGCAGTATGAATAGTCTCAGCTAAAGCTCTAAAGTTTGAAAGTAATTTACTTTTGGTTATCAAAACATTTTGCAATTATCTTTTAAATCTTTTTCATTCTCTTCCACTCAAAAATGTTCCTGTTATGAAAGAGAGATTCTGAGCAAAAGAATTAACTGTGCAGTGGCACTGTGAACACTATGAAATGAAAATGTAAGAACTGTAGGAGAAGGACCAGAAATAAGGACAAACCATGGACAGCTGAGGCTCTTTCACTACCAAGAAAAGAGGAACTATGAGTGAACATTTTGGCTGGTAACTAAAAACTTCAACTATGGTCATTCAATAAACAAAAGATTTGATAGGTGCAATATATTTTATTTTCTTAACTTCAGATACATAGAAAACTGTAAACAGTATTAAAATAATACATGTACTTGTTTATTAATAAATATAAATAATTTATATTTTAATATGAAAGATAAAAGCTATTTAGCGGACATTTTAAAAAGTTATGAAAAAATGCTACTTTTTAAATGTCTTGTTCACTTATGAGCCATTTTCAAGATTCTCTGCCTAAACTTCAGGGAGAGATTCTTACACGGGAAATTTTTGAAACAATTGGAATAAAGCTGTGCTCTTACTGAAGAATCCAGAACACTGGCAATTCTCCACCTACTAGGAAAATCTCTGGAAAGTGTAAGAACAAAATGGTACAACCCAAAGTTTTATTAACAAGTCTTCAGCTTTCTTGAAGACAGGTACAAGGGGCCTAGGAACAAAAGGGACAAAGAAAAGCTTCATGGAACCCACTGTCACTGACTTCGTGTGCCATAGAATAAGTTTGTGATTTGATGTACTTGAAAGAAGGAAAAAGAAGAAATGAGAAAAGAAAGAGGAATTTAAAGGAAGCTAACAATCTACAAAACTAAGCTTGAAAGCTATTTTTATTCTTCATTCTGGTACTTTTTCATCATTAATTCTCATTTTTTGAGAATTGTCTTTATATTTGTTAAAGATCTGTTTATCAGTCTTTTCAACATTGAAAAGAAATAATTATTTTCTGAGGCTGTCAGAAAATTTATTAAAATACTGTGCTATTTTTCGTATATTTTACTTTCACCATAAGAATGGTATCTTTATTTTTGTATTTAGTACAGGATCTCACTACACAGATCAGCCTCATAGTGATCTTCCTGTTTACAGCCTCCCAAGTGCTGGGATTACAGGCACGCGCCACCATGCCCAATCTCAATAGCCACGTCAGTGAGCTCCAGGGGTGGGGCCAGCACGGCCGGGTGGGGATTGAATTAAAGCAGGCTCTTTAATCCACTGAGCTATCTGGTCTGCCCCTTGGAATGGTATCTTATAAATACAACATGGATTTTAGGGTGTGCCACTCCACGGCACCTTGGCACTTGGGAAGACCACGGAAGCAGGCCAGTCTTGCTGACAATTGCCCTTCCTTCTTTCTCTGAAGGAGTTCATAAAAGAATGTCCCATCCTTGCTGTGAGGTGAATGGTGCCCTCATGCCAAAAAGAAATGAAGGTCCTTATCTCTGAAGATAAAGGAACATATTGGCCTTTGTAAACTCCCTAGTTTATTAACACTAGAGCTACTTCCTTTAGTCCAATTATACTGCACAACTTCATCAAATGTATCATAAATATATGTAACTTTTTCTGTTTCTTTGGGTCTTTGTTTTGGAAGAGGATGTGTCACATTAGCAAATTGGTCAAGCAATGACCGTGACTCATCCACATGGCTGACCCTGACAAAGGATCTCCATTAGATAAATTTGTGTCTGTTTCTCTTGTTAATCTGTCCTTTAATATATGTGCCTCATCTGTGAATCTTGTAATACGTGTGTAAAAATAAATAAATAAATGTTGTTCTCCATGCAGTATTAAGTGGCATATCAGCTAAAATTCTCATGGTTCCTACTTTGGCAGTGGTCGTTTTGCTAGGAAGTCTTTTCAGTTTTTCTTCCTACAGGATTAGTCTAACAGGTTCTTAATATACCTTTAGATTTATTCCTTTGCAGAAAAATTCCAGATGAATTAAATATTTCTCTCATTTCCCTTTTTATGCCTAGAAATATAAGTATGAAACTATTAGGCTGGCAAAAGTCAGAGTACCAGATGTTACTTTTAGAAGGAAAAAACCTCAATTAATTAGTAAATCATTGCTCTGCATTCCAGCCTCCTACACTTTTCTCTTGAGAGAGGGAAAGGAGAGTTAAACCATGTTCATGCTGTTTTGAATTAAGATTAAAACAATCCAAAGCACACCTAGTTAGGAAAAAATGTATTACGTTGACAACTTACAGCTGTTGTATGTACTAATCAAATAATATCAGAAATAATCACAGCCCATAATGTTGAGATAAACTGACTAGCCACAGTGAGGTTTAATTAAAGAACAAAGCAATTTAAAAAAAAAATAGCACAGAATCTGATGATTGCATAAAAGAAACTAGAATACAGTTAAATCTCAAATAGGATCTGCGTTATAGTTGGGTTACTGAAGGGTTGATATATGCACGTGTGCATGTGAATTTCATATGTATATTTTAATTTTGGAAGATAAGGTACTGTTTAAGAAAAGATGGATCACTACTTATGGTGCATAATTCAGTTTTCCAGAACTCATAGGTTAATGTGTTTTAAATAATCCAAGTAAACTTAGTTACACTTAGCATAACTAATTTTAAATTGGGGATGAGGAAAAACAAGAGCAAGCAAATATAATTAAGCAAAGTATTTTTCCCCCTTTGGAGACTGAAACTATTGTGAGACCTGTGTAATAACCAGCAGAAGATTAGAACAATTACTCTCTGTCATCGGAAGGCCTGTGTGTGCCTATGATGGGAAGGGGTCAGGTTCCCCGGAGGGAAGTCATTTGTCCACATCCACACAAACTGGTCTTCTGGCCAGTGATGGAGGTGATGGAGGTCCTCTGAAATTAAGTCCAATTTCAGTGAATTGAGCCAACCTGAAATCAATACCTGAACATGAGCAATCAACAGTTCAAAACCCTGAAGCTAGACTGAAGCTATTTGGAAACCAAAGAACTCAAGTGAGGAAGAAGAAGACAAAAATAAACTTTCTCTGGTCCTAAATGCACAACTGTGAATTTCAAAGTTTTAAAGAGTCTTTGCTAAAAGAAATAACCCTGCAATATTATAGAATTTAGGGTAAGTTGCTTGGGCAGGGTAATTCATTCTCCCTACAGGGTGTCTGTGCCAACTCATGTGCCCAAGTGGGCAGATGTGTCTGCAAGTGGTTCCACGTGTCTAAATGGTAGCACTTGCATGCACAAGTCAGTGATTGGACTGATAGCTCTTGGCATGATGTCATCTAATCCAATTGAATGGGTATTCTCATCCTACTGTGGAAAGCAGTAAGACCTGTTTCATTATGTCACTTGTTGGTGTGTCTATGAAGTCAAAACAGGAATTGCCTCTTCTCAATTATTTTTTAAATTGTCCATATAGCTTACACTTAAGCCAGGATAAACTGATCTAGACATATAATTATGAATTTTTATTTTTAGGTTTAAGAAATAGTTTTGTGATGCACTCAATAATTTTAAATGATAGTAACTTAAATGTGTTTTTCTAGAAATTATACTGATCCTAGGCACTGAGTTGTTGATTATAATGTAAAATCTTCTAAAGGAAAAGAAGTCAATATTACACTGTTACTCTTAGAAATATTCAACTGATTATTAATTTTCACATGAATTTCATAGAAGAAACGGAGTAGGATTTGTAAACACTGACATTTATCAGATTACTGACATATTTTTATATAAAATATTTTATATAATACAATTCAGAATTCATATAAAATAGTTTTTAACTTCTCTCCGTTCCTTTCATTTTTTCTTTTGTTGTTTTATTATAGACAAACACAACTTCAGAGGCCTATTCATTGAAGCAATGATTCCTATAACAAGCAGCATACCTATTTTCTCTTTTGATAATTAAAGAAAGTGTAATGCGATTTCTCTCATTGCCTAAACTTTTAAAGACCATTGGTGATTAAATCATGATGAATATAGGAATGCTTATCTTTTTCATTTATGAACACATCATTGATAGGAGGGAACCACATACCAGTCACAGACTGTTAATTTGATTTTCAGCTTGGCTTTCAGTGATACATTCTAAAGAATCAAAGTAATTGTATAATCAGAATACCTCATTATTAAAAGGGTTTTATATAATTTTATCTACTAATTTTATTTTTGTGATTCTTCATACTTGGGCTTTTTTGCAGCTATATATCTTTCTAGTTATTATATTCCTTGTGGATTTTGCTAGCAACAGAAAATCACCTGTATTTTGTGAAAACAGCTGGACTCTCTTCACACAGCCCTTGAACACTTCTGATCTCTCCTAATTTTTAGTGGATTTTTTTTCCTTTCCTCAAAATGATTAAGACTTGATTGTGCGCAGCACCCTCGCTGCCAAATGTACTCTTAGCATTTTGCGTAATTACAATGCCACAAATGTATACAAAAATACTGTTGCTTGTAAACATCCCAACAGCACAAGCACAGCTCATTTCTTACACTTGCTTCCAATATCTGATTAAGATACATAAATGCCTTTCCATTTTGATATAGAAAGTTGCAAAGACACTGTACAAGATCAAAATTCAGTGGTTGTTTTCCTAAAAAGGCATTTTAAAAAATCTTTTTTGTTCACCCTCAGTATGAAGAAAATGTCATTATAAAGACTTCATTAATATGTAAATTACAACATTTTGATTAGCACTTGCAGAACCCTTTTGTTAAGAAAAAAGACGGAAGGAGCTAACCAGATTGCGATAATTTACATAATAAAAACTCAGCGGAGGCAATGCCACCAAGTAAAGAACCTAAAGAAAGCACGAATGTCTTTTTAAACAGCTTAATAAAGTATCAGAATCACAAAGTACAAAAGAAGAGAAAATATTTTTCTTTTAACTGACAAACTCTATTTTAAGGGAAAATTACAGGTACGGCAGATTATACTGAGGCGATAAGCTTGAACGTGTAACCCAAAATGTCAACATAGCTATTTTTTCAAAATTAGAAGTACATGTTTCTATCACTAGAGTGTAGGCAATTAAGACTAAAATATTGGCATCCAGAAATGACCGTGCCTGTGGTAGAATACAGCTTAAGAGGAGTCTAAATTTTGTTGTGAAAATAATTCATGCTTCTTTAATTGATCAAAAGTCATATTTCAACTTGATGTGAAAATTTGACAGCCACTCAAAAAGAAAATAAAATAGAAAATCAAAATATTTTATCTGGCAATGAAGATTTTAGTATCTTTGTTGTCTTAGAACCCAAGGGACATTTTATGTTTAGTTCATCTGAACAGAAAGAACTACACAGAAAAACAGAAAGAATACTCTTTTTTTTTTTTTAATTTTTTTTTTTTTAATGTATTTAGTACAGAGTCTACAGGGTCTCACTACACAGATCCGACTGATAGTGATCCTCCTATTTTCAGCCTCCTGAGCGCTGGGAGTACAGGCTCGCGCCACCACGCCCAGTTTCAGTCGCCACCTCAGGGCTCCTTGGGGGTGAGGCCGGCATGACCCCCTCTCTTTAGTGTCATAGCAATTAGGTTAGTACCAATGAAACCTATTAATCATTTCAAGCCAGGGGTCGTATTCGTATTATTTTGACATGCCCTTCTCTTGGAAATACAAAGATGGAACACATATTGCATTAACAATTAGGTTTTCCAATCATTGCCTTTTTTCCATGTCACTTCTTATTTGTTAAAAATCTGTATGTTTGTTTGATGATAAAATTAGTGGTCTTACATTAAACAAGACTATGGCACCATGAAAATATGATGTTGTATGGAAGTGCAACATAGAAATACTAACGAGAAGTATTTTGACGTTTTTATTTTTTACTTTACTTTTTGTGTTATTAGCGCATGTTGGTAGTCCCTTGTAGTCTGCAAACATCTGGAGGAGTGTTAACATGTTTGTGGCATAGTTTGTTTCCTCTTTTTAAATCCCTTTTCCTCTGCTTTCCTTCCCTCTCCAATTCTCCATCCCCCTTTTCATTCTTGTTGAGATTATTAATCTCAGTTCCTGTTAGTTTCTTAAGAAATTGCGTAATGGAAATGTCAGACAGGATAAGATAGGAGAGCATGGCGGGACATGAGGGCTTGCAGATGAGAAGGTCCTCCAGTTGAATTGAGCCAGTAAAGGCCCGTATGTGGCCTACTAACTTGTTTGTTGCTCAGAGGAGACCTGAATCACCTTTAACAACTGACTGTCACCTAGAAGGATGGTAATTTTGGTCTCAAGGCTTTATCTTTGTAATGTTCTTCTCTTTAGTGTCATAGCAATTAGGTTAGTACCAATGAAACCTATTAATCATTTCAGTAACTGCTAAATTGCCTAAGTGTGTCAATTTGGAATCTTTGAGAGAAAAAGGAAGATTAATGAGTTGACCTCAGTTCAATGTGATAATCCAAAGCTAAGTATCAGGTTGCCTTACTAGTTTTACAGGGTTGACAGTGTAAATTTTAATCTTCCTTTAATTCTATCTTAATGTTAACTAGGAAATGGTGTAAGAGATTGGTTCAGAAATGCAAAAGCAAAGATAGATAATGAGAATTAAACCAATACTGGGAATGAAACATATTATACTTAAGTATTTGGCATGTTGAATACTTTGAACTAAGGAACACTAAATGGCCTGAGATAATGCAATCTCTCTGACCTATTGTCCTTCTGTGTCTGGACCCTCTTTCACCCACCACTCCTATCTCTATAGCAAGTCATAGAAAGTCATAGGAAGGAGAACACCTGTCCCAAGTAGAAGCTATAAAACCTAAAATAGTCTCTCTCTCTCTCTCTCTGTCTGTCTGTCTGTCTCTCTCTCTCTCCCCCTCACTCTCTCTCTCTGTCTCTCTCCCCCTCACTCTTTCTCTCTGTCTCTCTCTGCCTCTCTTTGCCTCCCTCTCTTTCTGCCTCCCTCTCTCTTCCTCTTTCCCTCCCTCTCTCATGTTCTCTTCCCTCCTCCTCCCCTTCCCTTCACCTATGGTACAATTTTTCTTAACTTCCTCTGTTTGGAGAGGGCTTAAACCACATCCTGAAAGAACTGTCTCACAGAGAGGGCAAGAAGAATATGAACATCAGGCCTAGCTGAGTTTCCCCTCAGTCTATTACCATTTAGATTGGTTTCTTATATCAAAACACATCTCTACACTGGTGTTCATTTTTGTCAAGCCAAAACATGAAAGCAGTTTTCTGTGGGATTTGAATCTTTATTTCTGACATCTCCTGTGTCATGCACAGTTTCGATTAAATATATTAACTGTGCTTTGTTTTCTTGTTTATCTGCATTCTAACAGCATGAGTCACAACATTTATGGTGGGTTAGGGAAAAAGTGTCACTCCTTTTTACCCCTCCACCAAACACCCAGTCAGTGAAGGTATACATTTTGCACAGATTTCAGATAATGTGGCTTACTGCGGCGTAGAAGTTGGAATGATTTCTCCTCCCATATTCACTGAGGACTGTGCTGAGCTGTGCTAAGGCTGTACTCAGTGAGTGTGACTCAGCGTCCTGCAGAGGGAAGCTGCATGTTGTCTGGAGTCTGAGTCCTTGTTAGCCCACCTCAGGGGCGGCTCAGAGCTCAGTATCAGTGCTGGTCTGTTCAGCGCTCAGGAAGGTTTTCATAATCCTTTCACACCCTGATTCTCCAGTGCTAACAGCTGCTCAATTATTTTTAGGCTTTCATATATTTTATGATGCCAAATCATTTAGCTAGACAACAGTGCAAAACAGAAGAAAGCAAAGGAAAATACTTAATGGACAGAAGATGAGAGACTAATTTATATCTCTGAACATAATTGAGGTTATTCTAAATGCATCATTTCTCAATTATATAAAAAAGCTTCAAGATACATAATTTTTGAGGGACTTTTTGTTGTAATTTTGAAGAGATTTATTTCCAGTTAGTTTCCATAAAAATTCTTTTATAATATAATTGATGCGAATATTGATATAATCTTTAAAAATAACATCTTTTTCTATTTCTTTGAGGTAAAGGGTTATTGCTTATTATTGGAAAATAGTTCAAATGAAATAGTGTACCTGGGTGGGGCAAATAGCTCCGCAGATTAAGGCATCTGCTTAGGCAGACACAGGGGCCAGGGGTCTGATCTCTGGCCTGCAGTGCCACTCACCCACCATCCCAGGACCTGCTGAGATGCAATTGAGACTGGGCGTGGTGGCGTGTGCCTGTAGTCCCAGATCTTGGCAGGCTGTAAACAGGTGGATCACTATGAGTCCAATCTAGTAGTGAGACCCTGAACATCCTGTAGACCCTTCCCTAAAATACAAAAA
>NW_004524682.1:910286-947309 GCF_000260255.1 Octodon degus
AAAGAAAGAAAAGAAAAGAAAGAAAAAAGAAAGAAAATTATACTTTAATAATGATGAAGTCATTATAAATTTCTAGCAGAGAAGTAAGAAAAGGCAAAAATTTATGTAAGAATATTCTAGTAATTTTGTATGGTGTGTATTGAGATACAAAAGACAAGTGTTATGGAAACAAACATACTGGTTCAGTAGTCATAGTCTGTACCTAGAATGTTCTTCTAAGGCAATTATTTATGTAGAAAACATATGCAGATTTTTAAATGAATGCTATCTTACCTTTTAAATAATGGTTTATTGTCATAAAGGTCATTGGAGGGTCAGAAAAAAGCCACAGTTTTCTTCACCCATCCTGATGGTCATGGCCAACATCTTTATAAGAAAAGACAGTTAAAAGAGAAAAGCATAGCTTTATTTGATTATAATTTATATAACACGGGAGACTTTTCAGATTCAAGACACAGGGAAATGGTCAAATTTATGCCCAGGTTCAAACAAACAGGGATAACCATGTAAAAATTCAATTGAAGACAAATAGAAATTTCCAGAATGGGGGAATAACAAGGCCCGCCCACATGCTCCTTGGCCTCTCTGTCTAGCCCCTCCTCTTCCTAGAAATGGGCAGGTCTTCTTCTGAAATGTGAGTATTATAACCCACTATCTCAAAAATGTTGGTTGAGAATTTCCATATGGCCAGCTGCTGCACAGAATGAAAGGGAAGCTTAATGTAATATTTATAACTTTGTATGACTGACTTTGTGAAAAGGGCTCTAGTTTCTCTAACCTGCACTGAGAGAGGATGAGAAATAAATGAGAGGGCAGGAGAAGTTTAAAAAGACATGTCACTTAACATCTCCCATTGTCCTTTGTTTAATTGTTTTTTCTTGTTTTTTTCTTGTTTTTTTTTGGGGTGTGTGTGTGTGTGTGTGCTTGTGTGCTTTTTTGTTCTACTGGCAACTGACCTCTGTTCATTCGCTCTAAGCTACATCCCAGCATTACTTCATTTATAATTTTGAAATAAGGTCTCACTAAGTAATTTAGGCTGGATTCAAATTTATAGTCCTTAGGGTGTAGAAGATAACTGAGGGGACTAAGTTCCTGCTTTGGCAAGTGCAGGGACCAAGGTGGTACCCGTGGTCCCACATACTGTGCCAGCCCCACCCCCGGGGCACCCTGAGCTGCCCACCTGGAGTCCAGGTATGGTGGTGTACATCTATAATCCCTGTGCTGGGAGGCTGAAAACAGAAGGATCACTATGTGTCCAAGCTGCATAGTGAGACCCTGTACCAAATATATAAATGAAAACAACCAAAGAAATTTACACTTCTTCTTCCTCAGGCTTCCACAGTGCTGGGATTATGGACATGAACCACCATGCCTAGCTCCAATGTCCCTTAGTTCTCAAGTACAAAGTATAACAAATTGTCATACTTTTGAATATCATTTTTGAAGCTGCAAAAGCATCCTAATAAGACAAATATATATGGTGAATATCTTCATTCTTTTAAGATTTTTTTTCTCTTGAAAGTAGACTATATATATATATATATATATATATATATGATCCTAAGCCAATGCAAAAGGAGAAGAGAGTGTGTTATGGTTTGTGCATAGATGTCCCAGCAAAGCCTCATGAAGTCACAGGTGGGACATTTCGCAGAGATGGCTGCTTCTAGAATGTGCGATGCTGGAATTGATTCATGGTCCAATGGCAGAGTCAAGAGCACTAGGATCGTGAGTGTCACCTGCTCTGAGTATCCTGGATAAGATACAAAGGATAGAAAGAGCTGTTGTTGTATCTCGTTACTTTGCTACCTTCTGCATGTCTTGAACTGTTTTCTCTTCTGTGATGCCCCTTCTGCACGCATCCTGCCTCAGAGTCAGATGATTATGGACTGAAAACTTTAAAAATTCTAAGCTAAAAATCCTTTTCTCCATTAGATGTCAGGCACTTTTTCCCAGAAAAAGGACAAATTGACTAAGACAAAGAGGCTGTTAGGGTTTGTGTCTAGATGTCCCACTGAGGCCTCATGAGGCTTTTAGAGTTTGTGATTGATTCAGGGGTCTATGGCTATGAGTGCAACTCCTGCCCTGGGGCAAGTGGCATACATACAATATAAGGGACAGAAAGAGACTTCTTAAATTCTGCTCTTTGTGCTCTTGTTGTTTTTGTTGTCTTCTGTCACAATGAACTGTTGCCTTCTTCCAGGTCACCCTGCCTGCAGCTAGCTGCTTATGGACTGAAACCTCCACAGACTGTGAGCCAAATAAGCCTTTCCTTTCTTAATTTTGGGTGCTAGATAATTTGTTCCAGTAAGGAGAGAAAAATAACCAAGAAAGAGGCATACTATGGGTTTGTTTGAAAGTAGTTCCATATTAACCCTAAGAAGTATATTCCAACCAGACATAGGGACACATGTCTATAGCCTCAACACTAGAGAAGGAAGGCAGGATAATTGTGAATTGAAGGCCAGGCTGGACTAGTGGGTTTAAGGCCAGTCTAAACTCCATAGTGAAATCTTGTTTTTAAAGAAAGTTGCAATTATTTTTAAAAATATATTAGTCTCCATACCTCAGATCATTGTATTTAAATGATCTCTTTGAGTGGCTATTAAAAAATGCCAATGGTGGAACTTTTAACAGTGCAAAATATTTCACAGTTGTAAATGCTAAAAGTCTGTGATTAGGCTTAGTTCTGGAGAAAGCTTGCTTCCTGATGTCTTCTTGCATGACCTCACATGAAGGAGGGGCATTTTTGTTTAAAGGTGCTTTACCTATCCACAGTACCATACTCCCATGATGTCATCACCTCCCCAAGACCTCAACTCATAATATTGTCACTTTAAGTAAATTAGGATTTCAATATATGCATTGTGAAAAGACAAAAACAGTAGGACCAAAGTAGGCAGTAAGCAGCAAAAAAGAAAAGAAATAACTTCTACTACAATATTCATAAAAAAGCTAAAACTTGGTTTTCTTATTTTCAAAAAGTGTAGAAGGAAAACAAAAAAGCTGTAGATAGCCTAAAATGCTAAGAATGGACATTCCTTTCTCCAGTATAAAACTGCTCTGCCCTAGCAAATGAAAATAATAATCTAGAATAATAATAATGTGTTCTGAAAAATTGGAGTCAGCTGATCAATTTTCAGTAACTCTCTGACTTATATATTTAATAATATGATCAGCAATTTGTAGACCCTTTAGCTAATTCCCAAAATGTAATTTGCCACAGCTGTACAGTTTGCTTACTATAACTGGCCTTTAATTCTGTTGATGATTGATTTATCCATATAACACCAAAAAGCCGGGGGCATGCCCATTAGCTCAGGTGTTTAAGTGCCTGCTGAAACAAAGCAGTCAGGCTCAGGATGCTGTGGTTCCATCCCCTCATCCTCAAAGCCAGACCTGCCCTAAAGGCATCCTGAACTACCCCTGCCTGCCCCCCCCAAAAAAAAAAATCATTCTGCCATTTGCGGCTGAGGAGATGGCTTAGTGGTATAAACAATTCCCTGGCAAGTTGAAGGGCCTGAGTTCAATTCCTGGTTCCACAAAAATAAATAAATAAATAAATAAATAAATAAATAAATACCACACCAAAAATCCATAAGTTTAACAAAAAATGCCCAGACTTTGTTTCCTTTTTAAAATTTAAAGTTCTGCATCACTATTAATAAAGACAAGAGAAATTTAAATATGCAAAATAAAAATGTTTATTATTAAAATATGACCCCTAGCTTTTCTGAAATAAAGCCAGCAAAGCACATAAAGATTTGGAGGGGGTTAAGAAACTTTGAGATATTTGAAAATACTTGGCAATTGAATAGACGTGCGTTTGAGTAGATATACTGTAAAAATCCACCCTATTTCTACTTTTGCCATCTTAAAGTACCTTAGTCATTTTGATAAGGAAGAATCAGTTTAAAGTAAAACTGTTTTTTGAGGAAAATAAAATATGAAGTGAGATACTCATTTATAAATACAAAAGCCAGCCATTTATACATTTATTTATTTATATATTTTCATTTATACATTTATTGACAACATGCAGTGATTTATCTCTGGGTTTATGGCATTTAGAGAGCAAAGATAACTAAATGTAGAATTTAAGAAGCAAAATGAATGCACTTCAATGTTTTTAAATGACCTTTCATGCCCTTCAATAGGTAAGCATCAGACACAAAGAATACTAGATAGGTGGGTCTCTTAGGATTCTGAAGAATGAGCTTGTTTGTAAGGACTATTGGGGAATTGACCATAATAAAGTATATTCATCAAATGTCTGTACATGTTAAAAACTTCATAATCTGGTTACTATGTTATTTAAGGTAATGGACTTCCCATCCGTACACTGCTATTCAAAATTTGGTCAGAAACATTTGCAGTTGTTTCCCATTTAAAAAAAAAAAAATGTTTGTGATGCACCACTACTTCAATTTTTTGGCCATCATCTTTTTTTTTTTTTTTCTCCATCAAGGTAGCCTTGTATTAACTTTGATAATACTTACTTAAAGCCTGCAAATTTGGTTATAATAATTCATCTTGCAAGCAGAAATAAAGATAGGGAAAAAAGTTATTTCTATTGCTTCCTATTAGAATGCTCCAAGATACTTAAGTGGGAGAAATCAGTTTTGACAGAGCTCTGGGATCACCAAGTGTAGCTATACTTTTACAATGCTTTAGTCACCCACCTTCTAATCTTTCCAGAGAGTAGACTGTTGAGACATTATTCGTGCATATCATAGGAAGTTAGTTGTTCCAGTTAGTGATTTACTGGCTTGGATGCTTTTTGTTGAAGCCTGAATAAATTGACAGGATTCTTTTTCCTTGAGGTTGTACTTGGCATAGCAAATGAGAAATTTTCAGCTAAAATAAATACCCGTGAGAGTCATAAATGCCATTAAGGGCTCGGATCCAAAAGAAATGCTTAAGTTTGTGTAGTAAAAAAGAAAACAGGGTTACATTTCTTAGTGACAATTGCTCAAGTTGTCAGTCACAATTTTTTTCCAGGCACGTTCTCTGTGCTACCTGTAGAGTATCCACTCGAGAGAGGAAAGAGAAGACACAGGTTTGGTTTTCCCTCACTCTTACCCTCCACGCCCTTAGCAGAATAAAAGCAGTGGAACGCCAAACCTCAGGGAGAAGCTGTAGGTGCCCAGGGCACCCTCTCAGAGCTGCCCACGTGTCTTCGCTGTACCTTTCTTCTCTCCTGCTTTCCTCTCCTGGTAGTTGGTTGTCAGAATGTAGTTTAGTATGTAATTATTCACTGGTTTCTTGTCTTTTCTTGTAAAGAGAAGAAAATATTATTTTCTAGCAGGTGGTGACAGACTTTTAACAAGGCAGTGATCAAAGTGACAAGAAAGAAAATTTTATTTTTCCCTTTTATTTTCTTTTTCTTGCAAAGTCAAGACTTTATGCCTTTTGTGAATATATTAGTTTGGCTGGCAGAACATTATATCCAGAATGCCAAACCAGTGTAAAGACCTAGTCCATAACCTCTAATCTTACAGACATGAACTCTATTATTTCCTATTAAAATTAGAGGTTTCCAAATTGTAACAGATGTCCTTAGTAGACAAGTCTTATTATTGGGGACCGTTAGATAAATGAAAATTGAACCCAGTATTTGAAGTAGCAACTCAGGACAATACAAAGCTCTTCGCTTGGATCTGGCATTTTAAGCTCAAATTACAGAAGCCTTTATGATTAGCATTAATTGATGCATCAGCAATTTTTCTCAATTGCAGCTAGTATGAAGTAGTGGGAATTTAACATAGTAGAACCCTTACAATATTCCTAAATCATAGTGGCTATACAGTGACTTTCAGTAGCAAGAATATTATAATTACCTGACAAGAGAATAGGGATGAGGGTGGAAAGTTTCCAGCAGAACAGTAATGAAAACAAGCTGAGGAATGAGCAACGTGATATAAAAGAGTTTTATGACAATGTGTTATTGCAGGTGCCTGAATATTTTAAAACAGAGTAGATGATGTATACTTATGGTACAATTAAATTTTATAAACACACAAAAATGGACAAAAACAAAAAAATCTATGTACTAAAATCATGGAAATAAGGTATTTTATCACTTATTAATTCCATGAATATACTAAATGGAACTTAAGTGCATTTATCATCTTTATTAGCTGAATAATATTATATGTACCTTTAGTATCCCCAGTAGCAATTTTAATTTCACAATAAGTCTTATTCTGTTTGGCAAAAAATTTTTCAAAATAGCCATGATGAGTTAACTCCATTATGGAACCCGTCAGCAGATATTACACTTAAAGATCTGGAGAGTTAGCTCCTATGAGGTGGGTGTGGTGGCACATGCTTGTAATCCCAACTCTCTATCAATTGAGGCAAGAGAACTGCCTTGAGTTCAAGCCCAACCTAGATTATACAGTGAGAACCTGTTTTAAAAACAATGATATAAGAAAAAAATACTTACGAACAAAAAGGACTTTTTTAATACACTGCTATTCACCTCACACTGACTACTCTGTGACCAAGGATAGATGCCATATTTGCATCCTTTCCCATTGGTCACAGCATTCGTATGATAGTTAACGCAATCGAAAGGATAGTAGCCGGGGAGATGGCTCAGTGGAATAAGCTCTTCCCTGGCAAGTGCAATTGCCTGAGTTCAATCCCTGGTTCTGCAAAAACCAAAAACCAAAAAATAAAACGAAAGGATAGTAATTCTTTTCTAATTCTAGAAATGGCGATAGAAGTTCTGAGTCGATCTGGAGGAAATGTGCGGACTTTTACAAATAGGTATCTTTGATGCAAATCTGTGGGTGAATACAATAGGGTTTCTCATTTAGCATCTAAAGTATACCAATAAGTAAAAAAATCGGAATAATATAAAAAAAATCAGTCACTATCTTTAAATTTATCTTGGAAAGAAGTCAAAGGCCTCCAAAATTGGAGAAACAGAGCAGTAGAAAGTCATGAAAAAATTCTTCATGGGAACCATGGCCATACTGGAAAATTTGAACTACAGTTGATGAACTGCTATAGACCTAATGTGGAGAAGTTTGTGAGTTAAGAATTCCAGGAGATTCACTCATGGGGAAAGGGTAAACACTGTCTTTTGGAACTCAACCTTATACTCCTAGTGAAAATCATAGAAAAAAATCTCTTTTCAGCAAGGGATGGGGAACTGAATCTACTTTTGCATGCAGTGGAGCATTCTTGTTAGCAAGGCCTGTCCTCAGAGGAGACTCTTGCCACCGTTGAATTCAGGCTTTGGTCATAGCTTAATCTGTCTAAGAGAAGGAAGGTGCTCAAGCCCGGCCTTCGCTAGCCATCGGCTCCTTCTGAAGGAGAAACACTATAAAGCACATATCTCAGGGTTTGGGGTCACTCAACGTCTGAGACTCAGTGACAGGACTGGTGAGCACATGCCTTACCCTACTTCTGATTGCCACGTTACTATAGGGTGACAGGACTGGCCCATGGCTTTAGAATCTCAGGAAAAAGTTACAAAGTACATAGAAGGAATGCATCAAATAAAACAAAATGCAATGAAGAGTTTGAAGGGGCAAAAACTGAATTTGACATTTCAGGAATTTTAGAAGTACAAGACAGAGAATACACGACAACTATGATTAATCTGCTAACAGCACTAATAATAGAGGCAGTAGGCAACATTCTAAACTTTATGAAAGAAAATGCTAGAGAACAAAAGCACTGTAATAGCAATGAGTGCTTCTGATGGAGTTATTAATAAACTGGAAAAGGAAGAGAAAAGAATCCCAAAGCTTGAGCTTTTGTCAGTAAGCGCTTCCAAAACAGAAAAGGAAGAAGTGAAACGAAGTGAAAGCAAAAGAAACAAATAACAAATCCCCACAAAAAATAAAATTAAGACAGCAGGGGCAGGGCATAGATCATACAATAACTGTTGAACTATAAAAGTTATAATTTTGGGGGGCCGGGGAGATGGCTCAGTAGAATAGGCGCTTCCCTCGCAAGAGTAAGACCTTGAGTTCAATCCCTGGTTCTGAAAAAAAAAAAAAAAAAAAAAAAAAAAAAACACCAAAACCTGGAAAAAAAAGTTATAATTTTTGCATCATGAGAGTAACAAGAGGAGAAGATGAATATTTGAATCCAGGAGAACTTTAAGGAAAGTTCAAATTAATATCAGACAAGAAATGACGTGTCTAGGCAGCACAAGGAATTCCAAGTATAAGTGGAGCAGAACAAAGCATCCAGAAATAGATCACATGAATGTAACTAACTAATGTTTGAAAAAGGAAAAATAGGATAGGGTGGAGAAAATATACTTCACACTGATCTTCCACTCTTCACAAAACTTAAATGAGTATAGATCATGGATCAAAATGTGAAACATAAAGTTATACATCTCTTGGAAGAGAACAGAGAAGACATTGCAGACAACCTGGATACATTGAAAACTTTAAAAACAACTCAGGAGACACCTTCCTTGGAAGAGTCATTGACGGACTCCATTAAAATTAAACATCTCATCTCACGTGGAAAAGGGTCATTAAAAAGAGAGAAAGACACATATTTGATTAAAATCTTTATAAAGAACAAGTCTGGAATAAGAAGTATTACATAAAATACAGAGAGAATGCTTAAAATCAATGAAGGCAAATGAACAGCTTGCTTTAAATAAAGAACCAGTGAAGTGACATTTTACTGAAGAAGATTTACATACAGCAAACATACATCTGTGAAAAGATGTTCGGCAGCACATGTCAATAGGAACTTGCAAACAGAAGCAACAGAGGACACTACGCCAGCTGGAATTCTGAATTCCACACAACTAGTGCTACCAACTGCTAGAACAGGAACAACAGGCACTTACATCCATTGGTCAGGAGGATGTAGAATGGACCAGATGCTCTAATGGACAGTTTTGCGGATTTCATGAGACTCAACATACATTTACCATATCCAGCATATATGCTCATTGTTATTTGCTTCAAGGATGTAAAATTCCGTGTACATATAAAATTGTGCAAACAATGTTTGTAATAGATTCATTCTTAATTGTGAAAACTTAGCAACCGATCTTACTTGAAAACCCTTAGTAGACAGCCAGATCCACATACTGTGGTACATGTACACAGTGGTTGATTATTCTTGCTAAAAAAAGTGTTGTGACCTCAAGAAAAAGCATTGAGGAATCTACAATTCTAAGTGAAAGAATTTATTAAAAATTATGTACAGTGTATGATCCCTTTCATCTGTGTGTCCTAACAATCTAGGGAGTTGTTTGTGTCCGAAGCACACACCTTACCACTGAACTATTGCTAACTCTTAATAGTAGAGACACTCTGGAAAAGCCAAACTAAGGAAACAGTTAAAAGGCCAGTGGTTACTAGCAGTTGAGAAGGAAGAAGGCACAAGAAAACTGCTCTGCGTGGTACTGCAATGGGAGATACATGTCATTATTGATTTGCCCAAACCCATAGAATATACAAGAATAAGACCTAATAAAAATTATCAACTTCTCAGAATATTAGTATCTCAAAGAAATACATTGATTATAATAAACGTACTACACTGATGCACAATTTGGAGAATGAGCAAGTATTGTACATATAACAGTGTGGTATATATGTTAAGGAACAAGATATATAGGAAATCTCTACTATCTGTTCAGTTTTCTTTGAATTTAAAACTGAATTAAGGGCTGGAGAGATAGCTCAGTGGTCTAAGCGTCAGCCTGGCAAGTGAAGGACCTGGGTTGTATCCCCGGTACCGCATGCCTCGCCAGGCCCAGAATGTGGGAGCACTGGGTGGTCAACAAAACCTGGCATGGTAGTGCACACCTGCAATCCAGTGGTGGGGAGGCTGAGGCAGGAGGATCACTACGAGTCTGAGCTGCGTAGTGAAACTCTGTACCAAATAAATAAATAAATAATATTTTTTTTCTAAAACTGAGTTAAAGTAGTCCATTTTTAAAAAAAAAATTAATTAGGATCATTCTTTATTTATTTTTACTTTTTTCCATAACTTTATTGAGAGACAAATAGCAATGAGACAGTTTTAAATCAAATTGGTAGGACAGTTTCAATAATTAGCACATTGCATACTCTCTTCCTAGTGGTTATTTGCTGTACAAGATGCAGTCATGATATCCTATTTACAAACACTATTAGAACAAATTCCTCTATTCATTAAGAGAATGTAACTATATATCTATCCTAACCATTTTGAATACAAAGATACAAAATAGGCATTCATCTGTATCCCCTTTTTTGTTTAGTTCCGTCATTTGAATATTATAGGTGCGCTAACTCAGCAAAATATTCTAAAAGAGTCCAGTAGTCCATAATAGTACTGGGTCTTCCGCTTGAGTAGTCCATATTTTATGAGAAGAGCATTCAGTTATTACATGAATTGTATCCAGGTGATCTGGTATCCAAATTCACCAAATTGTATCAATTAATTATATGTATTTTATAATGTAATAATTATGTGTAAACTTACCAAAGTAAATGGATTAATTCCATGTACTTTTAGATGTACTAATTTTGAATGAATTAAGGTGGAATAAAAGATTAGCAAAAGCGACATCCATTCCCTTTATTTGTATATGAGCTATAGTTATGGCTTTCTGTAAAATATTCTTAAGTTTAAATATTATCAAGTTTGAAAGTTTATATTTGTGTAAAAAACTAGGATAGTGTATAAAGTACACTATTTTATCATAACCCATAAGCAATGGCTTATTCCTTATCATGAAAAATTAATTTTACAGAGTTCATATTATAGGATATAAATAAGAAAGCATATTGATAACCATAGCTGAATATTTACTATCAATAATTACATCGTTCACATATTTTGTCTTTTTATTTATTTTTCAAGTGTTATGGTTTGTGTGTTAGGTTGCTTTTTTTGTTGGTGAGATAAAATACCCAACAACCAAGGTAAAAGAGGGCAGGATTTATTTAGCTTATACTTTGTAGAGGTTTTAGCCCATGTAGGCTGGCTCTAAGGCAAGATAGTATGGCAGACAGGCAGCAGCTCATGGCTGCAAAGACAGCAAAAGCAACAAAAGCAAAAGGGGGAAAACAAATCTCTTTCTGCCCATTCTGCCTTCTGCACACTGCACTCGGTGGACTTATGCAGCAGTCACACCCTTAACAGCAGAGCCCTTCATCCCATTATGCTATAAATCATTCATACACTCTATGGCCAGCTGCCTCTGAAAAAGCCCCATCTGAAAGTGCCAGGCTTTGGGGGGACATCTAGACACAAACCATAGCAGCTTCCGTGTAAATGTGCCCCCCACCCAAGCCTTGTAATTTAGTCATAGTTAGGGCTGTTCAAAAGTGGTTGGGTCTAGAATGTGTGACGTGGGATTGATTCCTGGTGCAACGCTAGGATCAAGTGCACTAGGACCAAAGGTGTGAGCGCAACCTGCCCCAACAGCCTGGACAAGACATAAGGGATTGCAAGCGCTGTGATCATCCCTTGCTTTCTTTGCTATTTTCTGCCAAGGCAGGAACTGTTTCCTCATTGTGTTGCCTTTTGGCCTGTGTGGACTTGCAGCCAGCCAATCACAGGCTGAAGCCGCTTCAGACTGTGAGCTAAGTAAGCCTGTCTTCCATTAACTTCTGTGTGTTGAGTATTTTGCATCAGCAGTGAAACAAAAGTACCCAAGATCACAAACCTATGAGATGGTGTGAATTCAATACTAGAATCATTTTATGACTGACAGATATCCTTAATTACTATGACACTGTTGGTAGCCACTAAGGTGCTGAGATCTAACTCTCCACCTTGTGTAGTTTAAAGCACCCTGAAATCCTGTCTCAATCTCCTCATCTATTCCATTAATTCGATACAATTGCTACTGCACTTTAACAGACCAGAAATCTGAAGCCAAGAGAGAATGAACAAACTGGTCTGCAGTCAAGCAAGTACTATGTCCTAGAATACGTCCACGGATGGCAGGAGCTGAAGTCTATGTTCTTTCGTATCTAAAGTAATCTTAGTGGAACTGATATGAAGTCTTCCGTAAATCTTTCAATGTCACTGCCATATTCTCTATGCATGAGCATTTCTGTGGGAAAATATGCCTATTCCTTTCAGTATATTTCCCAGAAGGCAGAGAGATCAACATACCTGTGTGGTCTATTTCACATGCACCCAATCATCCTATTCTGCATAAAGAAGGAATGCAGTGGAAAAATTATAAAATTCATCTTACACAATTTCACAACGAGTGGCATAAATATAATTCACCTACATGTTTATTGATTAAGAATTTTTTTCCAATTCCTAAAAGTAATTCTATTTTATATCAAGAGAGTAATTTGTCTCTTAGATGAAGAGGTACGTGAAAATCAGTGTGTTTGTAATTCATGGAAAATACCAAAGAAAGAGTGTTTTAACACTTGTAAGGCGAGTGTTGTTTTGCACATCAGGGGACAAATTATAGCTAAAAGTAGCTGTCGAATTTGTCAGCTGGTTAGCTGATGTGAATTTATAGCACCTTTGTTTCTCACATTCTTAGAATTAAAAAGTGAGGCAATCGAGGATTCAGAACTTTCTGAACTTCTGATGTGCGTTACAATGGGTCCCTCTCAATCATTTGTCAACTGGGAAATAAGAGTGCTTTCTCTTAAAGAGAATGGAATCTTCATGAAGCTGTAACTGCTTCTCCAATTCACCACTATGTTGCAAAGATCTGGAATTCAAAGCACAGAATCAATAGATACTTGCTTAATAAACGAATGAATGATAAATCCAACAGTCCATCCATTCTCTCCTATGCGGGACAGTAAATGAATGTGATTTAACCTCTCTAGCCAATGTAACTGCTGTGTATAAATCTGTCAATTAAAGGGCTGTTTGAACCTGCTGTGAGTTAAGCCACACCTCTCTTTTTATTACAAAGGCTTCACAAAAGGTGGAGACCCCAGGATAATTAACATTTCTGTTGACATCTAATTTGTTTCAAGTGGTTTGCCTACACCTAGAGTGAGTGAATAGGCTGCCCTTTCATTTCCTTTTAAAATACAGGTTTCAATCACATTGGAAATTAACATGCTAAAAGTGAAAATAAATGACTGTTTGGCACTGCAGACTTAACCTACAACTCTCAGGAATGTGGCTAAAATTGTCAGCAGTGACAAAGAGCTGTCATCTGAAACTGGATTGATTCATTTATACATTATTTATGTGATTCGTCATCATTAAAGTCATAATTGTATTTTGCTTTCAATGTTGTACATTTTGCGATGGGTTAACAAGCAATGAACAAACCAAAAGCACAGTAAAAGGTTTTCAATCTGTAACAAAAGTTGCATGTTGACATTAAAGGAAAAAAAATGTGCAGGAAGAGAAATGACTTTTATATAAAACTATATTAAAAGAGAAAAAAGTCCCTTGGAAGAGTCTGACAGTTCTATGAACATAAATCAAAAAAGTATCCTATTAAAAGTTTTCTTGGGGCTGAGATGTGCGCAGCTCAGTGGAAGAAATTGCCTAGCATGCTTGTGGCCCTGGGTTTGAGCCTCAGAGCACCAACAGCCACAGCAGCAACAACTGTCCCTAAGAATGAAAACTTCTAAACTCAGAAGATTAAAGCACCTGCATGCAGGCTCGAGGCCAGGTCGATCCCCAGGCCTTCTATGCTGGCCCCATCCCCAGGGCGTGCTGAGACAGCAATTGAGACTGGGTGTGGGGGTGCACACCTGTAATCCCCCTTCTTGGGAGGCTGTGAACAGGTGGATCACTATGAGTCTGATCTAGTAGTGAGACCCTGAACACACTGTAGACCCTTCCCTAAAATACAAAAAAAAAAAAAAAAAAAAAAAAGAATGAAAACTTCTAGATCCTAACCCTTCTTATTACACCCGAAAAATAAAATTTGTACTTATGAATAACAGATGCAAGAGAGATATAACAATCAAACTTCTAGATGTCAGGGGTGTCAAGTTTTGTTCTGCAAAAATCAAAGAATGAATTCCAAGGAATGATGGAGGTTAAGTGTGGGAAGTAATTTATCATAAAAGAGAGAGGCAGGAGGCACTCAGCTACAGAGCACTGATGCCCAAAGGAAAGAGGCACACAGAACTGGGGACAACTGGGGATCTTTCCTGTGCTTTGGGAGGTGGACTCTGTGAAATCCATAATCCGTAGTCTTAGTGCTAGCAGTGTTAGTCTTACTTTTAGTTTTAGTGGGTGAGAGAGGAAACAACCTGTAATGCAATAATAGTCTTTTCTAAAATAAATCTTGAAAGGGTGACAGCAATTATAGTAGAATCCCAGGCGTGTGTTCACCCATTAGAGCAGTTTGTACACTGGGGCACTGTGACTTCAACTTGGAAGTTTTATTTCAGATGCACCTTCAGCCACAGTTGTAATGTGTTCTTATCTTCTATCTCTCTATGGCCTAGCCCTGTCTGCCTATTAATTTCTATCTAATTCAGCTGCCTATAGTAGTATCATGACTACTAACTAAAATAATTTCCACCGCCGTGATGCAAGCAAGCAGTGGGGCCCAGAGGGGGGTGTCAACAGGATGTTAAGAAAAATCTATAGCATGACACCTGCCTGGCAAATATGAGGTCGTGAGTTCAATTCTTGGAACCATAAAAGAAATCTTGACATCCAGTAAAAGGCAAACTAGAGTGGGTGGGACCAGAGCTCTCTGATGGAGAGGCAGTGACAACCCAGCATGGTCTGCCTCTTTATTTATACACAGTGAAAAGGGGGAAAGCAAATGGCTGAGTCAAAAGTGCCAGGTCTCAGTATTTTGCTGAGAACACTGAAAGTGAAGCATTCTCAGAGCCATCTGTGCTGTGGTTAACAGGGAGGACACCAAGGCCAGACACCCGCTGCCCAGGCCTTGCTCTGGTCCCAGCATCTGTTCACCTGGCTGGCATCTGGATCCTGTGTTCTCACGGTGGCCCTGCTCTGACCCCAAGTGTGTGGATGATCTCTGACTCAGCCACTCCCCACATGCCATTAAAATATTCAATTTAATGTTAAATCATATTGCATATCTGTATCAGCTCAAATGATATTAATGCGGGGAGAGTCTCTGAGACCACTGGCATGAGTTACTGTATTTTTATACATAGTGTATTAACATAGTTAATTGGGCACAGAGGACCATTTCTCCCCCTAGGTTCCCTGAACCTGGGCAAAGTCCCAGGGCCAACTCTTCTCTCAGCCACACATGTACACACTTGGTCCTATGGCCTACTATCCCAGGGCAGAAATAAGAAGAAATGCCTAAGCCTGCACTGGTACATTCCAAAATTCCAAACCAGGACACACATATGCCTTGCCCTCCTGCATGGTTGACAGAAATCTCTCTTTACCTAGAACTCATTGAACATTCATGCTTATGGACTGTTTCTCAATGCAAGGACAGAGTGAATTATGGGACAGGCATGCACAGTAGACAAAGCTGACATGACTCAGCACTGCCCATCTAACTCTGGAAGACCCAGTGGGAGGTGCCTAGGCCCTGCTTAACACTATAGATTCTTCAAATCTGCACCCTCAAGTGCTCAAACCGTTTCTTTTTCTCTGATGGGAGTGCACTCCCGCAGAGCACACTGTCACCTAATTCAGTGCTTCTTCTTTCTGTGTGCTGCATCGCATGCTCAATTTTTTGTTGTTCACACAAAATAATCAAGTGAGCCATTGAAACCCCATCACCCATGAAAACAAAATAGTTACGTTGGGTATCTGGACACACCTACCAAGATATCTCTGTACTGATGAATATGGCACCATAAATGTTACTTTCTGGTACACCAATTACTTTGACCTAGTTTTTATAAACAATTGTAAATATAAGAGTGCTTCTGAAAGTGGGTTCTTGTTGCAAGAGACAGTCACATCTGTAAAGCTACTCAGGTATTTCTCTGTACTGAGAAGAGAAGAATGATACTATTAATGAATTCTTAAGCTCAGACTAAAATTTGCATAGCAGGCCTCATGTTCATTTATGGTGCTTTTCCCTGCTATCTTGTCTTACAACTTGGTCTTTCTGTTACTCTCCCGTAACTTGATCCACCAGCCTCTGAAAGCCCAAACCCCCCTTACCTTCTGGGCTTAAGGATGGTCCTTCAGCCTTACGCTGCTGGGCTTTTGAGGCTCACATGATTATGGTACTTCCATGTATAGGTACATAATTATAATTATTTTTTCCCTGATAATCTGGCTTATAGCAATTTAATTTAGTCCCACTAAAAACCTAGAAAGCCAGAAGGTTGTAATGTTTTGTTCCTATAGGCAAACCTAAAGTTGTGCTGCTTGAGTCTTCAGGTTCAGACTTTAGCACCTGCTGTACCTGAACTCAGGGCTTTCTTTAAGTGCCCAGTGGCATTTGTCTTTCTCTTGTAGTATGCATCTTTCATATGGCACAGTAATACTATTGAAGGATTAAATGATTTAATAGGTTAAAAATGCTGAGTCATGATGATTGTTCAAGGGAAGTTGGACATGATTATTCACACCTATAGTGTTATAGGCAGCTAAGATAGATAGAAATTAATAGGCAATCAGAGAGGTATCACATGTTTTGAGTGAGTCAGTGCAAAAGAGGAAACACAAATTGCAGGTGGAGACAAATTGGGAAAAACCTTGGATTCAAGAGGGAGACACAGTAACCAAGCCCATAGTCCTTCTAGAGATAAACCACAGCTTGGAAAATGCAATAGGCAGTACCACCTGGACTTACCACTGACCCGTAAGTCCATCCCATCCCATAAATCCCTTTATTCTTTCTGTGACAGAAGGAAGACGAACTTTGCTTAATGATGCTCACTGATACGCCCTTGCTACCTGCCTCAATATGCTATTATTGAGGGATGGGATGACTGAAGTATGGAATGAATAAACTTAATAAGACAAATTCCTAGACAATATGCCATAGAAAAAAGCCTATGTACAAGAGGAAACCAAATAGCATTTTCTAAGGTATAAAATATAGACAGCACCAAGTTTTATTGAAAATAGAAAGTTTGAAAGATAATAGGAAATTCTTATGAAAAATAGATTTATATTTTACTTCCATCTTTAAATCCTTGTGGTAATTATAAAATATGGCTCATATGTCATCATTACTGTAGGAGAAGGAAAATAGTGTGTGTGTATGTGTGTGTGTGTGTGTGTGTGTGTGTGTGTTTGCAATCAGGTTAATTCATGAAGAATATGTATATAAACAGCATATAGGAAAATATAGTGAAGGGTACCAGGACACCTCAAAACACGCCTTTTTGGAATCTGCACTATTTAGAGCTAAAGGTCTGAGAAGCAGACTAACATAAAGCTCTAAGAACAGGACATAAGTTTTTCGTTTGCAAAGGAAGAAGTCTTAACAATTTTTGTTAATGAAGAAAGCACAGATGTAGTTTTCATCCAATCAAAAACTACTCTATTTTGAGTTTTCTTTTGTAAATTATAAGAAAAAAGCAGGATAAGTCACAAGTGCATAAAAAGAAAAAAGTATATATATATAATATATAATATATATATGCTTATATGTATAGACATCTCTCTCTATATATATGTATGTATATGTTTAGTGTGCATAAATTTTGGGGTTAACTTATGCATGCTAAAGATATATGTGACACTGAGCTACACATCCAGTCCTTTAATGAATTTCTAATGAGAGGAAGATACTATTTATAGAATTATTTAAATGAAAATACCTTTATTCCATATCTTTATTTAAAAACTAGAAGTGGAATGTGCATAGAAAGTTTATTGATCATGACAGAAGTTATTTCTTAAGAACAACGTGCTCAATTTATAGTATCTTTAATAGTTCCTCCATTCACTTGGTTCAACATTATTTGTGCTATTTAAATTGCAAATTCTTAAAATATTTCATGCAATTGCTATATTTCCTTTTGTCATTTGAAATCACAGTTCTCTTTATTGATTTGTTCAGTGAAGAGTGATTCTCGGACCTTAGGTGTTTGCTGGCATACATATTGACTTTCTGTTGAGGTTTCTAAGAAGTGAATAATCCTGTTGCAACACCTAACTGTAAGATAGCAATACTGGAATTGGTGAATATTTTAGTTAATTCTGATAGGAAACTGTTTCAGCCTAGCCTTTTCTTACCCATTTCCATAACATGGGGGTCAGAGCTTCCCTGCATCCTTCCGACAATACCAGCAACTGTTCTAAGCAACATCCATTTCTCATCGCTTTCCGCTTCTCATTAGTGAACAGTTTTCAGTGTATCAGGGCGCATGGAATATTTTGTATTGAATGGCTCTTGTTACCAAATTCTCTGAGGAGTTTTTGACATTCAGAATGATACTCTACTACAACACATTTGAGTTTCTTTCACTTTATGTCAACCTCCCAGTGTATAAATGATGAAATGAAATCTCCAACATGTTTGGGTTCATTCTCTACTGATATTTTGTAGCATTTAGAAAAAAAAAAAAAGCTTTTAGGATACACTGTACAATGTCTGATGTATTCTGTCTTTCAGGAAATATGCTTAGAATATCATCCTTTTATCAAACTTGATATAAGGCTTGATATTCTAAAAAGCCCTTTCTGTCATTAAACTCATTTCTCTCATATTAAGCATAAGTATCACTATTTCGTTTGCCCAAAACAGTGCAAAGGCATTAAAAATATTCTTCCCCGTACCGGCCAAATAGTTTAGCGGATTAAAGCCTCTGCAAGCAGGCACAGGGGCTTGGGGTTTGATCCCACCCGGGGCCTGCCATGCCTGCCCCGCCCCCAGGATACAAGATTGAGACTGGGCGTGGTGGTATGAACCTGTAATCTTAGCACTTGGGAGGCTGTAAACAGGAGAATCGCTATGAGTCCAATCTAGTAATGAGACCCTGAACACCCTGTAGACCCTTCCCTAAAATACAGGCAAAAAAAAAAAAAAAATTCTTCCTCCACACCGCAGTATTCTTTTCCTCAGGAGACATAAGAAATTTCCAGGGCTTCATTAACATTAACGCACGAACTCTTCCAGCATCTGTTTTCATATTTGATCTTAATTAAGGAGAAAACTCATCCTGAAATTCTAGGAAAGGTTTATCAAAGTCCATTAGATCATTATCAAACACATGTTTGTATTACTGCACCCTTTCCATTCAGTCCACGTTCTATCAAGGTTCTTAGGGCAAAGATATTTCTTGCCTTTAAACTGGAAATCTAGGGGCCAGGGAGATGGTTCAGTAGAATAAGCGCTTGCCTGGCAAGCACAAGGGACTGAGTTCAATCCCTGGTTCCGCAAAAAAAAAAAAAAAGGAAGTTGAGCACTAAAGGAAGCACAAAACTGCCAATGGTAAAGAGCAAAATAGATGATTTTCATGTAACCAATAACTAACCAAGGTTTTCAAAAGTGTAGCATATCTCTTCTTCTCCAAAGTCGATTTTGCAACTTTATTGGTACACAAATATTCTTCTTTAGCATGTTCCCTACTCGAAGAGTTTAGGTTGTATAGTACTTTCCTTTTCCACAGCAATGCTATGGATGTGCTTGTTAATACAATAATTTGTAGCTACTTTAAAACACATGGCAAATATGAACTGCAATTTACCTGATTCGCTCACTGATAAATCTATTGGAGGTGTTTAAGGGTATTTTCAGTACTCTCACTGGCTTTTAAAAACCTCAAAATATTTTAGAGACATGAAAAAGGATATCATCTATAGAGTTTATTATGATACACTGACTACCTGAGGTCAATTTTTAGATAATAAATGTCAGGCATTACTTCATTAATGAGCTTTTTTAAAATAATGAATTAAATTGTACTGTGACAGAAAGTTTAGTTTTAGTGATGGTCAGTTTTATAAGGTAATTTGTATAATATTGTCAGGGAGAGTTTATTGTGTAGAATACAATGTACATATTAGCCAAGGGGTGTGTAGGACATTACACCGCTCCAAACAGATTCCACATCCTGTGAAAAACACACCAATTCATGGAGAAAGAGTAAGAAGCGTCATCTACAGGAAGATGTGGCAGGAGATTTTAGACTCTTATTCCTTAGCTGGCATCTCCATGATTATTCCCCATTTAAGTGTTTAGAAATTCAGACTCTGGGTCACTTTTGTTTATTTTTAACAGATTTCATTTATATGCACTGTACTGTCAAAGAAATACTTGACAATGGTGATATAATGAATTTAAGAAAAATATGTTCACTTAGCCAAGAAATTTACCAGTCCTTTAATTGAAGTCATGTGCTTATCTGTAAATAAAAGATAAAATAGATCTAGCATTCCCATTTATTTTAATTAAACAGAAAATGCTCACTTTATTTTATTTTATTGATTTAAGCATACATAATTAAAAATCTTTACACTCAGAATGAAGACACTCACAATTTAAACCTCATAGTTGCTAGTCATCCCTTTCTCTTTCATTTTCATTCTGTATTTTTTCTCTACATAGCAGTTCTATCAAAGAGTTGGTTTCCATTTCCTCATCCCTAAGGCAGGATTATCATACATACAAGAAAAAAATTTCACTGATGATTAAATTAGTGTTTTTTGTTTGTTTGTTTTGTTTTTGGCAGAACCAGGGATTGAACTCAGGCCCTTGCACTTGCCAGGCAAGCGCTCATTCTACTGAGCCACCTCCCCTGTCCGCCTGATGATTAAATTAGTAAATGTAAATACTTAACTACAATGTCAGCATATCTTGGAATTCAATAAGTGATAGTTTTTACCCTCAGATCTCTTATTACTTAATTATAATGCATAATCCTATTATTCTTTATTAAGAATATATGAAGGAAATAGTTTTTCTTTTTCAATCTAGAAATTCCATACCTATGAAAATAAAAACACTATGATACTGTAAAATCATAGAAGGTTTCAAATAGGCAAGATCTTGAAGAGGTAGGACATTAACTTCTGGGAATCTGGTCAGTTATTTACACTGGTAAGGACCACCCAAATAACATTGTCGAGGCAGAATTAGACTAAAATTAGGCTCTTCCTGCACTGTCAGTCATACATGTGTTCTACAGTAGCACAAGTTGTGTTATTTTTGCATTTTCTAAAAATAAGATTTTTAACAGTAGCATTTATAAAATATTTTAATACATTATTTTTGTTTCTTATGAACCTGGATATTTTATTCCTACAGACGAGGCAATATGGCAAAAAAACTGAAAATCTAATTCAAGTTCTGGGAAATCTGCAGTGTCAGTACCAGTAATAAGGTATCTGGATCTAACTTCAGATTGAATATCATATAAGACACATCATGGATTGCATTTTTTTTTTCCATAATGGTACCAAGGTGGATAATCATCATTATTAAATTGTGGGAAGATGAGTCACGTGTGTGGACTCATTCCAGTTCCTCTGAGAAAGACCCTATAATTGGCACCAATTAGTTCTCTTGTTGGCAGTTTTAGAAACCATCTGAAATCTAATAAACAGAGCTGTACTGCCTTCTCAGTGAAAGACAGCCGTCTTGGACATTGATGAAGGCTTATTAGGAAATTGGCAGTTAGGATTCACTGTCCCTCGTCAAATATTGACTTAGTGCTTTTATCCTCCTTTATCGGCTTCAAACTTCATTTTCACTTCAAAAACTGAATTAATTTCTTCTAAATAGTTATGTGACAGCTTTATTCCCCCCCTTCTACATACTTTGACTTAAAACACATTAGAGAAAAGTGAGGAAACCCCATGTTACCACTTGATGTCCTGAAGTTATAGACATTAAAAAAAATTATGATATTAAGAATGTGGTGCGTTATCTCAATATTTGATTTAACAATGGGTAGAACAGCTATTTTGGGAGATTTGCACTAATGTTTTCATGTCAAACTCACAATTTTGCAAAGTAAGAAAGTTTGAATATTTCTTAGTTCAACTGGGAGGTAAAAGTGAAAATATGCAAAATCAGAACACAGCTATTTATTATTTTGTTTGAAATAATAATTTTCTTTAGTACTTTAGTACTCCTAGATTTGTACTTTTTACCTAATACTCTTAAATTTAACACTATTATAACACCAATGCACATATGCAATTCATCAGTTTAAAAGGGCCATAATTAATGTGCGTTTGAATACATAGCAAAAATATTAAGAAAAACAATAGGACAGTTAATTTGTAATATTTTGTCACTTATTATGTTGACTTTGACCACTAAACAAATACCTTTTAATACATTTATTAATTTGGGGTTTTCAAAATTCTATTTTTACTTTTTTCTTTTCTAGGAATTAGAAATATCAACATGAAATCGGTTGAAATCTACATTAAATACTTACTTAAAAATCCTTTGAGCAATGTAAAAGACATTGAAAATACACAATAGTAGGAACTAGTTTTGAATATTTATTTCACATATTTTTAATAAGACGTGCTATTTATCATTAAGATTCATCAGACAAAAAGCGCGATTTAGATATTTGCATTTATATCAGCCATATTCTAGAGAAAAACTTCAGTTTTCTTGACAGTCATTGCAATGACAACCATGATTCAGATCTTGTGGATTAAAACTGAATGGAAGGTGCTACAGTTTAGATGTAGTGTGTCATCCAAATGATCAAGCACTGGAGGCTTGGATCATCAGTGTGACAATTTTAGGAGGAAGGGGACTTCCAGGAGATGGAGGCCACTAGAGGTTGTCAGGTGGTTGAGGCCCACTTGAGGGTGTGTTCACCTTGTCCTGGCAGGATTCCTGAATTAGTTCTCAGGAGAATGCTGTTATAAGACAGCAAGTGTGGCCCCTTGCCCTTTCTTTGGCTTCCTCTACGGTGATGCAAACTCCTGCTCACACCCAGGCTCTTGTCATCACAGGAGCAGGGCTGCTGGCAGTATCGTGTCCCTGAAATCCAGACCTGCGACCTAAATAGCCTCAGCTGGACTGTTAGAGCTGTGGAAAACAAGCTCATGCAGAGAAGCATGTTTGCTAAATGAAGAGGATACAGGCTTACTGACCTGTGGTTGACTACGTAGTCCAGTAACTCAAAAGAAAATTTAAATCAGAAAGTTAGCATAAAATACAATGTCAATAAGAAGCGGATACTCAAACTTAAGTTAAAAATTTAGAGAGATGCATATATTCATGAAGCTTCTAATTTACCATAATAACCTAGGTATCATTTGAAGTAATCTGTCTTATGACACTGGAATAAAATTGGCTAGGAACATTATCCCAGAACTGTAGAACTTCCTCACACATGTGTGGCTTCTAGAAAATAGTACAGTCCCTCAGCTGCCTCTGACTCCAGGTTTTGACTCCAACACCTCACAGAGTCCAAATGCTCTCACCTCTTGGAGCTGTGTGAATACAGATGTGATAGATTAGCGTGGCTTTGTTCTCCGCTCAAGTACCTGGCCTCATATTTAAATCTCTTAAGCCTACCTCTTCTCTGGGATACATTCCTTTTAAATTATGCAAGTCATATTTGGTCCACAAATTCTACATATAGGCCAGGACTCATTCATTGTTGGTTTTGCCTAATGAAGAGGTCTCCATCAAAGTCATTCTTTCGTATAGAAGAAAAAGTAACGCTGATCTTTTCTAACTTTTCCACTGTTCACTAGAAATGGTTCAGGAAAATCTTATGAGACAGAATGACCTCTATCAACTGTGGTTTTAAATGGTAGCGCTTTCCCCCAACCCAATATATCACGCTGATCTTTTCCAAGTTTTTTTGCTGTACTACAGAGTTCAGGTTGCATAGCAAATGGCGAGATATCATTATTGTTGAGGGCGTACTTTTAACCCCCCCCCAAAAAATCAATGTTTTCTGCATTGTGGTTTCAATAAAGGAAATACTTTATCCCTCACTCATGCAAATGGATGAGATTTAGTAGAATGAATTTTATATATTCGAACTAGTCCAAGGAAAAAATATGTTCATGACGTCCATAGAGTTGGATCATAAGAAATTCTGAGGAAAGATAAATTCTGTCTTTCATAGAAAAAATTTCTAGGGTAGTAGTTATTCATCTAGAAATTCTTGAGACAGGTAATTAGATTTTTATAATAGTAACCTCAATAGAAACATAGTCTGGTTAGTTCATATTCAGGGTCTATACTTCCAAATCCTATTTCAAAAACTTTATAGTCTCTGTCCATAAGATCTATCCTTGCTGGACATGGTGGCACATGCCTCTAATCTCAGCAGTCAGGTGACTGGGGGAGGAGGTTCACCAAAAGTTTGGCTGGGTTGGCTATAGAGTGAGTTCAAGGCCAACCTTAATTGCATGACAAGATTCTGTCTCAAAACAAAACAATATAAAACCAAAACAAATAAACAAAAAAACCCAAACAAACAACTACAACAATAACAACCAAAAAAAAAAAAAAAAAAAAAAAACCCACCAAAAACAGAAAAGAAAAACTCCAACAAAAAACTAAATCTCTATAAAACATAACAGTTTCCCATTACAGTGCTCTGTGCTCTGAGGTTTGTTCTCAGGTAATAATGCTCAAGCTTTCTAGGGGATATTTTTTTATAATTTTTAAAAAATGTATTTGGTTGTTGCAGGGTCTCACTACACAGCTCAGACTCTTGGTGATCCTCCTGTTCTCAACCTTCCCTGCACTTGGACTGCAGGCCTGAGCCACCACTCCCAGACTCTGGCCAGCTCAGACTGCCCTGGAGCCAGGGCTGGTGTGGCATGTGGAGTCAGGGATCAAACCATGGTCCCTGCACTTGCCTAAGCAGGCACTTTAGTCACTGAACTATCTCGCAGGCCCCTCTATGGGAATTTTAAGAGAAAGTTCTTGGAATTGAAAAGTGTTTAATAAGAAAGTCAGTGAGTTTTTAATGGAGACATTTTAGTTAGCCAGCATGGAATGGTCTCCATGGCAGTACAGAGAGTGTATTTCCATTTCTTAGGTCAGCAACTCCTGATCTATAGAGGACTTTTGGCATTATTTCTATCCTGTAAGTCATTTCTTGTCTCAGTGCTCACCTGTCCTCCCCTGAAAGTGCTGCTCTCATCCTGTGTATCTTCTCCTCTGCAGGAGCAGGAGCTTCCATTTCTAATTGTAGGCCTCTTCCTCCCACTGCCCTCCTCTTCTGCTTTACTTTTAAGTTGCTCCTTCTCCTGTCTTGCCCAGCTTACAGCCATCAGAATTCTTTACTGGGAGGTCACTTTTTAAAGAGCCGTCTTTTGATCTGGTCCCTTTCCATTTTATCTTTTCCTTTTTTTTTTAATTGGGTCAGCCCAGGCTAACCTTGAATTCTTGTGATCTTCATGCCTCAGCCTCCCCAGTGGTGCTTTTACAGGGCTGTGCACCTTGTCCAGCTCTGTTTCATCTTTTAAGGACTACTTTTCCTGTCTAATTTCTTACTTTGAACTGAGAGTACCCAGGCTTGGATCTGCTTCAGGGCTGGTGGGCCTTGCAGAGGACAAGCAAAACCTGGAGGCAGTGACACTGAATAGTCACCGGGGTCAAGGCTGCAGTAGCAGAAATGGCTTCTGGTTTGACAGGTGATTCTTACTCAGTTGTGACTTCCTTTGCCTTCATGAATGCTTCTTTAGTCTTTAGAAATGAATCATGGTTGTCTATCTTACTTTTCCTCTCCAAGCTTTCTTTCTTAGGCAATGTTTCAGCCTCTCTTGGCAGGGTCAAGGGAAGCATGAAAGCAGCTTTGGCTGAAGGTAGAGAGAGGGAGGCTTGGCCTGATGAAGGAAGGAAGGATTTGGAGGGGATCCAAGGCTGGGTGCACCCTGGGGAGATGGAGCCAATCTGAGGCCACAAATATTGAAAGAATGGAAAATTTATTCTGTCCTTTCACCTCTTCCCTCTCCTTTTTTTCTGTAACTTATTTGTTTCTTTCAATACATTTGGTACAGGGCTTCACTGCACAACTCACACTGATAGTGATCCTCCTGTCTCAGCCTCCCCAGCACTGAGATTGCAGGCATGTGCTACCACTCTAGGTTTTCATGGCTGGCTAGGCATGGGGTTGGCAGGGCATGTGGTACAGGGGATCGAACCCTGGTTCTTTCATTTGCCAGGCAGGTGCTTAGACTGCAGAGCTACCTCCCTTACCCTTCCTGTCCTATTTTACCTCTCGTTCTTCTCTTCCCATTTCCTCCTTTTCCTTCCTTCCTTCTCTCCTGTCCTGCTCCTGCTGTGCACAGCATTATCCAGTCCTGTTAACAGAGTTTGGTTTCTTTCTAGCACAATGTTGATTCCACTGTGCGATGCTGCACTCCAGATGAGGCAGTCCTGCTTTTACTGTGGCCAACAGTGAACAAATGTGAGGCCTTCAGGAATATGAAAAATCCCTAGTGAGGAAAATGTGCACCCTTGGACTCAGAGGTGAGCCAGGGAGATGTATTTCAACACTGGGTAAGAGTGTGTGGGACGTTCCTGATCTCTCCTGTTTGAAAAGTAGCTTGCTGTGCACTAAATAGTCATAAGGTTTTTATGATGATTGAAGCTCATATATGTCTTTTAGAATAGTACCTAGCATGGAGCAAATGATTACAATGCTACTTCTTAATAACCACAGAGGCCAAGAGCTACGCTTCTTTACTTACACTAAGATATAGTTGGAAACATAAGAGTTTTCTGGGTAGATTTTTCATACTGAGGATGAGATCTCTGAGTCTATACCTTACTAACCTTAAGGCACACATTCCTGGGATGAGAACTGTAGGAATGGCTTTGTTTCGAAAGATGGCTTGGGTTTCTGAAGCATTTCCAGCTCAGCAGCGACTTACTCATTATGTTTCAGATAAGCTTTTACCCTTTCAGAGTTTAGGAAAAAAGAAAAACAAATATTATTTGAGTTTTACATGATAAATTTAAACTTTTAATTTTACTCTTTCATTGTGTTTGCTTTCAATGAGCTATATATGTTTATATTACCATAATAGATGTGCTTATATAAATGAAAAGAAGAATTCATTAGAAGAGTGTTGCACGAGTTGAGATGAAGTGCTCCTACCTTCATGGGCAAGACGTAAGTTGTTATTAAAAAGTTTGTTTCGGACAATTGGGTTCAATTTAAAATGTGTACTTGTATTCTATGAAGTGTGATGCCCTGAACTGCAAGCCACTGCGCTTTTTAATTAAAGCTATCATTAAAAAATTGATTAGGACAGAAGTAATTGTCTTAGGAGTGGCCATAAGTTTTTTCTTTGTATATTTCTTGAGTTATAGTTGCATCTGAAGTACAAATTGAATACATATGATTTATTCATATGGAAAATAAATATATCATTTTTCCTTTGTCTAGAGATATGGCAGCAAGCACATTTCTATAAAATAAATAATTACATATTAAATATTAAATTAACATTTTTATTTTTGTACTGTATCATATTTTTTAAGAATGCCCACTTCAAGTAGTAGAGCATCAACATTTTGTAGAACTTTCTTATTGAGATCATGGGTAGAGTAAGACTTATGGTGTAAGAAACTGGCATGTTCTATTTACTTTTATTAAAAACGGAATTTATTTATTACTTCAGTCTTACAGCTTTCCTTTGGGTCATGGCAATAAACTGAATAAATAAAACCCCAGGTAGTCTTCAGTCTCAAAGATTTTGCAGTGCATTTTTCATCTTGCTCCAAGAGGCAGAGCGGATCAGGATGGAAGTCTAGCAAAGCAAGGCGCTTGCACAGCAGCTTGTGCAGTTTGTGACAGCAGAAGCTAACCAGCTTCGCCACCAGGCTCACTCAGCGCTCCGACTTACCTTTCTACCTACGACTATTTCTTGTATTTCCTTTCGTTCCTACATATGTAAGGAGGAAGGAATGCTCTTCCTAAGCACTTGAAGGAGCGCTTTCTTCATATATGTCTCTTTGAAGCAGGAGATTAGGGTGTGGCGAGGTGGCTGAGAGCCTGAATGTGACCTGCGCATCACTGAGATGAGGAAAATCATAATTTAAAAAGGAAAATTGAGTTTCTGAACGCAAACCCAATCTGGAGGTTGTTTCCTTTTCTGACTTTGTTCCTGTAATATAACCCTGGGCCATTCCCTTTCACCACAAATTCAGCACTCCCTTTTCACTTGAAAATCCTCTTCTTTTACTTGGAAATAAACCACGCCTTCTGAGCAGTGAGGGCTCTATCCCATGAATGAACGCTGTCCTCCTGTGAGAGGGCCGTCCTCCTCCACCACTAAACCAAGAAACCAAGACTGAGACTATGGATTCCACAGACCGCCACCAGCAAAAACATCTAAGTATTCCCAATCCCAAACTGCAGCACCTCTTTCTCAGGAGAGCCTGCACTCTATTCTTGGATATTCGTGGTTAAATAAATATGGAGAAAGAAGAGACAGGGAGTCTCAAGGAATCTCGAGGGCGTGGCTAAAACGGACTGGCCGGGAGGCCTGAGAAGTTTCTTGAACACACGCGCATGTGGTGAGGATGTCTCAGGGTCACTCCAGCAGGACTTCCATAGAACAGCCTCCACAGGACGCCAGCCTGGGAAAATCGGAGACAGCGGCCCTGAGCGCGCGCACCATTGTGCCTCTCACGATAGCCCATTCTACAGCATGGGGTGTCTTTATTTTTGTTTTCTGCTTCAGTTTTACTCAGACCAAACTTGCTCTGCAGAGCCAATTTTTCTCCTTAACTTTCCGTCTCCTCCCCCCTTCAGTAAGTGTGAAACTTTGCCACTTTATGCTTGTTTTGTTCAATCTTTTGTCCAGTGCAGGAAGGATCTAGAAACCATCTCCAGCAGGCGTCTCCAACATCTGAAAAACTGGTACCAAGATGTTTGTAGAACTTCTCCAAAAGTTGAAAAAAATTATATTGACTTACTAATAAAAGGAAATTTGATTAGTGTCTTCGGAGTGGTGAGTCAGCTCCTCCATAAGGAGTACACCTAGGGTTGCTGAATCCTAATTTCTACATGCTTTTGGTGTAGTTGTGAAAAATTAAATAAAAGTGAAGTGGAGAAAGTATGTTACAAATTGTAATATACAGTATATAATTATTTTTTCTAAATTCGAGATCATTTTCCCTAGAGCTAGAGCCAATTATTTTATGTATCATTTAACTTTACAGTAAATCACCACAATGCTCTATAGATAGAGGAAATATATAGCTTTTCAAGACATTATAAAACATTGTTAAGCCATATCTTTTGTATGCCTTTTCCAGGCCCTAAAATAATTTACAAAGCAGATAAGTACGATGTCTCTGTAGTCTTTTATCTCTTCTGAACCTTTTTTCCCTTAACTTCTGTGTACTAGATGAAGCTGTAACCATGACAGGATGTATTAGCCTTTGAAATCTGAACAGAAGGGAAATTCCTAATCAAATTGGCACTAATTTCTTTCAGTACAAATTATCATCATTCACAGCAAATTTGCTTTCAGTGAACTGTGCCAACTTGAGATATGGTTCCTAGCACTTTTACCTCAGCCCATCAATACAATTGATCAAATCATTTTGTAAGAGCAATGCCTTTATTCTTTTAAATTTCTGTGATGATCTATGCCATGTAAGTCAATTTTCTCCTTTTGCCCAACTTATTTTACTGAAAAGAAAGGTACCATAAATGAAGGCTTAGGCCTCCTTTTATTTTTGTAATACTTATTATTAAAATGAATTTGGTTAAAATGTAGAAAGTAAAACATACGTATTGTAAATATTAAAGTAATATGAAGAAATATAATTACTTATTTATTGTGTAGTTATTATCGAAGCTAATATTTTGCGTCCAAGAAAACACACATACACACAAACACACAGACACACACATACACACACACCAGTCAGACTTCAGATTCTTGTGTTACCAACTGTGATGCTACTTTATATAAATTGCACAGTCTTCCAGATGTTATCATAATATTTATATATAGTTCTCTGACTCCTTGTTATCCTGTATGATGTTGTAGTTTTCTGCTCCATCTGCTCAAAATGTACATTTTTATCCATTTATAATAATATCATCATCTAAATAGCTTGCCAAATTGCAAATAATGTTGAAATACACTACTAAGAACACAAGGCAGTGCTCTGTGATTCTGCAGTCTTATACCCGTCTATCTTTAATTACCTTTTATTTTTGCTCAGATGTAGAGCAGTCTCATGTGCAAACTTGTGGCTAAGAAATTTTCATAATTATGGTCTTATTATTTCAGTTTTGTAGTTGTAACCACAACAAGATGAAAGACTCCATCTGAAAACAACCATCTTTACCAGTAAAAAGTGTTAATTACAACATAAATGATGTCAGTGAAAATATTGGAAAATTCCAGGTTTAATTAGGTCTACCACAGAAATAGAACTGTCACAAGCCTTGGCATTTTGGCAGTTTTAATTCCTCTGTGCATTTTCTTTTTTAAGATAATCACATATAGGGAGTGAGAAAATGAACATGTCATTTGTTTAAAACATATTGTTCAAGTATGTACCCAAGCTGAAGTGTAATATTCATTCACAATATGTTATAGTGACAAAATATTTCCAACTAAAGTTTCTACAAAGATACATATTTATTTCTCCTCATTGCTTTTCTTTATCTCCTTTTCCTAAGATATGATGAGAATCTGAGCTTATCTAGAGGAAAACAACTTATCTGACATATTTCTAAGACTGGGGCTTTCTGTATATTACTTATTTATCTTCAATCATCTTGAGACTTGGAGATGCATAACTGAAAGGTTAGGGTACTTTCTATGCCCAGTAGAATAGTAGAAGCGAAGCCTCAGGACTGCAGAGCAGTAGTGTTCCTGCCAGTAAGATCGTAATTGCTATAATTAAAAATAAGAATCACTTTTATTAAAAACTGAACCTCCTGTTGTGTGAATCATTTTAGTAATGTGTTGTGTAACACTCAAGAATTTATAATGCCTAAGGATAAGATAAAAATGTGACTCTTTCTACGTACATCTATTAATACATGGTTTGCGACAATTTCAAGTCATGGAATTGAGACTTGGTATGTTAAATGGTAAAAGTCCAAAATAACTATTAATAGAAAACAGAATTCATATGTAAACATATATTATACATAAATATATACAAATTTTAAAATCAGATTTGAATTTGCTTGCCTTTCTAACAAAAATAATTGCAGTAAAAAAAAAAAAAAATTGTGTGTCTGTCACAGCCCTAACTCTAGCAGGAAGTACACCAACAATTAATTGAGTGACCAGCAGAATTTCTCAGAGCCAGTGAATTGATGAATAAAGTCTTGTCTGTGACTTGAAGTCCATGTCTTTATGAGGCAAAAGGGAATGCACTATTATGTAAAGGTCTTAGAAATATTTCATAATCCCTACATTATGGAATATAATTCCATAATTCTTTGCTGCCTACGAGGAATACAAAAATGTAGTAAATTTGGAAAAATTGTTGCCAGTAATTGGGGTGACTAAGGGAATGTTTCCTTCACCCTGGCCCTTGGGTTTTGTTTATTATGTTAATTTGGATGCAAATTGTTGCCTTATTTCAGTGTTTATATTCTTTTGGGCAAGATGAAGTTTTTGCCCATCTTTTCTGAGCATACTAGGTTATTTTATTCCTAGATGAAGAAGTAGACCAGAAATCTTCCAAAATCTCTAGGAGAATCATCCTCCTTATTTCCGTGAGAAAACTGTGGACCTGTTCATGCTGTTCTCACAATGCAACCCTCTTACCTCAAATAAGAGGGTAACTGAAGATGGGGACATAGGGGCAATAATCAGAGCCTGGATGATCTGCTGTCAGAGTAGTGAACTTTTTATAGCAAAGGTGGCTTAACTTCATCAGACCCTATGCTTTTACCACAGGGGAGCTATGACACAGCACTATTACATAGATTCGTGCCTATAAAAGCGGACTCTTGGTCCCAATCTGGTTGTGTTCTGAGGTGCAATCCACGAGCCTACGTGCATTATAGCAGACAAGGTCAGTCTGAAGTGTCAATAGCAAGCTTCATGTCTAATGGTATTAATTTTGAATCTGAGGCTTATTTCCTACCTGGAAGTGGGAGTGTTTTAGAAAAAAGATATCCCCTTGAGATCCTGCTTTCCCTTTCCTTGTATTATATCTTTCTATTTGTATTTCTTCTTTAGAGTTCTTATACTAGGGAGACTATACGATATTTACACATGTGTGTGTGGTTTATCTCACTTATGAGTATATGTTCAAGTGGCATCCACTTTAATATAAAGGCTTGTAGTTTATCATTCTTAATAGCTGAATAATACTCCATTGTGTAAAAATACCACATCTTTCTCAACCATTCCTCGGGTGATGGGCATCTTGGTTGTTTCCAAGATTTGGCTATCACAAATTGTGCCGCTATAAACATCGGCACACATATATCCCTATGATATGATGTTTTCAGATCCTCTGGAAAAATTCCCAGTAGAGGAATAGCTGGTTTAAAGGGGATTTCCAGACCAACTTTTCTAAGGAGTCTCCATACTGATTTCCACAATGGTTGCACCAGTCTACACTCCCACCAGCAGTGGAGAAGGGTTCCTTTTTCCCCACAGCCTCTCCAACATTTGTTGTTGGGTGATTTCTTTATGATAGCCATTCTTTCTGGGGTGAGATGATATCTCAATGTAGTTTTAATTTGCATTTCACGAATGGCTAGCGATGTGGAGCATTTTTTCATGTATTTATTCGCTTGTTTAATTTCTTCCTCTGAGAAGCGTGTGTTCATCTCGGATGCCCATTTCTGGATTGGGTCTTTAAATTTTGGGGACCTGGTGTTTTTTAGTTCTTTATAGATTCTAGAGAGCAGACCCTTGTCTGAGGTACAGGATCTCAGGATAAATCCTGAGGGCATTTCACTGACCTTCTCAAACCAAAAAGCTACAACTCTTGTTGCATAGGTTCTGCTTTACCTTGGTCTTAACCATCCAGTAGAAAAGTATGAAGATGAAATATAGGAAGTAAAGCCATGTTGTTATGTTGAGCTGTGGGGGACTCACGTCAATAATTTCTGACATTGCCAATTAAACAGAAGACCCAATGCTATTATGGGCTTCTGTACTCTTTTAGAATATTTTGCTGAGTTTACACACCTATAATATTCAACAACGGAACTTAAAAAAAAATTGGGGTATAACTATGAATGTCCATTTTGTATCTGTGTATTCAAAGTGGTTGGGATAGATATATAGTTGCATTCTCTTAATGAATAGAATGATTTGTTCTAATGGTGTTTGTAAGTAGGATCACAAGTCTGCATCTTGTACAGCAATTAACCACTAAGAAGAATATATGCAGTGTATTATTTGTTGAAACTGTACTTTCGATTTGATTTGAAACTGTCTCAATGCTATATATTTATCAATAAAACTTTGAAAAGAAAAAAAAATAAATAATGAAAAAAAAAAAAAAAAAGAAAAAAGATATCCCCTTTAAGGATAGCTTGGCATAGTGTGCCTTGGAGGAAAAGGATAGTTTTCCCAGGCTAGGCTTATTGAATAGGTTTGAGTAGATGGTACATTTTTCTATGGAGTACCACAAGGAACAAAGAGTGAAGCAAATATTTGTGGACTCTTGATGGCAGCTGAACTAAACACAAGGTTTATGGAGCAGTTGGGATTTTGACTATTTTAGAGCCACGTAGAAATGTAAGTACCACTCTCCAAGGGAAGTTTCAACTTTTAATCAATTGAAGTGTAGAGGAATCTACAATGGAAAAATCACATGTAGTCTACATAAGACTGCCATATTGGTATAAACTGGTAGATGCCATGAATAGTACTGTGTGAGAGTTGGAATGCTGTTCCATTCCAGCCATGTACCACAATGAAATCAAACAGCCACTTCCTGTATTTATTTAGGTTTCTATAACAAAAGGCCACAGACTGCATTGTTACATATAAAAAAATTTCTCATGCATATTTTTAGCAGCTGAGAAGTACATGGTCAAATTTCAAATACATTTTCTGTGTAGTGAAGGACATCTTCATAGACGGGCATCATTTCCTATGTCCTTACATAGCAGAAAAGTGAATGATCTCCTTTATTCCCTATTTTTATTTTTGGAAAGAACCAGGGATTGAACTCAGGCCCTTGCACTTGCCAGGGAAGCACTTATTCCACTAAGCCATCTCCCGACCCCAAAGGATCTCCTTTAAAAGGGCACAAAGCATATTAGTGACTGCTATGCCATCATGATCCTATTTTGCCCAGAGGTTCTACCTGCAAGTACCCACAAACAGGGACCAGGTTTCAGTATATAAATTTGGAGGCTACACAAATATTCATCACATAACACTGTCCACCAGCACAGTCTAGGTCTCAGAAAGAGAGAGCTTACCTTGGTTTCCACAGCAGACACAGTTAGTCTCTCTCCTGTGAGAAGCTAGTGAAGAAAAGAACAAAAGCAAGCTACCCTACTTCCAAGTCCTCTTCAGCCATTAGTCCATGGCTTTAATGTTGAGCTGTAGGGGACTCAGGTCAACAATTTCTGACATTGCCAGTGAAGTGGAAGACCCAATACTATTATGGACTATTGGACTCTTTTAGAATATTTTGCTGAGCTAACACACCTATAATATTCAAATAATGGAACTTAACAAAAAAAGGGGATACAGATGAATGTCCATTTTGTATCTGTGTATTCAAAGTGGTTAAGATAGATATATAGTTACATTCTCTTAATGTATAGAGTGATTTGTTCTAATGGTGTTTGTAAATAGGATATCATGTCCGCATCTTGTACAGCAATTAACCACTAGGAAGAATGTGTGCAATGTGATAATTATTGAAACTGTCCTACCAATTTGATTTGAAACTGTCTCATTACTATTTGTTTCTCAATAAATTTATGGAAAAAAATAAAATGGATTTAAAGTGACCACATGGTTATGAAATTGGTCAAAGACATTGTTAAAAAATAGGAAAGGAAGAATAAATATTATGACTTGAAAGTGGTTATTGGGAAAAGATCAAATTGGTTTATTTTTACAGCTAACATGAGATTCTTAATGAACTGCTGAAGTAGATGTGTGTGTGTGTGTGTGTGTGTGTGTGTGTGTACTAGATGGTAGAAACCATAGTAAGTCATTCACATTATTTTATTCTTATATGCCGATGAGGTAGTTACTACTTTTGTAAGTGCTGAGAAGTCAAGGAAACTGATGCATATAAAGTACTTAGGCCCAGGTCTGTTTCAATTTCTCATCTCTATTGACAGTTCCTTGACTTCCACTATTTTTGGAAAGAGGGTCCAAATTTCTACAAAGGCCAATCAAATCCTTGACCATTCTACTGTGACTCAGCGAGCACCATTGTCTTATTTTACTGGGTTTTCAATTCTAAAAGTTTGGTATCATTATGCAAAATTAACCAAGGCACACATTTTGACATGTATAGAAGAGGAATACAAAATTCATAACAGAGGGTAAGAAAAATGATTTCATTTCACGCCTATAATCACGTAAGAGATTTAAAGGTCAAAGCATGGGCAGAAACATTTGTATGCTTAAAATCATCTCCACAGTTAAGAAAGGGACAAAGACAAAATGTCATTGGAAACCATTAAGGATCATTAATTCTTTTTTGGATGAGATAATGAGATCCTCTTTGGAATTTAAATGAATATGTATGAAACATTTTGGGTTATGAAGGTAGATCATCTGTTCTGAAAAATTATAGCCAAAATACAACCAATGCTTAGTATAAATTTTAAGTCATTAGAGGTTTCTAATTTTACATACTAATTTTTAAGATTTAGGCCCATTCTTTAATGTCAAGGAAATATTTCAGTTCCATTCAAGATATTTTAGCTTAGCTTAAATTCCTCTTTTTTTCATGACATAAAATAGGTTTCTATATTTTAGCATCAGTGCCTTTTAAGTATCTGAGTTAAATATCCTTATTTCAAATAAGAATCTAAAAGCAGTTTTCAAAATAATAGTCACATACCATAGATTTTTAAAAATATTTTTTATATTTACACTTATAGCTTCTTAAAACTATTCAATCAAGTAGATTTCTTGAAGTACACTGTATTCACAAGTTGGTGAACATGCCTTGGAGCCGAAGTCACCTCCTTTGGATTTAGGAGCTCATCACTTTGGAGAGAGAAGAGACAATGATCACAAAGCAAGGGTCAAGGGGTCCTGTGAGGGAGCAGGGGACACAAAGCAGATGTTAGCTGAGTGTGTCTAACAATATATTCAAAAAATTTCACAACTTTCTATGAGTGTAATGGTAAAGTGATGGCTATATTTACTAATTGGCCACATCACTTTGTTTTATTTCATTAAGAATTACAAAAAACAAAAACCCAAATTGTTGAGTGAAAATGCAAAGAATTTGAAAATGATCAATTAGTTCAAAGTATTATCTCTGTGTATCAGTCAGTTTAAATAACTTAGAGCTCAATACTTTGCAAAGTAAGCAGAAATGGAAATTTTTATCATTTCATTCTAAATTATAACACTGTCTTCAAGAGATTAAAAAAAACTGCACACTGTGTGTCTGTGTTTGTGTGTGTATAAGGACAAACTATCTACATTTAAGTGAAATACATTTAAGCTTTTATAGGAATGCTTCTTTTGCAGCTATGTCTGAGAAATGTTATTTTAATTTATCATTAATTTTGACTTTTTGCCTAACTGTAAGCCATGTAATTTTTGAAAGAATTTTTCTCCTGACATTTCTTCAGAGGCTCTTCCCAAATCCCATAGATTTGTCACAACTCTCTTCATTAGTAATTATGCATTATTCATATTCCGAAGTCAGCATTTTTCTGTCTTTCCTTTTTGTCATAAAAATTAAATTGTTATTTTGGGACTTGGCATATATGAGTTAGTATTATGTGAGAATGAAAGGAGGCTGATGTGTGAACTAGAGAGATCTTTACTAGACTGGGTTCAGACTCTTATAAATGAATTACTGGAGACTTAAAATCAGATTTTCCACTGTAAGCGGTATTTCTGCAGAAGGTTCAAGTGAAATGAAAGATGAAAAGAAATTGTTCCCGTGCCCTAAAAGAAAGGAAATACAGCTGTATTATTTTCTGCTGTTAGGACCCCATGGGCTCTTGGGGAGACTGTGATATTAACTTTGAGCAATAGACAAAGAAGATCAACATAATCTAAGGGAAAAACCAGTGGAGATTATGTGACAAATTAATGGGTTCAGGACCAGGGAAATAG
>NW_004524682.1:947409-954927 GCF_000260255.1 Octodon degus
AAAAAAGGTTAAAAATAGTAAAAGGAAGAAGTTAACAATTTCAAGGAATGCACACTGTATACTTTTCCAGGAATGATAAAGGTTCTTTCCCTTTTTTTTTTTTTTGAGACATAGTCTTGGTTTGACCTGGGCTGGAACTCACTTGTGGCGATCTTCCTCAGCCTCCTGAGTCCAGGGATTACAGGCATGCTCCACCACATCCAGCCTAGGCATAATAAATTTGACATCATTACTACTATTACTACAGTGAAAAAAATAATAAATGGTCATAGTACTACCATTTGATTACTTATTAGGTGACAGCCTAAGGAACTATGGGGTGTGATCACAAATATAGAGAAGGTTCAAATAAAAATAATTATCATAGTAAAAGATCCATTGCTATTAATCCCCTCTCAAAATAATCTCTCTTGCCTTAATTCCATGTATCCTGTTATTCTTGTCACTTTCTGAAGCAGGCCTGAAACTTCTATTTCCTGAATGTCTTTGTTTACTTTTCACAGTTCTTCTGATCTTTGGAAAGAACCAGAAGTCACACCCAGATCTACTGAATAAAGTGCATGAGGGTGTTTAAAAGGCCGCCTTTCCCTTGGAGGGCGGTCACCAGCAGCTGACACAGCATTTCTACCGCACTGTGTAAAAACATCCATGAAAGACCTCCAGAACCACTTCAGAAGCTGGCAAGGTACGCTCGCTGTGACAGCGCAGAAACTAAAATAAACGGGAAAGCAAGAAAGTGGGGAGGACAACGGGGTGTGTTAAAGTGAGGGAGACTGATGGCAATGTGTCTTCTCCCGTAATAAATGTTTAAAATGTAAGCACACATCATTTGTCTTGATTAGCCTTCATTCACTGAGAATGTTGCAAATATTGTACCCTTTAATTTTCACCAAAAAAACTTTCACATTGCATATTGTTACTATTATTTTCAATTAAAGGCTCTGGTTCAGGATGCACTACCACAAAATATGTTGTCTTGTCATATATTTTAAATTGAATGAATTGGAAACAATAAGGGCAAGGAGTTCTCTTTGACCACTCCTCACCATTTTTTCCTGGCAAAGATTTTTGGACGTTTCCCTGGAACAGGGCAAATGATCCTCAGGTGAGTTTGCCTTCCTATGTCTAGAAGAAAGAAGGACCTTATCTTTGAAGAAGCGAGCATGTACAGAAAATCCGAGCACCTGGCCTATGCTAAATTTCTCCCAATTTATTTCCATTAGGCTATGCTATTTCTGCCTGTTGAATTTCCCCATAACTCTCCAGGCTTCATCAGAGTTGCCATAAAAACATCAGGTTTAGCTGTTTCTTGTGGTGTTCAATTCCTTCCGAAGACTCCTGTGTCATATAAAGCATTAAATGAACGTGTATACTTTTTGTTAATATTTTAGAGTTGTGGGGCCATACATTTAGGAGGGTGAAAGGACAGGACATTTCCCTTCCCCCAAGGAAACCCCAACAACCTAGATTTCAACAGGCTTCTTGTTCACATAATACTATGAATAAAGGTCAAAGTCAAGTGTACAATCGAAGATTGATTCTAGAGCCTGTGGTTTTATACAATAGTAGAAATTTGAAGTAATTGAACTTAAATTTTGGGTAGATAGAGTGGGTTCCTCAAACAGAAAGGTCAAGAAAAAAAAACAAAATTTCAAGCAACCAAGCCAGTGATTCTCAACTGGAAATTTTTTACCCACATCCCAGAGGATATTGTTAACTGTGAGGGACATTTCTCATTGCTACAAGAGGGCAGATGCTACTAGCACCCAGTGAGGAGAGGCTGAAGATGGATCTGTGCAGCGCTCACAATTCAGAAGAGAGCAAAGAATAACCTCCACCAAAATTGTTAAAGTGCTTAAGTTGAGAAATTTAAAGTTTCATTGAGAGGGATAGCAACATAATTTTGGAAACTAATTTTTTCTTTTTAAGAAATAACACACACAGTTGCCCATTCATAAGGCAGGAAAGCATGATTCTCATCCTTGTGCTCTCTCTCATGATAATACTTGATACCGAATGCCATGTGGCCTTGGGCACAAGATCACTGATTCAGAGTTCAGGGCGCCCCTGGTTCCACCGACCTTAACCCTCCTTTTGCTTGCATCTGAGCTCTGTCCAGCTTGAAGGATAATACCAGTCACTGGAAAGGGATGAAGAAGCAAGCCAAGATTGGTCCCCTGGCAGTGGCAAAGCGGAAGGATTTGGAAGGACAGTGAACTGAGGTCCCCAAACTCTAGAACACACCTCCATTGTGCCACTAGATATAGTAACAAGCATAAAACTAAAGACAGAATGGCTAAAAGTTTCAAGAAGACAACAGCACAATTTTATACTCTAAAAATGAGGTCGCCTGAGTGCAGGGTCCCGTGGGACTGTGCTGATTGATCGCATGATTGGGTCCTGTGGACCGATCACAATTGGAAGCAACTGAAGAGTTGGCTGCATTGCTGGTGCACAGATGGGGGGGCGAAAGAGGCAAACAGTGTAAATTTTACATTCAAGTGTTAAAAGCCATAAAGAAAAAAGCCATAAAGGTCTAGTGGCAAGGTTGCTCCCACTAAGGACATAAAAGCATTCTACCAGCGAGCTACAATAACTTACAATAGCAGAGATAAAGGACTAGGAAAGAGAAATGGAAAACCCAGTTGCAATGTTGACACATCAGTATTGGAGAGGCAGCACTTGAACATGTTGAACAGCAAACTCCAGGCCCAGACAAAGACTGTGGATATTCACAACAGTTCTGAGCAAAATGGGAGGCTCGTGAAATTTCTATTCTCAGGGATAGTGTGGGAATGGCTCACGATTTTGTATCTTAGATGTAATAAGTGCTAGCTGAGCTGGGTAATTTCATGCTACTGTCTAATATAAGAAAAACCACCAAAGGAGAAGATATCTCTGATTGTGCTGGCTTGTTTGGTGCTACTAGATATGAAGTGAGGTGCTAATGCTTCACATTTTGGGGTAAGCAGGATATGGTTCCCAAGAACACTGAACATAAACCCAGGAAACTGGAACTATTTTACCTTATGACGTCGATATGTTACAAAAGAAGATTGAAAGTTTATCCTGAATTATTTCCAGGCTCCTGATCCAACATCATGCATCTTTGAAAATATTCTTTCTGTTCTGGCCATCGTTGTACAGAGACACAAAGAGAGAAGGATTTAACTTGCTATTGCAGAATTTGAAGATAGAGGAAAGATGCATGCCCCAATGGGTGCAGATGCTTTTGAGAAGTGGTAAAGCAAGATAGGTATGCATGTCTCTAACCCGAGCCATCTGAGAGGCGGAGGCAGGAGGAGGATCACAAGGTTGAGGCCAGCTTAGGCAAATCACCAACTTGGTAAGACCATGTCTTGAAAATAGAAGAAGAGCTGAGGTTGTAACTTAAAGGGAAGGGCCTGGATTCAATTTCCAGTATTTTAAAAACAAAACAAAATATGAGAGAAATATAAGAGATGTAAGGAAACAGACTCCTCTAGAGCTTTGAGAAAGGAATGTATCCCCGCTAACAGTTTAGTGAGAGTCCAGGTCAGACTTCTGATATTCAAAGGTTAATAAATTTGCTTTACTTTAAGCCATTGCATGTACAGAAAGTTATGAACATGCGTGTTCAGAGCTGGCATGGAATCATCAAAGCGGAGACAAAGAATCACAGAACACACGCTCAGAGGATTACTGAGATAACTGAACCTATGGCTCAGTTTAAAGAGATCTCTGGAAGGCCGGGGAGATAGCTTCGGGGACTAAGTACCTTCTTATGCAAGGGCCGAGACAGGAGTTTGCTGGGTCCCCGTAGCACATACCGCTCCAGCCCCACCTTCAGGTGTGCTGAGCTGGCCACGGTGTGCGGGTGGTGGCTCACACCTGTAATCCTAGTGCTGGGGAAGCTGAAAACAGGAGCAGCACTAGGAGTCCAAGCTGTGTAGTGAGACCCCATAACTAATGCATTTAAAAGAAAGAAAGAGAGAATGATCTGGTTTAAGAGTTAACTGAGCTACCAAGTTATCAGAACAGACCGTGTCAGTCAAATCACTCTCCTTCTATATTACACATTTCTGAGTTGAAAAAAAATGGGTTGGAAGTGAGGGCAGATGGCGATGGAGGCAGCAACCACCACGAAAAAGAAAAAGCTGCAAGAATGAGTGAGAGAATGAACAAAGTGAGCAGAAGAGAGTTGGGAAGGAAGCAGGTCTTTCTTCGGTTCAAAGATACATTCCCGTCTGCACTGAGAACGTTAAAACCATAAGAGACTGAGGGGGAAAAAAAAAGATGAATCGTCCTCTCCAAGCACAGGTAGAGGATGAAAAATGATCAATTGAGACAGGAGGAAAAAGCCCTGGCCTGCATTTCTGCGCCTTCTAAATCAGAGTGGCTTCCTTTCTGAAACTGCTCCCAGAGTCAACTTCTCCTTGATAAACTAGGTGGCGAGTCCACGAGGTGAGGGCACTGGAGACCCGCACACCTCATTAGTCCCACGAAGGACAACACAGGGAAAGATCTACTTCCCCTCAGAGAAACAGCACTGCCCTTAGAGAGCAATTCCACCTGAGCGGCTGACCTGAAAACAGACCTCTCTTCTAGTACCAAATCTCCGAGGAGAGCTGCCTTTCTTGTGACGTTCTTTATGGGCCTTCTCTCGGTGAGAAATTAAAGAGAAATATGTCAGATGCACAGGCTAGGATCAAAGTATAAAACATGACTCTAATAGTTACTAATGGTGACAGTGCCACTGGAAAAACCCAGAAAAGAGCAAATTGTCAGGATTGAAAAGGTCACTGGGATCATCAATCATGCTAAGTCTTGCACTTGTTTGCTAATTAATTTCTTTTATGGTGAAGGATATACCTGAAAAATCAAGCAGCAGACATTTTTTTTTTTCAGTGAAGACTCTGTTTGTATAGAATGCCATTGTATTTCTTTGTTTTCACTTCTTCTAGTAAATATCTACCATCATGAGGAATTAACATATAGCAAAAATGGAGCAGGAATAGAAAATTCCTGGGGCCAGGGAGATGGCTTAATAGAATAAGCACTTCCCTAGCAAGTACAAGGGTCTGAGTTCAATCCCAGTTCCGAAAAAAAAAAAAAAGGGAAAATTCCTGTTATGTGTGTTAAAATTACATAATAGTTGTAACTGAAAAGGTCAATTATGCACAATTTTAACATAATTTTTTTTTCTTGTAGTTCTTGTGCTTTTGCACGTGTACATCTTGCCTGGTCTTCTTTCAGCTTCCTCAGTGGCCCTGTGGGCCCTGCCTTGCTTTATTCTCTAGCACAGGCTTTCTGCAGAATGCTTCTGTCTATTGCTGTGCCCCCGCCCCTGTGCCCCATTCCACACCAATGTGATGGAAGAGAAGGTCCTGTGGTCTAAAACTTTTACTGTGACTTAAAATACAAAACTTGGAAAGCTTGTTGGTATCCACATAGAGAACAAAAGCTCTCTTCCATGGGGATTTCTATCTCATTCTCTCCAAATCCCAAACATCTCCATCCTCAGGTGAAAAACTTACCACAGGAAGTTAGTTTCCATGGTGGTATCTGTGAACTATCAATCACATGACAAGGTAATCACCATTTTCTATTGTACTTTGGGGATTGAATTTGATATATAAGTAAAGTTCTTATTCCTTCTCCTAGTCAATGTTTCCTTGGTCTCTCAGACTCCCTCCATGTCTCCTATTATATGGGTGGAGGTGATGTCTTCTGTTATTATTACTATTATCTTCAAACAAAATAGTGTTTGGAGAAATATTTGCACTTTCATATATTAATAAACTTCAATTATTTTAGAGTAGTTTTTATAATCCAGGTTTAACACTGTTTACCTGTGTTTTGAAGACTAAATTAAATTTGTCTTTTAATTTTTTTTATCCTCTTCAGAAGGGGACTTTCACCAGCTCTAGGGTTATATAGGCTATAAATCAGCCTCTGATGCATAAGATCTTAGGGAAGCAGCAATGACTGCTATAGAAGTCTTCCCTGTACTTTTGGACCCCTCTACTTTGGTGTCATGTCTCCCCACCAGCTAAACCTGCCTGGAGTGCAGCTGCTTATTTTGCTATCAGTGGGCATGGTCCTTGCTACCATCCCTAACAAGTCAGTGTCAGTTTGATTCCCATTATAATTTTAGAAACCTGAGTAGAGAGAAGTTGTCCCCCGCAAGTAGAATCACCTATCACAACTCTGCCTGCTGAACTAGAAAGCCCGTGAAGTTAACTGCTATATTGCATCACTGACATTTGTCCTTTGAAACCAAGAACTTGATCCTATGTACCGTTGGAGGTGATGTATTAACCTTGTAATGGGTACCAAGACAATACAACAATCCAGAATAAATGAATAAAAGCAAGAAAGTGAAACAAAAGACTGTAACTTGAACTTGGCCCTGTCTTCTGACAATGAAACTAAAAGCAGGGGAACAGGGTTTTCTCCGGGTCAATACAGGTGTGTGCTGACACCAGCAGGTCCCAGGGTCAGGTCAGAATGACTTGGCTCTTCCCCTGAATACGCCCATCAGTCTTGCTCTGAGAGATTGACTAGAACAATTTTCTCTATGTGTGAATTGTGAGCCCAGTAAATTCACCAAGTGTCCTTGCCACAATGAGGAGAGCAACTGAGTTAACAGAAAATAGGAGAGAAGGGAGAAATTATAGAATAAGTTCCTTAATACCCCATAATTTAAGCAGTGACTCATTCTACTTTGTCCTCCCATTTCCTCATATAGAGCATAACATGTCAGGAGGCTTTGTAATTATACACTCATCTGTGGTTATTAATGTAGTATAATAAAGGTGGGGCAAACAAATAATGAATTTACCAACAACTTCAGAAGCTCTTAATCACATGAGATTGAAATTCTTAATGTGTTTTCCTTGAGATAATAACAAAATCTATTTTTTACAACTCTTGAATACTCTTGAGTTTGAGAAAGAAGTTCTGATAAGTGTGGCTCGCAAGAACATTCACTAAAAATTTTAATTCGAGATTAGGCTTATTTGTGGATTTGTTTAAACTATAATATTTTTTCCTAAGTAAACATCACTGCATAAAAAGCCCAAATGAGTTGAGCTCATTTGACAATAAAAAAATTATTTTACCTCCCACTATTATATAAACAGAAGATATATATATCACTCTATTTGGGTGATATATATATATCACTCTATTTGGGTTCTCCACAGAAATGGAAACAAAAACATGTTTATTTACTTATCTAGCCATCTATTTATTTCTTGGAATTGACTCATGAGATGCTGGAGGCTGAAAAGTCCTGAGGCCTTCATAGCCAAGATGAAGGGCTAGCCCTGGAGACCTGGTGCTATTGCTTCTGTTTGGAAGATTCGGGCATGGTGGAGCATGCCTGTAATCCCAGCCCTCAGGGAGGCTGAGGCAAGAGCATCATTGAGAGTTTGAGTCCAGTCTGAACTACAATGTGAGCTGATGATCAGCCTGAATTGCATAGTGAGACCCAGACTCAAAAAGACGAGAGTGAGAGAGAGTGAGAGAGACAGA
>NW_004524682.1:955027-959315 GCF_000260255.1 Octodon degus
AGAGAGAGAGAGAGAGAGAGAGAGAGAGAGAGAGAGAGAGAGAGAGAGAGAGAGAAATGCTGACCCAGTGCTATAGTAGGCTTGAGACCCAAGAAGTGCTGATGGTTCTGTTAAAAGGAAGAAAATGATGGATGTCACAGATAAAATGATCAGCAAATATCAGCTTTGTTGTTCTGTTTAGGCCTTGAATTGGTTGAACAAGAGCCACACTGATTAAAGAAAATTAAATATTATTGCTCATCCCAAAAACACCCTCATAGATATATCTCGGAATAATGTTTGGCCAAATACACGGGCATCTTGTGGCCCTTACAAGCTGATACATTAAATTACAATTTACTAATAGGAATAAAGGCAATCCAGAAACTACTCCTCTGAACTACACATTAGGCATTGTTGTAGGTAAGGAATAATTTTCCAGAAGAAAACACCCCAAAATAATACAGGATTTTATTCTAACTTTACTTACATATTGTTTGATTTAGGCTTTCCATTTCTCTGGAAGTTGAGACACTATGTTGATGTTTTTATGTAGTTCTCATCTGGGGAGCCATATTTAACATTTCTTTCTACAAGGAAGAAAAAAATTTCTATTTCTGCACCATTTTGTGGATATACAGGTTGTGAGAAACCGGGCTAAGAACCTGGCTCCTGTGTAGAGCTAGAAACTATATTTTTCTTCTTCTTCTTCTTTTTTTTTTTGGTGGAACCGGGGATTGAACTCAGGCCCTTGCACTTGCCAAGGAAGTGCTTATTCCACTGAGCCATCTCCCTGGCCCCTTAGAAACTATATTCTAAGGTGGCTTTCAAATGTGAAAGCTGATTTCAGTGGAAGTTCTTCAACTAACCTTGTACATTTATAGATTAATATTAGTTTTTCCTTTCTGGAAGCATCTTATACATTTTTTTCATGTAAAAAATGATGCTCTATGTTCATAATTTTATAAGGATAATTTCCTATTGTTCTTTCTATATGAAAATAAAATAACTGTGTTTATTAATGTATCCTCTAATTATTTGGCCCAATTATGATGAGGACTTGGAGTGTCCCAAGTCATTCTTTTTTTCACTGTGACCCATTTAGAAAGAGAAAGTGTCATTTTTATCCCAATCTTGTGTGGAGCCACATGCTTAGCACATGGCGAGGTCAAGGAGGGACATGCCAGAGGTAGATGGAAAGGCAGTAAGGCAGCCCCACTGCTGGGTAGCTCTTCTAATCCCCTCAGCTTCTGATCATCCCAAGATTGAGGTGGCATTTTCAGAGACTCACTGACCACTTTCTTTTTTGACTAGGATTATAGCCCAAAGTTCCATTTAGAGATAATTTATCTTTTCTCACAGTGCAGCATTACAAAGTATTTATAGTACAAAAAATTAAAGTTTGAAAATATTATACTCAATTAAGAATTTGGTAACCTGGGCCAGCAAACTATCACGACTAGTGATAGTTACAGTGTAACTATTACTACACAGGTTTTTCCTTGTCATATCCTTAAATGAATAGATTTTTCATATTTGAGGTGATTTATGTTGAAAACTGAAGTCTACTTTTAAAAACTGTGATCATAAATTCTATAAAACTATTAGGTATCATAGCTCAGTGAATTAAAGAGCCTGCTTAGGCAGAGCATAGGTACTTGCGTTCGATCCCCTGCATGCAATACTAGACACTGAGAAGGCAACTGAGACTGGGTGTGGTGGTGCATGCCTGTGATCCTTGCACTTGAGAAGCTGAAAACAGGAGGATCACTGAGTCTGATCTATATAGTGAGACCCTGTAGACTCTGTACTAAATACATTAAAAAAAATAAGAACTTGCTAATCCTTGAGACCAGGAAGGTAGCATACTGACCCTGTCCAATAGCAGGTGGAATGAACTGAGCATATAATATGATCCCATCCTGTAAACAATGATTCTCTAAACTTATGTAGAACAGGGTGGTGACAAGTGTGGGTTCTGGGATCATACTGCAAATACTGGTTCTAGTACATGTTAGCTCTTGCTCAGTCATTAGAACCAGACGTTGCTGAGGATTGCCTTAGTTATTCTCACTGCTGAGGCAAGACACCTGACACCAAAAGTTCAAGGAGAAAAGGTTTACTTGATTCCTAGTTTGAAGAGGTTTCAGTTCATGGCTTGTAGGCAAAGTAGTTGGACAGAGGGGCATCGCAAGCGAAGAAGACACAAAAGCAGCAAAGGAGCCAAGTAATGAGGGAGCAAGCACCAAGAAGTGGCAGCATCTCTCTTTCTGCACCTTATCATATCCCAGTTATGTGCTCTTAGTGTGGACAGCACACACACTCAGGATGGGCCTTCCTGGTGTCCATACTCAAAATAATGCCAAACCAATCATGAAATAACTTTGTAATCACACACCCTTGATCCCAGAGTCACACACTCTACATTTAACTACCTCTACAAAAGTCACACCTATCTGTGCATGAGGCTTTTGGGAGACATCTAGACAAAAAACATAATAAGTTATTTAGAAATCATATTTATTCATGTACATATAAAGCATGATGAACTGCATTAACACACTAAGAGGTAGCTTGTCTCTTCTCTTCAGTGTCTGCAAGCTCAGCACAGTTGGCCATGATATTTGTGCAAATTACACTATAGCACAGTGCAAAAACTATCACTAAACAGTTTTTCCTTGTCATATCATTAAATTAGTAGAATTTTATGTATGTTTCATATTTGAGGTGATTTATGTTAAAGACTGAAGTCTAGTTTTAAAAACTGTGATCAAAACGTCCATAAAACTATTAGGTATCACACTGAGAACATGTTGTATCTAATTCATTGGTCTTGTGTTTCTTAAAGACGTTCGCTTATAAGTGAATCTATTTTATAATGATTATAGTTAATTTACTGAAAATCATTGAACTAGTTGATGTCTCTTTCGACATCTCTTAATTCAAAGAGTAGCAAGGTCAAATAAAATCAGTGAGTAATATCATGAGAGGATGTCACATTACATGATTTAAAAATCAAATTCATTTGCACCGATTACCACCAGTCCCATCACCTGTCTCATTAAATAAGCTTCATCCCATGTTATGATGTTATACTTATGGGAGAAACATTGGAGGAAAGAGTGGGATATGTGTGGATATTTTCATAGTCATCCATCACCATAATGAGCAATCAAAGCCCCTTTGAAAATAATGTATCTGGCATTGCATAGATTCCAAAGCATTGACTTCTTCTCTAACACCCTTTGAAAGGCATTAATATGAATGTTATGCTAATTTGTCTGCTTTTGACCCACAGTTTATTTAAATTCCTTGAGGATTTTCAAGAGGCTATCCCTTCACTAAACTATTTCACAAAGCAAAGTTAACTTCACTTTTTTATTTTATTAGGAGAAATTATACAAAAATATATTTGAAAAATAGATCAACATAAGCTGTCCCATAGTTGTAGTTCAATATAAACATGAGTTGAGGTCTGAATCATGGTTTAAAGTTGGACTCAATACTTCTAACTTTAATTCTGTACTTTACTGCTTACTAGCTTATGTCTCTATATTTGTTATTTACAATAGTTTCACTTTTATTATATGTAGTAAATTTCAGGAAATTATATGGCTATTTATCTTATTGTCTGCTATGTAGGTAAAGTATAATGATTATATAAAGGTTTCAGAACTGTTAGACACTAAATATATAATTATTGTTAACTGTTTTAATTATTACTTCTAAATCATTACTTCCAAAACCTGTACTTTGCTTAGAAGCAAATACAAAAAAAAATTAAATTCATAAATTTCCCTTTGAGCACAATCAGTTATTTTAGCACTGTGGCTACAGATTTTAGTGAAATATTGAAAATATGAAAAATATAAGCATTTTAAAATAAATATTTATGGTAAACATTTATTTATGGATATGGAACCTCCTGATAGTCCTATAGATGAAACGAAGTTCTTCATCTAAGACACTTTGGATGCAACTTTTCAAATCAGAAATATAGAAAGCTTGAAAACAAATATTAGTAAATAAAGGAAAATGACAGCTAAAAAAATTTTGTGAGGAAAGAAATCATTAGTTATTCATAGAAATGATACAACTTACAACTTAATGTTTAAAAAGGGTGGAATTTCTTTCTTTTTTTTTCAAAATTTTATTGATAAACAGCAAGGAGACAGTTTCAAATCAAATCGGAAGTACAGTTTCAACAAATAATACACTACATATATTCTTCTTAGTGGTTAATTGCTGTACAAGATGCGGACTTGAGATCCTATTTACAAACACCATTAGAACAAATCATTCTATTCAT
>NW_004524682.1:960119-961332 GCF_000260255.1 Octodon degus
AGGTTCACTTCCAGGGGCTGCAGCAGGAAGGAGCTGAGCACAGCAGCCAGACTTAGTAGATCTGCACCCAAATTTCTGTAGGTGCCAAGGTTATAATGGCACCAAAGCTCTACACCAAAAGTCAAAGGACAGTGCTATACAAAATGACAAAGAGAAGGAGCAAAATGCAATCTCAGGCCCTGACCCTACCCAGAACAAGTGCAGAGGACACTAGTGCAAAAGAAATTGGGAATCACACAGCTGAAATGTCTGAATCAATAGTGTCTAAAGTAAAGAAACAACTGCAGAAAGTTATAGAGGAACTCATTTCAGAAATAGCCTCTGAAATAAAAAAAGAATTCTCTGAAATAATAGCATCTGAAGTAAAGAATAAAATGCAGAAATATATAGAGGAAATCAGATCAGAAATAATCACTGTAGTAAAGGAATTAATAACTGCTTCTCAAGAAAACACTGATAGAAAAATAGAGGAGATTAGAAAAATGAAGGGATTTCTTGAATGAGCAATACAGGAAAGAAATAGATCACATGAAGCAAGTCAAAGAGGTATAGAGGAACATAAGTCTCAATCACAAGCTTGCAAAACTGTTTGAGTGAAAGTGAAGATAGAGTTTCAGATCTTGAAGATGCTGTCACAGCTAGTGAAAAATTAAGAAACAATCTCTTAAAAACAACTAGGATGCAGGAAAAAATAATTCATTACCTGCAAGACCATGCAAAGATGGACAATGTGAGACTAATAGGCATCAATGAGAAAGAAGGAGTCAGTACAAATGATATAAAAAGAATATGGGTAGAGGTAATAGCAGAAAACTTCCCAACTATGAGGAAACAATCTGACATTCAGTTAACTGAAGCATACATAACTACAAATGACTTCAAACCAATTAAAAACACACCAAGACATAGTAATCAAGATCCCAGAAATCCAGCACAAGAACAATATACGGAAAGCCACTAGGAAAAAAAAAAGCAACAACAACAACAAAAAAACCAGATCACATTTAAAGGAAAACCCATCAGAATTACAACCAATTTCTCTTCACAAACCATAAAGGCAAGAAGAGCATGAAGCAGAGTACTTCAAGTCCTCTATGAAAACAAATTCCAGCCCAGAGTATTATACACTGCAAAACTCTCTTTCAAGTTTGATGGAGAAGTGAAATACTTCCATGACAAAGAACAACTAAAGAATTTCATGATGACAAAGCCA
>NW_004524682.1:962402-963495 GCF_000260255.1 Octodon degus
AACTAGACTTAGAGCACTCCCCAGGACACCCACATTCTTAAGTCCACTTAAGATTATATATGAGAGACCTTTTCTGCTTCATTACCTCCTCACTCCTGATAAACTTCTTCCCACCACTGACTATACTCTTGTTCTATCTTTCCTCTTGTACCTGCTATGACAACACACAGATGCCTGCCTCCCACAACCAATAGACACCACTCAATTGGTACCATCTATATTTCCTGGAGACTTAATGTATTTTAAGTCCTCTAAGCCTACAAGATTAAATCCTTCATGGACTGGTCCCCATCTGTTCATCCTCTCAACAGCAACAGTGGTAAAAGCACCAGCCAGCCTGCCCTCCTGGTTTCATGTCACCCAAAGGAAACAACTCAACTCCAGCCTACAAGTCCACTCTTCCTGATCCTGAGCCCATGCTGCCTGAATGGTCTTCACAGCTCCTGTCACCTACATATCTTTGCCCAAGGGTTCAAACCCCCACCCCCAGTAACTCATGTATTGCTTCCTCATCTGGTTTCTGATTTCCTAGCTTCTACTAGTCCTTTTGTTCATCGCTGGGCTCTAGACACTCAGAACCATTGTCCAGATCACTTTCAGCTGCCACACAAGATTTCTTCTGTGTCAGATGTGAGCCTTCCCTAATGATAAACTTCTCATCCTGGCTAAAACACCTGGTTTCTTGTGTGTCACTAAACCTGCCTCTTAACCTCTAGCAGAAGCCCAGAAAGTGGGCTCTGTCTCAGATTAGAGGATCTGCCAGTTTCCTGCCCTTCATCCTCTCTATGTCTTAAGAAACAATACTCCCACACACACACTATTTCTGCTTCTCTGCTGAACCATCACTGCCACCGCCATTGCTTCCAGTAAAACTAACAATAAGGGACTGATTGGAGGCTCCCCTGTGTGCATGGGAAAGGTGAAAGGAAGTTGTAGGACTGGAGTGGGGAAGGAGGAGGAAGTGGTCATTGGGAAGTGAAAGGACTGGAGTGGAGAAGGAGGAGGAAGTGGTCATTGGGAAGATAAGCTGTTGTTTTAGGGATTCAGCCATATTAAATCAGGGCCTTCGCAATTTAGTAGTTTGTACTCTGGC
>NW_004524682.1:965425-966495 GCF_000260255.1 Octodon degus
GTCTTTTTCAACCATTCCTCAGGTGATGGGCATCTTGTTTGTTTCCAAGATTTGGGTATCACAAATTGTGCTGCTATAAACATAGGCACATATATATCACTATGATATGATGTTTTCAGATCTTCAGGGAAAATTCCCAGTAGAGGAATAGCTGCTTTAAATGGGATGTCCAGTCCAACTTTTTAAGGCTCCTCCACACTGATTTCAGGTCAACAATTTCTGACATTGCCAGTCAAGCGGAAAACCCAATACTATTATGCGCTACTGGACTCTTTTAAAATATTTTGTTGAGTTTACACACCTATAATATTCAAATAATGGAACTTAATAAAAAAAGGTTATACAGATGAATGTCCATTTTGTATCTGTGTATGCAAAGTGGTTAGGATAGATATATAGTTGCATTCTCTTAATGAATAGAGTGATTTGTTCTAATGGTGTTTGTACATAGGATATCATGTCTGCATCTTGTACAGCAATTAACCACTAGGAAGAATGTATGCAATGTGTTATTCTTGAACCTGTCCTACCAATTTGACTTGAAACTGTCTCATTGCTATTTGTTTATCATTAAAATTATGGGAAAAAAAAGACAAAAGATCTAACAAATGAACCACATATCTTCCAATGAATGGTCATCAGGGATTGATAATCTAAATGGGTCTCTATCAACTTGAAAAATGGTCAGGAAGAGTCACTAGCCCAAGCCTGTACAGAAAAACCTGTTCTGTGTTCATATCCCCTTGGTATGTGACGCTTTGTCCATTTGACCCTAATTTAACCAATTTAACCTGAGCAATTATGTTTGTAATCTCATTGGTTGACCATTGTTTTGTCCCACCTCATGCCCACGTAATGAGTTGGCATGTGTCCCTCCTCAGACCCACCTCACTTCATGAATTTACTCTATAAAAATCCCTAGAGTTCCTGGGCAACCCACTCAGGTACCCCTTCTGTCCTTCTCTCAGACAGAAGCTTTCTTTCCCTCAACAAAAATATTCTGCTCTTAACCATCATTGTTCCTAAACTTCATTTTTCAGTTTTAAAGAACACAATATCATCCCAGGTAC
>NW_004524682.1:973310-992822 GCF_000260255.1 Octodon degus
AACAGTAAGCTTGTCTTCTGGAGGGTTAATAACCTAAGTTTGCAGACCAAAATTAGAGAAAAAGGAGGGCCACAAGGAAAGGCAACATTTTGGTGCTAGCCTTGCAAAGTCAATTAAGACTCAGGACATATGAGAACTTGTACTGTAACGTCATGGAGATTATGGAGCCAAATAGGAAAGTGATCGATGATGCAGAGTGTGCCTATGGAGAGTCACATGGAGAGAAAACATTCTCTCAGACTTTCACAGAGAGCACATTGGCCAAGCAATGACTAATCCACATGGCCGATACTGACAAAAGTTCTACAATCTGAGGAACAAGATCTCAGGATAAATCCTGAGGCAATTTCACTGACCTTATCAGACCCAAGAGCTATAACTCTAGTTTCATGGGTCCTGCTTTACCTTGGTCTTAACCATCCAGCAGTAAAGTATAAAATAGGAGTATAAGAAGTAATGCCATGGTGTTATGTTGAGCTTTAGGGGACTCAGGTCAACAATTTCTGACAATGCCAGTGAAGCAGAAGACCCAATATATTTTAGAATATTTTGCTGAGTTTACACATCTATATATAATATTTAAATGATGGAACTTAACAAAAAAAAAGGGGATACAGATGAATGTCCATTTGGTATCTATGTACTCAAAGTGGTTAGGATAGATATATAGTTACATTCTCTTAATGAATAGAGGGCTTTGTTTTAACAGTGTTTGTAAATAGGATATTAAGTCCGCATCTTGTACAGCAGTTAACCACTATGAAGAATGTATGCAACATGTTAATTATTGATACTGTCCTACCAATTTGGTTGGAAACTGTCTCATTGCTATTTGTTTCTCAATAAAATTATGGGAAAATAATCAAAAGGCTCATGGAGAAAGTGAGTTTAGGAAGCTCACTGAAAACCATCACCAGTGCCAAATGATACCTAACTAAAAAAGTAGCACATTTTTTCACATATTTTTAGTGCTTAAAGGATTTATGGACAATGGCTAAAGCCAGTATTGATATAGTGGAATTAAATTCCCAACCTGAAAGATACCTGGGTCAAGTTTGTGTTCTCTAAAACTGACAAATGGATTTTAGGAACAACAGAGGTTAAGAACAGAATATATTTATGGGTGGAAACAAAGCCTCTTACTGGAGAGAAAGATATACAGGACCACTAGTGGGTTTCCCTGGAAGCTATCTCTTTTTATAGAGTAAAATCATGCAGTGAGGGAGGTCTAAGGTGGAGAACATGGGAACTCACTTAGGAGGGCATGAAGTCAGACAAAGCTATGGTCAACCAATGAGATTACAAGCACCATTCCTCAGGTAAAATTGATTGAATTTAGGACCAAAGGGGGATTGGGTCATGTATCAATTGAACATGATTAAGGGACAGGGTATCTTCTTGTGGGGGTTTTGTGAGTGACTCATTCAAGCTATTTCAAGTTGAGTGATACCTATTTAGAATAGCAATCCTAGATGCCCATCCCTAGGGAAGCATGTGGCTGCAATTGTTTGTTGTTTTGTCTTAAGGCCCAGTCCTTAGAGGAAGTGTCTGTCTCTTTCAAAGTTGCAAAGTCATCTTGTCTTCCATATTATCTCCTTGAGGACTTGTCCCTGTCTGACTACATATAATATTTCTATCTAATTTAGCTGCCTACAACAGTATGATACCTTAAATTGAAATAATGAAAGTCCATCTGTAGAATAAGCATCAGAAAATTTGTGACTCATGAATTATTATGATGTCAAAAAAAGGTTAGTTAACATTAAGCATACTGCAATTACACATGAGCATAGAAGTGGCTCACACATCTTGGATGTATACATTTGGAAAGCACTTGATGTGCCACAGGAAGACAAGCTGATCTTGGGTGGATGACCTCCAAATGATTTAGGGAAAAAATGAAACTCCCAACCTGAAAGGTACCTAGGACAACATTGTGTTCTCTAAAACTGAAGAATAAATTTTATGAACAAATGGAGGTTATGAGCAGAACATATTTATTGGGAAAAGGAAAGCTCTGTCCAAGAGAGAGACAGAAAGGGGGCTAATGACTCATTTGGGCTATTTCAAGGTGATTGATACCTATTTAGAATATCAATCCCTGATGCCCATCTCTAGGGAAGTATGTGGATGCAATTGTTTACTGTTTTTTCTTGAGGCCTAGCCCATAGAGGAAGTGTCTGTCTCTTTCAAAGTTGCAAAGTCACCTTGTCTTCCATATTGTCTCCTTGGCCTGGTTCTATCTGACTACCTATAAAATTGCTATCTAATTCAGCTGCCTACAACAGAAGTACATGCTTGGATTTATCTGCTTTACATGTGCACAGTTCCATCCATTCACATGGGGAAGTTTTTGTTGTTCACCCAGTGTCTTGAATAGGATGAAGTTGTGAAGTGGCAGACATGAAAACTGTATTATGTTCATATTGTTCCTTAATTTATCAAATGCATTAGAACAATTTCCATAAGTTTTTGCAACATAAAAACAATTAGACTGAAATTTATGGTGGAATGTGAACAGTGGGTAGAATTGATAGTTCATGATGTCACCAGTATTCTTTGCAAAATATTTACTCATCTGTTGAAAATGAAAGTGGTGAATCTGGGAATATATAGATCCCAAGCTTCAATAAGCATAGTAGATATTAAGGATCATAGAATGAAAATGAATAAATATACAAGGGTTTTTTTAAATGGAATTGAGCCAAAGAAATGACGATTACTTTGGTTCAAATATTCTGGTAAGAGAAATAACTGTGTGGCATAGTCAAGGCCCAAAAGGAAGTAAGTACAGGTGAATTCTGAAGGAAGAAAAAAAGAGAGAAATAGAGACTGGGACTGAGATTGAGACAGAAACAGAGAGACAGATACAGATAGACAGACAGAAATAGAGACAAGGAGAGAAAGTTATCTAAATAAAGCAAAATGTTTGCAGTGTAGATATATTGTGTGCAGAAGTAAAGGCTTAAAGTGGGTAGCCTAGGAATGTAGGACTTTAGACTTAATGTACCTCACAATTAGAGTTCTGGGATTCTCGGGTGGGAATATGCTTGCTAATATAATTCTTCTCTTTTGGTCAGTACTGTCTAGGAAATGAGTGGAAATGATCATGTGATGGAAATTCTCAGGTGGAAAGGTGATAAAGAAAATAGCACTTTTATTTTATTAACAGAGTACTATGAAAATCATAATTGGATTTAGCTTAATATAGCCAACCATTTCCTAATAATTTGAACTACAAAATAGTGGAATGGGATGAATTTTGAAATATGAAATACACTCCTCTCATAAGAACAATGTTATAGCTTATATCTAGATGCAACCCAAGGCATTGTGCCATCATAAGTGGAGCTTTTAAGAGGTGCCTGAATTTTGAGTGTGACACTGAATCATGGATGTATAACACTGGATTAGTTCACTGATTGGTTTAGTACCATTCTGGGTGTGGATGCTGCATTTACTGGAGAGGGAACACCCACCTTGCATGTGGTGGCACAACCCAATAGACTGGCAGCATGAATGAAATAAAAAAGGAAAGAAGGCAGTCTCTCTAGTTCCTGCTTGCCTTTCCCCAGCCATGCTGTATTGTGTTGGAGCCAGACGATTATGGATAAAAACCTGTACAAGCTGAGCTAAAGAAACCTTTCCTCCCTTAACTTGTGGATGTCACAGATTTTGTCCCAGAAGGAGAAAGTAAGAAACACAGGGTACATCTTAATATTACTCTGGCTGCTCTTGTTATTGTGTATTATTAATGCAGAGATATTGTCCAAGGTATTCATAAATTATTGGAGAAATGGATTGGATGTTACTTAAGAAACAGAGAACACTAATTTGCATACCCTGTGATGTAATTATTTATCTGAGTAACAATAAATTGAATAATTTATGTATTACAATTTTCTTTACCTGGTCATACACATACATATCTCAATGTTCTATTAATCAAGGATGATATTTTAGATATGTAAACTCAATGGAACATTTTCAGATTTTGCAGACAGAATGTAGGTCTGAATTTAATGCATGAAAGAGTACCAGGAATAATCAGAGTTTTAACAAGTTCTGCACTTCTCTCCCATGCCTTAGTCAATATAGTGATCTTACATATAATTTGATGTTAGGCCTGGGATCTTATTATAATTTTCCTGGCCCCTACTGTCAACATTATGAAAATTTTACTTGTAATTTGGTAATACTACCCACCAGTAGCCATTGATTTCTAAATTTAGAATACCATCTGCAATACTTGTTTAAAATGCAGAGTCCTGGGCCCTATCCAAGGAAAATCTTATTTATAGAATTGGCCTGAGTAGATTTTGTAATTGTAACTATTACTGCAGTAAGTCCAACAAGATTGTTTATGGTCTAGAGTTTGAGAAGCCTCAGCCTAAAACGATCAATTCTAATACTTGATCAATCTAATTTTATGTCAGTTTAATTAAGTATTCATTTAATCAACTCATTTGATCTGGTAGATAAGACAAATCAAATGATACCCTGGTTTATTGCTTAAACATAACCTCATTCTAGAGCTTTGGAATAATATTTTAGCTTTCTAATTGTTCAACTGCTTGATGTATAAAATAGTAGCTGCATTTCCTTATAGTGTTGTTTAAAGAAAGAACTATTAATATATTACAAAACAAGTATTAAATATGAACACTTAAGGGCAGAATACTGTCAGTATATTATGGAAATTAATAATTAGTATGAGAGCAATTTATTTCAGTGCTGTATAAAAGTACATGTCTCTGCTCGACAAAGAGTCACTTGAGTTCTGATGTGATTTGATCTACTATTTTTATACTGAATATGCATTACAGGAAATAGGTCACAGCAGGAAGACAGATTAAGGCAGTTTAAAGGAAAATAGAAACTGTAGAAACTATAAAAAATAAATTTGCAATTACAATAAGAGAGCAGAGCTGTCTTCTTTTCTTTGTTTACTCAGCAGCCAATATAATCATTCCCTATTTCTCACACACTCTTAACCCTTGTGTAACCTGAAGTCATCTCCTGCATTCTTAGATTAAAGTAGTAATTTTCCTCCTGATACCAGCGTTACAAAAAATTGTGTTTGGCATTCTATCAGTAAATAGCACACTCTAAATATTAAAGCCAATGACGCATAATCAATTGCCAATATAGTTTAGAAGACAGGCAAGAATTAAAAAAGCATATTCCAAAAGTAAGAGGGAATGGGTGAAGATGTACAGGAAAACATAGTAGTAAGTGTGTTGTGTGAACACTGAGGTATGCGTAGCTACATGCAGTGTTTTAATAGTTTTCATCAAGTTGTATTAGAAATGGTTATTCTCTATGCCAGCTCTTCTTTCAAGCCATATTGGCTTCTTTGATGTTTCTCTAATGGCCCTTTAGGTCCTTGTCTGTGTGCACTTTATCTTGCTATGTGTGTCTGTTTCTTGGGCCTCTGTACAGTTTATTTTTGTACTTTAGATATTTCTAAAAATTCCCCTCATTGATGATGCCTTTACCTTCCACTCCATCTAACCAACTAAATGTCTCAGATTGTGTGCAGTGGCCTTTTTCTGTTGTACAGAAACTTTGGCTTTCATGGGAAGTGTTCCTACAGACAGTCACTCATGCCTGACACACAGATGGTAAGCTGATTCTGTTCTGAGGCTACTACAAAGAACTGGGTCTACTATACAGATGAAGGTCACATGCTAAAGGAGGAGAAATGACCCAAGTAAATCTAGTTAAGTTCTCCCTGTCAGCCCTACCACTCAAGAAGCCCTTCTTGCCTTTGCATGAAGCCCAGGTGATTTTTGAAAATTAAGATAATCAAATACCAGTAGTTTCAGATCAGCTAAAACTCCCAGGTAAATGTCTCTTGTTTTATCACAACGGGCCACTTTCCAATGCTTATCTTTTATCTGACTTTAGCTATTTTGAGCAAAGATAAATTAAGAGAAATAGGCTTGGAATCTCCCTTTCCACATGGAGCAAGAAGGATGTGCAGGGACAATTCTGGCAGTAGAGGAACTCAGACTTTATGGCTATGTTGAGTGCATCTAACAAAATTATTACTGGATGAGGCCCAATCAGGGAACCTAGCATTCAGTGGACAGAGAGGGAAGCTGGTGAAGCTCAGTTGGAGTCATTCCAGTCTATTCTATTCAAGTACGCTTGACTTCCCAGTTGAAAGTGGAGTATTCAGAGCTACATACTGAAAGTGTAGTAGACTTATAAGTTGCTCCCCACTTTATTATTTTCTTTCTTTCTTTTTTTGTAATAGCCAGCTCAGCTCACCCTGGGGGTGGGGCTGGTGCAGCCTTTGGTGTTGGGGTTGAACCACCAGCCCGGTGCACTTGCCCAAGTTTGTTTCAGCATGTGCTTTAGACCGCTGAGCTATCTCACTGACCCTTTCTTTTTTTAAATGGTCCAACATAAGCAATCTAGAATGCCAAGAGAAGAAAAAAAAATCACAGTTTGAAAGATATTAAAATAGCTTGAAGATAATAAGGGCTGTAGTTAAATAATACAATACCCTGGTCAGGCTTGTAAAAGAGAAAGGAAGGATTGTCGTCCATTGGATTCAGGTGTTCTCCTGTAGTTCCAGCTATTAGCATAGTGATTGCAAATGAATCTAGTTCCAATGATGGCATGTAGTATGGTCTCTCAAACAATGCTAACTCTTTCTTTTCTCTTCCAGTGGCTCCAAAGGATTACCATCATTTCCTGACAGTCATTAACATGGGCTTTTTGGGAAAGCTGAATATGCCTCCCTCGAAATAGGAAGGTCTGGCAAAGTAAATGGAATTAAGAAGAAGCAAATGATGGGTGATTTTCTTGCATCACTTTATTTGTATAAAGAAGCTTATGATGACAAAAGATATACTACCTTTTACTGTCTCTCCCAGAGAGAACAAGGGCATGAAAACTATCTTAGTCTCTTCTTGGCACAGGCAGAAAGGAAGCACATGATCAGTCTTTGCTAACTGGTCTTCATGTGCCAGTTACTTGTCTTTCGGAAATTGCCATCTCTCTGCTCCATGCCATTATTCTTCCTCTGATTATGTCCCTAAAACACATCGTTCCTTGTTGAAGATGCTACAGCACTGGCATAGGAAGTCATTTCTGAGAATTATTCATTTCCTGGCTGCCTACAGTATACATGAAATGCACATACAAATAGTCTTCCTTTTTAAAAATAATTCTATATTTTTCTTATAGGGATCCATTCCTACTAAAAACATATGAAAGTTGAAGAAAAAAATCATTTTCCTTCCCCTATATTTTCATGCTGAGCATAGCTATTAGAAAGGCAATGAAAAGTCTCATGTAGGAGAGAAGTATTGAAAAGCCTCAAAGAAATAGTTCTGAAATGCATGGAAATTCAATGGTGGTTGGGCAATTGTTGCAAAGGCCTGAAAGTGCATTGTGATTGGGCCATGCTCATGAGTACCTAACAATGGCATCTGCACATGAGCCACACAGCCCTCCTCACAGGTGTGTCCTCCTGTCTCAGAAGAATTAGTCCAGAGCTCCTCTAATGTACATTCCATGTGGGGGTCCATCGTTTCTTTTTCTTTCCTCTTCTCCACACCTGTAACACTTCCTTTCAATGACCTTCCTCCATGTTTAGCCATAAGCTAATTCATGTTCTTTTTTTCTTTTCTTTTTTTTCCACTTTCATATTAGTGTTCTTTGCAGAACATTTTTTTTTGTTTTTGTGCATGTACATGAGTCTGTGTGTGTGTGTGTGTGTGTGTGTGTGTGTGTGTGTGTGTTACTCTATGAACTAATTTACAAACTTCATGTTTTAGTCTCCAATTTTCTTTGATGGAAGTAGAGTTAGACCAAGAGAAGTTAAGAGTTAAAGAGACTGAAAAAAACCTAAGAATGGGGGTAGGTAAAGGGGATGCTGCTTCTGGCACAAGATACCCTGAAATGGGTAAACCATGCTTAGCAATTTCATATGAAAACAGATAAAAAATGATCTCCAGCATTGCAATTCTAAAGTAGCTATGCTTATTGTGCATTTTTCTGAGATCAGGAATGCAGAAGAAAGAGTAGATTTCAGATGAGAAAGGACGATTGCTTTAGATTTGCTCTATGAACATAGGCAGACTTCCATTATCCTTCCCTTTAGGGTAACTATTCCTGTAACTAGGCAAAGCACTGTATATTTTCTGCAGAAATACTATCATTTTTAAGGTGCGTGTGTGTGTGTGTATTTTAGGGAGGGGTGTACAGGGTGTTCAGGATCTTACTAGATCAGACTCTGAGTGATCCTCCTGTCTACAGCCTCCCAAGAGCTGGGTTTACAGGTGTGTACTACCATGCCCAGTCTCAATTGCCGTCTCATCATGTGCTGGTGTCAGGGCCAGCACGGCAGGCCTGAAGATCAAACCCCCAACCCCTGCTCCTGCTTGCAGATGCTTTAATCCACTGAGCTATTTGGCCAGCCCTAAACTATATAGTTTTGCAAACAAGATCCATTTAGAAGGATCTTTGTCCTAGACTATGCCTGAAGCTTTGTTCCTTGAGGTAATGTGGTTACGTGACTTTCATGATGCTACATGTGTCTTGAACTTAAAAATGTAGCAAGGTTGTGAAAGATAAATTATGTGTTGTGTCTCTTCTTTTCCCAAAATAATTTTATGTAGCCAAGAATAGTCACTCTTATGATAGTAAGTCATTGTGAGATATTTACTTAACTTTAATGACATACCACATCTCCTGAGCACCTACTGTACTGACCTAAACAAGTATGCTTGAAACTTGGAATAACATGTTGAATAATATACATTACACCTTCATTATGATTCTGAAATACATTAGAAAACTTTTTCTCAAGTTCTTCTTTTTCTTTCGTATCTTTATTCTTTTGCTACAGGGTCTTGCTATGCAATTCAGTCTCATGTTGACCCTCTTATCTCTGCCTCCCCAGCTCTGGGATTATAAGGGTGCACCACGACACCTGGCTTTCATGCTGGCCAGGTATATGGTACCAAGAATCAAACTCAGATCCTTGCACTTGCCAGGCAGGCAGTTGGACCACCAGCACTTTCTCAAGGTTTCATCTTTTAATTCCACTGAATATTCATTATATACTTAAAGTGTTTCTCTATGTATGAACTCTTTCATTCATCAGTCTAGCATTTGTCAATTCTAAATAATCAATTCTTCTGGGCTCTGATAGTGACCTGAAGTCTCCTTGAAGACAGGGTTATATTTTCCTTACTTGAAGGCCTAGGTATATTAATTGAGACTGTTTTAGTCATAAGTGTAAGGTACAAATATAGTTCAAATTATTTTAAGGAAGTAGTAAAACCAAAGCAACAAGCAATCTTTTTTTTCACTCAAGGTGAAGAATAAGATACATAAGCTTATTTTTTTCTCACATGAATGAATTTGACAGTTTGGAAAATTATCTGATTATTTCCATCTCTTCACTGTGTTCTGCTTTTTTTTTTTTTAACTTTAATACAGATATCTCATGTGGTAATGTGAACCTACCAGTACCAGTGAAAAAGGTTGGAAGTCTTCTGGTAGTTTGAAAAGAAAACTTGAGGCTGTCAATCCTTTCCTAAAATCACTCCTTAGGGAGAGGTCACTTCAACTTCATGAGCTGTTCTGAGCATATGGCTTTGTGCAACTAGGGGGTTCATGGATTCTCCAAAAAGAGTAACAGTCGGACAGTGATTAAATACATAAAACACACCTCAAATCCTTTGCACCTACAACACTGACTTAAATGTACCATATTTTTAATGAATATAATTGTGCTGGGTTTTAAGCTTAATTATAAACTTAATTACACTCATAGAATACACCCCTGGGTGTGTCTGGCTAGGTCATGGAGTTGTGCTCTTGAGGCCTCTGCCGATCCCCTGACCTCTTCCTCTCTGGAAACATTCGCCTGCTCTGTTTTCCCACCACTACACAATGAACAGCTTTGCTCTGCCCTGCCTGGAGCCAGCCTTCCACGGACTGCGACATCTGAAGCCACCAGCCAAATACCCCATTTCCTCCCTTACTCTGTGAGTGTTGGCTATTCAGTCCCATTAACAGGAAAACTGACTACTACAATCACTAATTAAGCTGAAGTAACCACTCTTTTGAAAGTTACATGTACCTGCTCTTAGGACCTTCCAAAGAGTGAACTGGAGTATTTTTAAAAGGAAAGTAAACATAATAGAGAAGTAAAAACATACAAATGTAGTACAAATACAGCATACACAAATATAGTATGTACTGTAAATACTCTGCAATATTTATTATATATAATACCAAAAACCAGACAATGTTAAAAAATATCCATGGATTCCTGAATTGGCTGTGTATTTGCATATCACTGGATAAAGAGATTAGAAAGGAGTTAGAGACTTAGAGATAAGGCATGCATCAAATGCGCCCTAAAAAACTCTGTTACTAATTTATCAATAACGCACCTTGACTAGCTTAAGGGATTGTCTTGACTCATAAAACGGTGTGATGCCAAGGAGAACGGTTTTCAAAGCAGCTGCTTAGCCAGCTCAACAGGCACTTACTCAGCTTTCTTGCTGCCTTGGCGCAGGGCTCCACACTCCAGCTTCGCGGGGAGGAGCTCATTCTGCTTAGAGCTCCAGCCTCTGACCAGCTGCCTCTAAGGCAGAAATCTCATCGTCGAAGGATAAAAAGGACAAAGCTGCTCAGTTCCTGGTGGTAGCGACAGAGCAGGGAACAGCGCCAGAGAGGAACGAGTGAGGGGCCACGCACAGAGCCCAAGATCTGGCCTCCAGCCGCTCCCGCACACTCGGGACCATGCTCTACTCATCTGCTTAGAGTCTCTTCATCCAGTGAAGCTGACAACTTCAAATCAACAGTCACACCAAGTCTCTGCAGCTTACTCCTTTTTTTTTTGTTTTCCTACCTCTTTCTGCCTTTTGGTTCAATTTGTCCCTCAGACTTTCTTCCCAGTCCCTGGTGGACATGGTTTGCACTAGCCATGAATATTTTTTTTTTTTTTTTAGTTTTCCAACAGAAAGGGAGAAGAATGCCTCATTCTTTTATTTCTAAAATCTGGAGAAACATTCAGATTGGTTCTTTTTTAAGAATTTTTTTTTTCTGAGCTAAATATTAAGTAAAATAAATAAATAATTAAATAAATAAATAAAATGGAGCACCTTGTCTAGCGAAATTTAGATATATTTGATCTTAAAATTTAGATTAGTAACAAAGATTGCCAGCCTTTCTAAAAGAGTAAGTAGCATAATATGAATATGTAAAGCTATAAACAAAATGAGAATAGACGGATATTCCTATTCTAGCCCACTAGAATATTGGTACACGTGGAAGTATTAACTGCTTCAGTAAATATTTGTGAAATCTTTTGCATTCACTATATTTTCACTAACTCTTAAGGCACAAAGATGAATTTAAAAAAGACAGCACCTATCTACAAATGATACATATTTTCTTTAAATAAATAAAAATTTTCAGAACAACATGATAATGCTGAACCAGAACTATAGTCTGGACATTGAGGATACAAAGCTAGACAGTAATATTCTACCTATATCAGTGAGTTTATTAGATTATGTATAAATGAAAATATAAATATCTAGATGAAAGAATAGAAAACAATGTGTCAGACTGTGAAGGAGCCGCGGGGCCAGCAGCCAGCAGGGCCCAGTGGGCTCACTCCCCCTGGGAGGCCTACTGGGAAGACGCCGCAGGGCCTGCAGCCAGCAGGGCCCAGTGGTCTGCTTGGATGGGGATCAGCTGGAAGGCACCAAACACAGCAATCATTCCCAAGCCAGGTTCAGCCAGTTGAGTTCAAGCTCAGTAGATGGAGACCTGGTAAGCTGAGGTATACCGATTGACCAGCAAAGCCCAGGGCAAGGCCCAGACCTACAGGAGCAACTTGAAGGCACAGAGGTGGCAGCAGATAACTGGGGTGAACCAGTCTGTTTGAAATACTGCAGGTACCTGTAGGGGAGGTACCCAGACAGAACTCAGGGGAACTAATCTCAATACAACTTCCCACTTTATGATCTGTTTTGCTATATACCTCTAACGTTTGTCCCTATGGTCTAAAGTACAAATCCATTAGTTATACAAGTTTGGCAATTTCTAAATTTCACTAACTGTTATTAGTATTGCTAATTGTACTAATATAATTAGGAAACCATATTTGCATTAATCACATGTTCTTGCTTGGGTAATATCTTCACCAAAGCACTACACTGAAGGATGGGGTGCAGTGCCAAACACTTCAATACCTCACTCTATCAATAAAAAGGTAAAATCTTGGGACACACACAAAACAAAATCTTGGACGCAGGAGAGCTACCCCAAAAGCAGATTCTTTACAGAGAGGCTCTGACTGCAGTGATAAAGCTACCTACCATCAAACGTTCACGAAAAGTTATCACAGAAATCAAAATAGTTTTCTCTGAAATAGAAAATGACAAAAAAGGGAGCAAAATGCAATCTAAGGCCCTGAGCCCACCAAAAACAAAGGAAGGAGACATCAGGATAGAAGAAATTAGAAGCCACACACCTGAAATCTCTGAAATAACAGCAACAGAAGTAAAGATACAACTGCAGAAGGGTATAGAGGAAATCAGATCAGAAATAATCTCATAGGTAAGAAAAGAAGTAACTATAATGAAAGAATTACTAAGTGTTTCTAAAGAAGATGCTGATTAAAAAAAAGTAGAGGAGGATAAAAAATCATGGAAACCTTGAATGACCAATATAGAAAAAAAAAAAACAAAAACAAAACAAAACAAAAAAAAAAAAAAAAAAAACCAGAATGCATGAAGCAGATTCAAAGAGCTATAGAAGAAATTAAAAACTGCATTAAAACCTGGCAAAACCATTTGAATGAAAGTGAAGATAGACTTTCAGAACTTAATAACACCATTGCAATTAGTGAAAATGTAAGGAAAGATCTCAAAAAAAAAAAAAAAAAAAAAAGATCCAGGAAATAATTCAACGGCTGCAAGATGAGGTAAATATTGACAAAATAAGACTAATAGGTACAGTAAAAAAGGAGTAGGCAACACAAATGACATAAAAAGAACATTGGCAGAAGTAATACCAGAAAACTTCCCCAATATGGGAAAACAAACAGACATTCATGAAACAGAGGCATATAGAACTCCAAATAGTATCAACTCAATTAAAACTACACCCAATAATGTAATTATCAAGATCCCAAAAGCTCAGCACCAGACCATGATACTGAAAGCCATTAGAGAAAAGAAAAAAATAACATTTAAAGGAAAATCTATCAGAATAACAGCAGATTTCTCCTCACAAACCAGCAAGTCCAGAAGAGCATGGAGCAAAGTACACCAAGTCCTAAAAGAAAACAAATTTCAAACCAGATTGATATACCTTGCAAACTCTCAAGTTCAATGGAGAAGTGAAATGCTTCTATGACAAAGAACAACTAAAGAGTTTTATGATGATAAAGCCAACCTTACATAGACTACTAAAAGATATTCTAGAGAAAGATCAAAATGACCACAATTCCACGAAGATATCATGTCTGCATCTTGAACGATGAATAACTGCAATGAAGAAAACAATATGCAATGTATTAATTGTTGTAACTGTCTTACCTTTTTTTGAAACTGTCTCATTGCTATTTCTTTCTCAATAAAATTAATTTAAAAAAGAGGGAATGGAAGGAACCCACCAAATAGGGCAAACAGTTAAACACAGGAGAAAAATAGGTAACCAACAGCAGGAAAATAGCATGTCAAACATAAGTCAATACATATCAATTATAACCATCAACATGAATGGACTCAATTCACCAATTAAAATAAATAGACTGGCAGAGTATATTAGGAAGCAAAATCCAACAGTATGCTGTATACAAGAAACAAATTTAACTCATAAAGAAATTCATTGGCTCAAAGTCAAAGGATAGAAAACAATACTATATGCCCAGCACCTCAGAAAAAAGCAGGGGCTGCAATCCTGTTCACAGACAATCTGAACTTCAAGCCAAGAATGATCAAATCAAATAAAGAAGGCCACTATATACTTGTTAGGGGAAAAATACAAGACGAAGAGGTAACAGTCATAAATATGTACTCACCAAACACAGGAGCACCCAACTAAATAAGACAAATCTTAATGGACATGAAAAATGTAGTATCCAATACCACAATCTCAGCAGGAGAACTTAACACACCTTTATCCCCAAAAAATAGTTCAAGCAGACAAAAATTAGCAAAGAAGTAGCAGAACTGAAGCAAAACTTGGAACAAATGGACTTAGTGGACATATAAAGAACCTTCCACTCAATAACATCTGAATACATATTCTTTTCGGCTGCACATGGGACATTTTCTAAAATAGACTACATACTAGTCCATAGATCATGCTTAAGTATTTGTAAGAAGGGAGAAATTATGCTATACATATTGTCAGACCACACGCAATGAAACTGGAAATAAATGACAAAGAAACAAGCAAACAAAAAAAACCTCTATAAGCACATGGAAATTAAATAGCACCCTTCTCAGCAACAAATGGGTTACAGAGCAAATTAAACAAGAAATTAAATAATATCTATAATCCAACTAAAATCCAAACACAACTTAAAAGAATTTGTGGGATGCATAGAAAGCAGTTTTAGAGGGAAATTTATAGCTGTAAACTCACACATTAGGAAAACAGAGCAAGAACAAATAAATACCCTAATTCTGCATTTGAACCTTCTAGAAAAAGAAGAGTAAACCAAGCACAAAGCCCAAATACAGGAGGAAATTATAAATATTGGAACAGAAACTAATGGAATTGAGACAATGAAAACAATACAAAGAATTAATGAATCCAAAAGCTGGTCTTTTGAATGATTAAATAAATTTGATAAACTCCTAGCCAACCTCACTGTAAAGAGGCAAGAAAAAACTCAAATTCAAATCGTAAGGAATGAAAAGGGAGAAATTACTACAGATCCTGTGGAAATTCAGAAAATCTTTAAGAGCTATTTTGAAAATATTTACTCTCAAAGGATATACTACAGAATAGAAATGGAAAGATTCCTAGATATCTACAAATTGCTAAAACTGAATCAAGAAGATAATAAAAACTCTGAGCAACCCAATATCAGCCAATGTAATTGAAAATGTAATTAAAAAAAACCTTTACAGCAAAAATAGCCCATGTCTTGATGGATTTACAGCTGCATTCTATAAGAAATTTAGTGAAGATTTAATCCCAATACTCCTCAAACTCTTCAATGAAATCAAAAAGGAAACAATACTCCCAAAATCATTCCAGGAATCAAGTATTATACTGATACCGAAACAGGAGAAAGATCTCACTAAAAAGGGGAATTACAGGCAAATCTCCCTTATGAGGACAGATGCAAAAATCCTCAATAAAATACTAGCAAATAGAGAACAGCAAATCATCAAGAAAATTATACACTATGACCAGGTAGGACTCATCCCAGTGAGGCAAGGATGTTTCATCATATACAAATTTATAAATGTAATTAACTATATCCCAAACCAAATCCACATGATTATCTCAAAAGATTCATAGAATGTTTTTGACTTAGTCCAACACTCATTCATGATCAAAGCCCTACAGAAAATTGGAGTAGATGGCCTAAACCTCAACCCAATAAAAGACCTCAATGACAGACCATCATAATTCTAAATGGAGAAAAACTGAAAACTTTTACTTTCAAATCAGGTACAAGACAAGGATGTCCTCTATCACCACTCCTATTCATTATAGTTCTGGAATCACTATCTAGAGTCATTACATAAAAGAGAAAAATAAAAGGAATAAAAATCATTAAAAATGTTAAACTATCATTATTTGCAGATGACATGATACTTGGAGCACCCAAAAACCTCCACCAAGAATTTCCTAGAATTAATGAACAAATGCAGTAGCATAGCAAGATACAAAATCAATACACAAAAATCGATAGCATTCCTCTACACAGATAACAAACACACTGAACAAGAAATTAGAGAAATGATACACTTCACAGTAGCATCAAAAAAATGAAATACCTAGAAATTAATTTATCAAGGGAAGTACAAGATCTAAACAATGAAAATAGTAGTAATCTGGAAAAGAGACTGAAGAGGATTTCAGAAAATGGAAACATATTCCTTGCTCCTGGATGGAAGAACCAACGTTGTGAAAATGGCAATACTTCCAAAATTGTTAGGCAGATTTAATGCAATCCATATTAAAATGCCAATGTGCCTCAGATCTACAGAAAACATTCTTAAAATTATTTGGAACCAGAAAAGACCTAGAATAGCAGAAGTAATCTTGGGGAATAAAAGCAAGGCAGGAGGCATTATATCCCGTGACTTGAAATTACACTACAAAGCTGATGTGAGAAAAATCAGCATGGTACTGGCAAAGAAACAGACCTGAGGATCAATGAAACCGATTAGAAGATGCAGATACAACTACAAACACACTCAGCCATCTTATCATTGACAAAAGGGCCAAACATGATCACTTGAAGAAAGATAGCCTCTTGAACAAATGGTGCTGGAAAAAGTTTCTCTCCACATGTCAAAAACCAAACTAGACCTGGATCTATCACCATTCACTAAACTAACATATAACTGAATTAAAAATCTAAACTTTAAAACAGAAACACCAAATCTGCTGAAAGAGAAAGTAGGTGGAAATCTTGAAGGCATAGGGATAGGCACACAGCTCATGAACAAAAACAGAACTACACAAGAAATATTCCAAAGAATCAATAACTGGGATCTCAACTTATTGAGAAGTTTCTGCATGTCAAAAGAAATCCCCAACAAAGTGAAAGGACAACCCACAAATTGTGAAAACAACATAACAAACAATCATTCAAAAAAATAACTTCTATCTAAATTATTTAAAGAATTAAGAAAAAATTTCAGCCCCCAAAATTTAAATACCCAGTCCAAAAATGAGCATCTGAGATGAATACATACTTCTCAGATGAAGAAATATAAATGGCAAATAAATACATGAAAAAAAGCGCTCTACATCACTGGCCATTTGAGAAATGCAAGTTAAAACAAGTTTGAGATAACATTTCACCCCAGAAAGAATTGTTGTCATATGAAAATCATCTAACAACAAATGCTGGAGAGGTCGAGGGGAAAAAAGGAACAATTCTCCACTGCTGGTGGGAATGAAAACTGGTACAATCAGTAAGGAAATCAGTGTGGAAACTATAAAACTAAGACTAATCCCATTCAATCCAGCTCTGGGTATTTTCCCAAAAGAACTGAAAATATCACACCATAGTAATACGTAACACCCATGTTTATAGCAGCACAATTTATCATAGCAAAATCTTGGAAAGAACCTAAATGCCCATCACTTTAGGAATGAATGAAAAGGTGGGGTATTTTAATACAATGGAGTATTACTCAGATATAAAGAAACTCAAACTCAAAACCTTCTTAGATAAGTGGAGGCAACTAAAGACTATACTTATAAGTAAAATAAATGAGACTCACATGTGTAAATATTGTCTCCCTAGTATGAGAACCTAAAAGAATAAATAAAATCTGAAATATATAATAGTATCGTAAAATGGAACAAAACTGAACTTACAGGTTAAACAATGAAAGTGAGAGAAAGGAGAAAAGATAGGAAAAATAAAAGGGGAAAACAGGTGGGTATATATATACAGGATGGCTGAGATGATTGTACTCATATAATTTCTATCAGTTTTTTGAAAATAGCAGTTACTGTTTAGAATTTTCACCTTGACTAACTCTGTACTCTGATATCTGCAATCTGAGCAACTGCATCAAGGACAGCAATGTATAAGCTGAATATCTCTCATCTTGGTCTTCTAAATGTGTACTGTTTCTAATGTCTTATCAGTTATTATACTTTCTTTAAAATAAATTTTAAAAATACAAGGAAATTTAATATTTCTTGAAAGCAATCATTAATATTCAATTATTAGTACAATTTTGCAAAACTATATCTCTTAATCTGAATAACAGATTTGGTGATAAAAATAGGTAGTGTAACAACAACTGTTCATTAGCTATTCCTGTTTTGAAAATCTGTAACACATATATTGTTGTAAGTTACTTTGCTTCTGTCTTTTTGTCTATTTGCTTTTGGTTCTGTTTTTATGCTTCAAAATAAAATGAAGTTGAATTAAAAGAAATCTTCTCCAAGGCTGCTAATAGCCTTCTGAATCTTCAATGAATTCAAAGGAAAGAGTAGACATATGTTGGGTAACAACAGTCAGAAATGTCGTTGAAGATGGGTACACGTCAAAACTGTATTTGATACAGTGTGAGCTGAAAATTAATGAGAAAACAAAAACATTAGTCATAAGAGTTATTGATGGAAAAGAAAAAGTGGAACATGAAAATATACACCAACATCAGACTAAATGTATACAAGTGTCTGTCACGTGCCAAGCACTAGCTTACGCATTAAAAATACAAGGATAAGTAAGACAGGGACACTTTCTTTGTAAACGTTGCATTTTAATTAAGGGACTTAATGCAATAAACATATAGATATAGGTACTTACCTGAATATTCTGAAGAAGATGAAAAGGGTAACATACAGCATGACTGGGGAAAATACCTTTGTGAGAGTGTAACATTTGCATTAATATTACCTTCATGTTCGCTTTCAATTTTTATCTTAAAGAAAAAGAAACAAAAAATTCCCAAAATATTAGCACAAACTTAATCTTTTCCATGAACTCAAAGAAATGAGTAATATCACTATTTTAACATTATATATTTATATCTATAATCCTTTAGCTTTTCTTTTTCTTTTTTTTTTATTGTTGCTTTTTTACCACTCACCTAAACCAGTTTCTCTTTCCTTTTGAAGTTTCTTTCCATTTTACAATGTTGATGTACATTTTGGATCACGTTTACTCTTTCAAATTCTTACACTAGGGAGACAATATGATGTTTACCAACTTGAGTCTGGTTTATTTCATTTATAAGATTGTCTCAAGTTGCACACATTTATCTATAAAAGTCTCCAGTTTGTCTTTCTTTAGGACTGAGCAACACTTCATTACATAAAAAAGCACATATTTAAAAAAAATTATTTATTTGTTTGGTACACGGTCTTGCTACACAGCTAGGACTCATAGTGATCCTCCTGTCTCAGCCTCCCCAGAACTGGGATCATAGGTATACATCACCACAACCAGTTTCGGTGACTGGCATAGTGCACCCAGGATTCTGGGCTTTCAGTGCTGGCATGCAGTACTGGAGATTGAACCTGGGTCCTTTCACTTGCCAGGCAGGTACTTAGACTGTTGAGCTATCTCCTCAGCCAGAGACCATGTCGTTTTTATCTATTCCTCAGTTGATGGGCATTTGTTTTTTCCCCAACATCTAGCTATTGCAAATTGTGCTGCTATAATCATGACTACACATATATTTCTGTGGTACGCTGATTTAATTCTTTTGGAAGGAAACACAAAATGGAAATAGCTGGGTCAAACTCCGAGTTTTTTGAGGAATTTCTACATTTAGTTTTCTCTTCTCTTCTCTTCTCTTCTCT
>NW_004524682.1:993192-997283 GCF_000260255.1 Octodon degus
CTTTCCCCTCCCCTGCCCCCCTCTCTTCTCCCTTCCCCTATCCCCTACTCCTGACCTGCATTCCCTCTTCCACTTTTGCCTTTGCCTTTACCTTTGCTCTTGCTGTCTCAGTGCTGAGACTGAACTTGGACTTTAGCTATTCTAGATAAGTACTCAACACTGAGCTACAACTCCACTCCCACAATTTTTTTTTTAAATTTTATGAATAGTAGGATGCTTTAAAGTACTCTTTAAGGAATTTAATTTTTAGTTGAATCCATTAGCATCTACTAAAAAACCCCTGAGAGAGTTTTTTGGTTAAAGATTGGTTCTGTGAAGATTTTTAAAAATAGTTTTCACAACCAAATCCCATTCTGTGACTATTACTTTCTACCTGCATTGCTTCAATCAGCTCAACGAATAAGGAAGAGAAAAATGATTGTATCACCTAATTCAGCTTGAAGTCTTTAAATATTATGGAATATAAAACAAATAAACCAATATAGGACATTTAAAGTGATTGTTTCTGTGGCTTTAGTACAATGACGTGAAGAATCAGCAACAAATCATTTTAAACTAATTGAAGGAGCACTATTTTTATTAGGATGAGGCAGGGTCAGGACTTCTGGCTTGTGATTTTAGGACAATTGTTTTCTTGCCTAAGTAATTCTTTATTCACATATAAAATACAGATTTTTTTTAATATTACTGCTGTAATGATTTAAAAGATGCAAACCCTCTAATGTACTAATCCAGGGTAGTCCCCTTGTTCAAAATTCTTGAGACCATCAATGTTTCAGAGCTTGGAATACAATCCCTCCTTGGTTAATGTACACTTTTTTTGTGAACAATTTGATTTGTAAGCAGAAATGTTTGGAAAGTTTTCATTGGTTTATAACCTATCTCAGGTAATAAACATCGCTGTGGCTGTCTTTCCTCTATAAACACCAACATGGTCATCATTTCTAAAATCAAAGAGCATATTAAATTCGAGAACTGGACCAGCCAAATAATTCAGCAAATTAAGCCATGGTTTCAATCCCCAGGCCTGCTCTGCTGGCCCTGCCCATGGGGTGTGCTGAGGTTGCAATTGAGACTGGGCTTGGTGGCGTGCACCTGTAATCCCAGCTCTTAGGAGTCTGTGAGCAGGCAGATCACTGTGAGTCCGATCTAGTAGTGAGACCCTGAATACCCTGTAGACCCTTCCCTAAAAACAAACAAACAAACAAACAAACAAACAAAACAACTACAACAATGAAAATCTGAGACTAGTTGGTGGATCTATTTATTTTGATCCTCTGAAAATTAAAAATATTATTTTTTGAGCAGGTACTCGAGGACTTAAATAGCTGGCTAATTCTTATTAAATATGATCTCAAAGATTAATTCACTATTCATAGCTTTCTAATTTTGATTGACTTAACCTTATTATATCTTTATGGTTCTCTTAAGTGGCAGTTTAGATGCTCATACAAGACAAGTTGGAGATCTTACTCAGAGAAATATTTAGAGACTTAATCAAGATTGGTGCTCATGGTATGTAGTTCCTGGTATGTGAAATTACCCCATGTGTGCTCATATGTGTCTATGGAGTTGTTTAGTAGATCCAATTTGCTTAGGAAAACAATATTTTCTCTGGGAGAGAAAAGAGTAAGATGCCTATCTTCTGTCTATTAGTTTGATATTATTGAATCTTCTTAGAATTAGTATATAGGCACATGGTGGATCCTGCCTGTAATCCTAGCTCTTGGGAGGCTGTGAATAGGTAGATCACTATGAGTCTGATCTAGTAGTGAGAACCTGAGCATCCTGTAGACCCTTCCCTAAAACACAAAATAAATAAATAAATTAATTAATTAATGAACTAAGGAACCACACTATATTTGGAAACATAATGACTTATTTTGGGAATGAAGTCCAAGTTTAAACTTAAAGTTCATTTTTGTGTCTTATATAATGTACACAAATAGCCCAATGGTAATTTTATGTTGTATTTTTAGTATACTTACCTTTGGACTATAATGTATCATGAGATCAATTTTTTTTGCTTGTTGTATTATAATTTACATCTAAAATCTTTCTTATAGCTCTATGTACTCCCCAGTGGGGCTTTTGGGAAGTGGATGCATCATAGGTGTATGATGCTGGAAGTATGGGTGTGTGATAACTTGAATATTCCACCAGCTAGGTTAGCCTAGTTCCAGGTGTGGATGATGGAAAGCCCCACTCTCAGGGTGGGTGGCACCAAATCATAGATCTGTAGTTTGAGTGGAATAAAAAGGGAAAGAAAATATCTCTACCGCTGCTCTCTGCCACACCATAGACAGTTTCTCCTCTCCAATGCTCTCCTGCCATGCAGCCTGCCTTGGAGTCAGCCTATTATGGACTGAAACCTTTATGAACTGTGAGCGAGAATGAACATTTCCTTCTCTAAGTTGTGACTGGTGAGTATCTTGTCACAGCAATGAAAGAGTAATTAAAACAGATATCATGTGATGCTCACATACTTTCAATTTGGGACTGTTTCAGAGTTTAACATCTTGGATTCTGGGTGTCCCTGACCCATAATAGGCAGCTATAGTCTCTAAACTCCACACTGCAATATCTAAAAAATGAATTCATAAAAACACAGATGGATATTTATGCTTTTTAATGGTTTCCAGTAGTTAGTCTTCATTTCTTTTTTGTGATGGATAATGATTTCAACCTTAAAAGAAATATGACACATTGTTTAGGTAAAAGTAATCACTGTATTATTTCCTTGTCTAGGAGAGATGAAGCAAAAATCCAAGTCAAGAATGAGTTTCAGGACAACAGCATCAACTTTACTGTGGAAGGAATGCACCCACATTCTCAATGATTTTTATTAAGCATTTTGTTTTGCAGCTATGTCACATGAGTTCTGGGATATCGGTGGACTCCAGGTTACAGCTGCACCCAAACCATACTCACATTTTATTTTCTTCTTTAAAAACAGAGCCGTACAATTTAAAAATTTTGATGTCACAAGTATCATGTCTGGTCACACTTCAATGGCTGAAGCATATCACATGACTGGGTCATAGTGTGAAATTATTAATTGTTCATGGGGTAGATAGGACTGAATATTTGAAATCTAATCTATTAGTTTAACCAAAATTATTTTCTTTTCTCTATATTTGACTCAAAATCCATCTTTACCTTCCCCCAAATAATTACCAAAAATTTCATCTGGTCATTAGCCTCATTGGTTCTGGGATTTCATGACATCTTTTCAAGAGCTAGAATGTATGACCCAAACAGGGAAGCAAGTTATTTGCCTCCTCCCATTTCACTATTATAATGTAATGATGCAAAGGTGGAAGATAGAGTTAAACTCACCAGATTGTCCCTTTGATAGAGAAAGAATGGAAGATGCACAGTAGTCACTGACCTAAGCAAACTAAAAACCAGAACATGTTGTAACAACTTAAATGAGCTCCTTCCCTTGACAGTGCATTCTATTTCTCAAGGAACTTTTGTTATCTCAGCTAGAAATAAATAGGTCTCAAAGATCATTGGTCCTTATGTTCCTTGGTTTTATTATATAGGAATTTCTACAATATCTTTTTCTGGCTGAGTCATAAATTCTTAACAGGTTCAACAGTTGTCCAAGGCTACTTCTTGTCTCAGCAAATGACAGATATAAAGGTCATTTTACACCCCAAATACTTGATCTTTCTCAGTAATGTTTCATTTTATCTGCTTGATTTCGGTCAGCTTCATGTGCTAGTAGTCCAGGTATAGCCTTCCTGTGACATTCCTCTTTCTGGAGGTAATCACAGATGTCTCCAAGTCCTGCTTCTGGGAGACCAGACTTTTACTTCTTTGTGCTCATTTATTCTAGTTTGAAGGATTTCCTGGGGTCATCTTAGTGCAGTCAGAGGCTTTAAAAAACCTTCCAAGATTTCACTCTGGATTAAGTGTTTGCCTAACACTAAACCTAAACTTCCCTAACTGTTCAGAAGATAAATATTTTTGTCTTTCAACAGAGCAAGTTCTGGGGCCCAGGAGATGGCTCAGTAGAAAAAGCACTTCCCTGGCAAGCACAAGGATCTGAGTTCAATCCCCGGTTCCCCTCCACCAAAAAAAAA
>NW_004524682.1:997383-1001054 GCF_000260255.1 Octodon degus
AAAAAAAAAGAATGGGTAAATTTTGCCTCCTAAATATTAAAAGTTTTATGTATTAGGGAACATCATTGAAATGAAAAAAAACAAAACAAACAAACAAAAAAAAAACAGAGCAAGTTCTGAAATACCCAGATTCTCTTTCATTCAATTTACTTCATGGAATATGATGGATTCTTTCTTACAATATCTCTTTCTCATCATGCTTTGCCAGATGAAATGAATGGCATGCAAGGTACATTATTAGCACTGACTATTGCAAATCCCTCACCTAAAGCCATATGTTCCATGTGTCATTTGCAATCCATGTTGTTTTGTCATTGCATATTGAGCTAACATTTTTCCAGACCCAATTGGTAGTTTTCCAACATGGACACTGGTTACCAAACAAAAGTTGCATTTTAGATGTTTGTTACTATTGTGTCCCACACTTAAGTATTAGTTTTTGTATTTACTATTTTCCTAAGGTTTAAATAAAACCCCTCGACATTTTAGTGACATATTCTCAACATTTCTTTTTTTTTTCCTCCTCAGGACTTAGGTGTCTACAATAATGTAGTAGTCTTGTTGCCCTTATTTCTGCTCAGCTCTGCTCTGGACACAGGCCATAAACAGGCCTAGCATATGCTAATTCTCATTTCTCAGAAAGATTGAGAGACTTCAAGTTCAAAGAACTTTCCCACAGAATGGAGAACAGGTAAAGTTCTACAAATAGTACTCACTTTCATCCACAAAGCAAGTTGACCTCTATTTAACATTACCTCCATCATGAGCAGAATTGCTCTTCCTGAGAGGTTTTCCATACCACATACAATTGGGACAAATTAAAATAATAAAAGCTAACATATATATTCTAAATGGTAGGACTCAACTAAGAACATTACAAATATAATTTCATTAACGAGCTGGGAATTATTACGCCTATTGATAAAGACAGGGAGATGAGTTGTTAGTGATTTAGTGACTTTTCTTTGTAGTGCATGGGAAGCCCCAAAACTTTAACCTTCTTATATCTGACAATAGAAGTTAGGCTTTTTAACCACTATGCAGGCTGCCTGTCAAAGATGCACCCTTTCAGAATCCATCCTGGTTAGCAAGCTGTAGAAATAGTTTTATTGTAGAAAGAATTATGAGATAGGTAAAATTGGTAAGATGATATAAAAGTTGATATTACAAACAATTCGTGTCTAAAGGTCATGAACTGCTAAATAAAAGATGATTGCTATTTTCTCTATATGAATTAACAGGCTTCTGTTAATAAACTTCCTAGCATTTGAAAAATAGCAAGATTATGGAAGGTAGCCATGTGTGGAAATTTGAATCATTTGCAGTTATGAGAGTAGGGTATTTGAACCTCAAAAGAAAAGAAAAGAAGGTGAAAGAAAGGAAAGGAAAGGAAAGGAAAGGAAAGAATAGGAAAGGAAAAGGTATAGATCACTTGAACACAACAGTATTCAATAAAATTGCCAAGTTTGCATTTCCTTTTGGCTATTACTTGCAGCATTTATTACTACATTTAGTATTCATATTTCTTGATAAAAAATAATAGCTTAATTAATCAAGTGGTGCTTTAATGAGACAGCAAAATCTGTTTTGATTCTTTTTTATTCTTGGAGAAAATCTTAGATAAATGGCATTTTCACCATTTTTCATTACTATTTGTATATTTCGGTCTATTCTAAGTGAAAGCAAGCACTTAAATGCACCATAAAATTGAAGATAGACCCCCAGGAAAAGTGGTTTCATTTACATGCAGCTTATAGTGCTTTCTGTAAGAACACGTTTGACTTCGCGCTTTTCCTTGGTAGCAAATGGGAGCAGAATAAATGCAGTGTGCAGAATTCAGTTGACAGCTTAAAGACCTTAATAGCATTTGAATTCTTTTTATGTTATATATTCCTAACAATGCAAATTTTCAGGAGAGTAAAATTTCTGGTATTTTAAAGAAAGACATTAGCATGATTTCAGATTTCAAAGAAAGTAATTCATGTGACATAGTGAATAGCAAAGATATTTTACAATAAAAAATCCATATACTTCATTCTCATTCAACCACATTTAAGTAAGAATTGATTATTTGAAAGTGTATATGCTAAAAGTGGAAATAACAGTTTTTCTTATAAAAAATCACTGACTTATTGGCAAAGTACTTAAGGATCTTATAAGAATATAGAATGCACAGATAGTGGCATTTTCTTTATTGAAGATGAACCTGTAACATAATTCATGCATAAATATTTAAAGTCAGAAGTAATAATATTTTTATTTTAAAATGTAGGAAATAATTACAAATGAACGTCAGCTTTCTGTCATAAATTATTTACACGAGCGAGTTTGCTATAAATTTGAGTCCTCATCCACAGTACATAATCTAAAGACACTGACATGGAATCACATAAGTAATTTCATGTAAATTGACTTTATAACTTAATTCAAACCAGGCATCACTGTACAGCAGACATTTTGACCTACTCGTGATTGCATATGAAATTAGTGGAAGTTATCCTTGCAGTATGTGGAAAGTCATCACTGGATTTGAAACCAAACTGAGCATCCTGTCAGTCTCAGAGTTTGTATGAGAATCTGTTTGAACAATACTTACCTATCCTTTTATAGGAGAGTTGACTAAAATTATGTAAAAATATAAATTCTAGTTTCTTTTAAAAATATCTGTTATTTTAAAAGAAAATGGACAATTATTTTAAAGTAATCACTCATAATTAAAGGAGAATTTAGATTTGGGAGACATTTTAATGAGCTTGAGAACTGGAAATGGGGAAGAAAAGGGATCAGAGATTTGCTTGAATTACTAAAATCATTTTTTTGGCAGTGCTTAGCAACTTTCATCAGTTCTAGTCTCTCTTTTGTTAATTCTGTTTTGCTCTCAAAAATTGCCGTGTTGCTAGCACATCTGATTCTCATTATTTCATGAAGAGATGGTTTTCATGATTATTCTTTGAGTTAGTTTTATTCTTGACAATAGTCCTTCTGACTGATTTTAGTGCTTCTGCACAATGATTCCATTTTACTTGACTTGACCTTGTAGGCATGAATGATGTGAGGAAGCGTTTTGATCCATCTCAATTCATTGTCATAATATGCCCAACAGTTGCCAGCTTAGAATTATGAAAGAAAAATGACTATAGAAATAGATGCGCTTTTCAAAAAATTCTGGCATTCATTTAAATGCACATGTAGTTGTAAGAAATAATACAAAGAGAGTCTGTTTACTTCTCACCTAGCTCTAACCCAATTTCTTCCAGAAATATCGTGGAAATTTATAATATAATATCACAATGAGAACATCAACTCTGATATAATCTACTGATTCAGATTTCTCCAACTTCAGTTGCGTGCATCTTGACACTATAGGAACACCAAAATTTCTTCCAGCTCTTTGCCAGTAGCTCAGTACTCACAATTTTTGCCCCAGCTTCTGGTAACCACTATTCTACTCTCCACTCCTATGAGATAAAAATATTTTTGTATATTAAAAAGATTGCGAAGTACTTTTCTTTCCATTCCTAGCCTATATCACCTAACATGAATGCAGTCGCATTCAAGTTGTTTCAAAAGGCAGGATTTCATTTCTTAATCGCTGAAGAGTATCCCATACTGTGTATTTCTCACATGTTTTTGTGCATTCATCAGCTGATGAACATTTAAATTGTTTCAAC
>NW_004524682.1:1006554-1007801 GCF_000260255.1 Octodon degus
TTTGCATCATCTTGCCGGTGAATGATTATTCTTTCCTGCATCCTTGTTTTTTTTAAGAGATCCTTTCTGACCTTTTCACTGGCTGCACCAGCATCTTCAAGATCTGAAACTCTGTCTTCACATTCACTTAAACGGTTTTGCAAACTTGTGATTGAGATTTTAATTTCCTCTATATCTCTTTGACTCTGCTTCATGCGATCTGTTTCTTTCCTGTAATGCAAATTCAAGGAATCCATCATTTTTCTAATCCCCTCTGTTTTTTTATCAATATCTTCTTCAGAATTAGTTATAAATTTTTTTACTGCAGTGTTTTTTTCAGATTGGGTTTCCTCCCTATGTTTCTGTAGTTGCTTCTTTACTTCAGATGCTTTGAGTTCTGAGAGTACTTTTTTATTTCAGAAAAGAATTGCTCTCTGATTTCCTCTATATTTTTCTGCTGTTGCTTATTTACTATCGATGCTATTAATTTATGCATTTGAGCCGAGATAGTGTCCTCCGCACTTGGTCTGGGTGGGCACTGGGTTTCCTCCATATGTTTCTGCATTTGATTCTTTACTTCAGATGTTATTAATTTAGGGATTTCTTTTTTTATTTCCAATCTGAAGTTCTCTATACCTTTCTGCAGCTGTTTCTTCATTTCAGAAGCCGTTGATTCATTGTTTTCAGCTGTGTGATTCCCAATTTGTTCTGTGTTAGTGTCCTCTGCACTTGTTATGGATGGGCTTGTGTTGTGAGGTTGCATTTTGTTCCTTTTCATCATTTTGTGTAGCACTGTCTTCTGACCTTTGTTGTAGATCTTTGTTGTAGTCATAACCTTCGCACGTACTGAAGTTCAGGTGCAGCTCTACAAAGTTTGGACTTATCCAGCTGTGCCTGGCTTGGTTCTGGCTGCTGTGCTCAGCTCCTTCCCGCTGTTGCCTTTGAGGGTGAGCCTGTTGTGCCCCTGTGGCAAGATGTTTTGCTCCTGGACTAGCTGGTTGGATCTATCCTCTACACTCTCTGCAGGGATTGCAGCTGCAGGTTTACCCCCCAGGCCTGTATGCCAGGCCTGAGATGTACCTTGAGGGGGCAAGGTGGAGTAGCGGGGAGAGGAAGTTCTCCCTCCCACTCACCGGACCTGGGCTAGGACTGGGTCTGGGGGTTCCTGGAATGCGGCAGAAATCCCTACTCGGTGGGTGGGGTGGGGCAGGTGCTGTGGAATGTTTGGTGGCATCCCAAGTGTGTTGGAAAGGGTCTGGCCCACGCTG
>NW_004524682.1:1008594-1010002 GCF_000260255.1 Octodon degus
AAAAAATGTTCAACATCAATGGTCATATGAGAAATGTGAATTAGGGCTGGGGATATAGCTCAATGTCACACTGCCTACCTGGTAAACATGAGGTCCTGAGTTGGATTCCCACTACTCACAAAAACAAAAAACAAACAAAAAGAGAGAAATGAAAATAAAACAACACTGAGATTGCATCTCACTCCTGAAAGAGTGGATGTCATCAAGAAGTCAACCAGTAACAAATGCTGGAGGGGCTACCGAGCAAAAGGAACCCTTCTCCCCTGCTAGTGGGAGTGTATATTGGTGCAATCACTATGGAAATCAGTGTGAAAATTTCACACAAACTAGAATTAGAGGTCTCATTTCTCGATCACTTTCCTCTGTGGCCCCATAATCTCCTTGATCAGAAAATTTGCAATACCACTTCATTACAGGATGTACAGCAGAGGTCCTCTTCTGTCCTGAGTCCTCACTGACCTTGAAGGGCTAGGGCCAAAATATTGACTATCCTTTTAGCCCACCTATCTCTCTAATTTTTGGTCTGCAAACTTTAGAAATCAAACCATATACAACATGAAATCTAACTCCAGAGGGAGAGATAAACAACCAAGAAGAACCCAGTAACATTGAGCTGGTCAACTGCTTTCAGAAGCTTCCCACAAACAGCATCTAGCCTGCTTTAACTGACTGTGTTCTAATGAAAATTTAGGTTTCCTAGACTTTTCTGGTCTGCTTCGTTCCTCCAGCTCACTAGAACTTTTGGTGGCTAATTGCTGATCCTGCCACTGCAGGAGAGAATGTGCTTTCCTAGGTTTCTTAGGGTCAAAGTGTGAAGTAGCCATACACAAAGGATGGAAAGTGTATCCTCTGGTTGTTCTCAAGCCACTAAGTATCACTGAGTTTTCCAATCTACCCGCAGTGTTGGTAGAAAGTTTGTCTGCTGCCTTAGTCTGGGGATGGAGCTGGGCCAGTCAGGACCGGATGTACTATTGGTGCCACTTCATAGTCACCAGTCGGCTGCTGTTACTTGTCATGGTCTACTGCCATGTCTCGGTTAGTCTTTGCTAATGTTCAGCCAAGAAGACAGATGAGAGATAATAAGATCTGTCAAAAGTTCAAAGGAAGAGATATATGAGAGATAGAAAGAAAACCCAAGGAACTGGCAAATATGCCTGCTTTCTAATCTTTAGGACACTTTTTCTCTCTACTTTTAGATAGTCTACTTTGTTATTTCCAGGACACTTAGATATTAGAGGGGAGAATCTATAAAAAGTGAGTTTATGTTATATTTTCATATATTTTTAAATTGGACTTTCTACTTACAGATATGAGTGGTCTTGGAGGTGATACTGAAAATACTAGAGATTGTGATATTTAGAATTATGTTCATCTTTCACTAAATTGGGAGAGGTACATGCTCTGATAT
>NW_004524682.1:1010915-1019686 GCF_000260255.1 Octodon degus
TAGTATTGGTATCTCAAATCTATAAATATTGAACAAATGAAAATTAATCAGATTATATCGATCAACATTTATTGAACCCTTGAGACATTATTCAGGCAGTGTTAGACATTTTCAAAAGAATAAATCACCCTGATAAACACTCGGGACAGGAAGTGATTTAGCTTACTTGTCTTAACGATATAGAATGACAAGGAGAGTAATGATAATTTAGGGAGAAAATGATGGAGTTAAAATAGAAAAAGGATAATATAGGAAAAGTTCTTTTTTTATAAACTATTGCTGACAAAATCTTTAGTCTAATTAAATAATTTGAAACAGTGCCAAAGATATGACCAGTCTACCCATGAAGGTCTCTTAGCAGGATTACAATTTAGCTGTCTCACTTTGTGGGGTGATGTGCAAAGATTTTTTCAAGCATTATCATTTCACCCTTTTGGGAACAGTTAGAGACTTCCTCGTCTCCCTGAGTTGTATGATGGAAAACGAATACTTTCTTCCACAATTTTTTATTTGTTTTGTTTTGATTTTCAAGATAGGAGGAAAATATCATGTTCTTAATCCCAGTAAATTCAAATCATTTTAAATTAGAGCATGTTTTATGCCCTAGGATTGGGGAGTGAGCCCTCGTGACACCTCAACTCTGAATTGCTACATGCCATAAGACAGTACTCTGCTCCTTAGGAGGTATGGATTCAAGTTACCTTCAACACTATTATGCAGTCTTCCCCAGTCTAAAATTTAAGAGCAGGGATACTGTCAAAGGGAAATTACAAATTATGAGTAATCAGTTGCTGGAGTATATGCTGTTTTGATTGGTCCGACACAAAATTCATCAAATATATTTACTGTGTTTACTTACTCACATCATTTTCCCAAAATGGAGACAAAACAGATAACACTGAAGTAATGGGTGGGGATTATAACTTTTACTTTTTAATTTCACTTAATCTAATTTATTTATTTATTTACAGTACTGGTGATTGAACTCAGGACCTTGTGCTTGCCAGGCAAGCACTTATTCTATTGAGCTATCTCCCCAGCCTCTATAATTTTTTAAAAAAATTTTTTACTATCTATGAACTGTGAATTGAACAACAATGAAAGGACAATTAGTGATTTTTATTTACATAATAAAATCAGTTAATCAAAAGTTGTAAATATTTTGAACTATGAAGAAAATGTAGACCATAACAACAATCATCAATATCACCTATTTTGTTGACTCAATATTTTGCCCCATTTTCATCAGACGTTATTTCATTTTTTTAATTTTAATTTTAATTTTTGTATTATAGGGAAGGGTCTACAGGGTGTTCATGGTCTCCCTACTAGATCAGACTCATAGTGATCCACCTGTTTACAGCGTCCCAAGAGCTGGGATTACAGGAGCGGGCCATCATGCCCAGTCTCAATCGCCGACTCAGCGTGCCCCGGGAGTGGGGCTACCACAGCAGACCCAGGGATCAAACCCTAGGTCCCTGTGCTTGCTTGCAGGCTCTTTAATCTACTGAGCTATTTGGCGGACCCTTTTCATCAGACTTTAATCTCTCCAAAAATATCTTTAAAAACATAGTCAAGATTCATTGTGCATCCTTCTTCATTCTCTCTTCTTTGCCTCTTGAGGCAAATGCTCTCCTAGATCACTCCACTTAATAATGATTGTACACTCAGAACGTGCTGCCACAGGAGAAAGCACTCTGGTATTAAAGGACACAGCATCAGGCAGTCATGCTGACTTTACCTCACCCCGCACAGCAAGTCATACTACTTGCATTTCAGAGGATTCCTCCTCATGAAAGGGATTCTGAAGACAGGGAGACACAGAGAAGAACCTGAACAGATCATGCTTGCTAACCACTCCTCCTCTGGCCAAGTTTCTTATCCTGCATTCATACCCCATTCATTGCGTGAGTGTACCTCTCCTCAAATATACATTCACTTCATCAAATTAATCATGGAATACACTAGTTGCCCTGATCTTTTTTCTTTTGTTGTGTGCCTTCACTTTCTTAGGAAGTCTTCTGTATCACATAAAACTTCTATTAAATACATTTACATGTTTTCTCCTGTTATTTTATCCCTTGTTAGAGTTATCTCAGTCATTGGCAAAGAAAACAAATTATTATGCCCTACAATACCATAATACTGTGCAGTTTTAAGTAATGTAGTCCCATTTCATGTATTTTAATGATTCTATATAAACATATGGGTTTAATATCTTCATATTGATTTCTCATATGCATGATGCTATTGACCATTTATATGGTTTCCACTTTTCCATTTATATGAATATTCTTTAAAAATGTTCTACCCTCAAATTTTCTGGCACATGTGCATGAATTCCTATATATTATATTCCTATATATTTCTATATAGTATGGAGTATATGTTAGCGTGTACCTTATATGACATGCTAAGTTGTAGAAATTACTCTGAGATTACTCTCAAAAGAGTTTATATCAGCAAATTCAAACCAAAATAAAATTATTTTTATTTTTAAATTTGAATTTACCCACAATTTCCTATGAACTTGATATAATCATGGGCTAAAATTTTCCAAAGTAGTAGGTTCTCTATGGTGTCTGTAAACTTATATCTTCTATATTCCTAATGAGTTCGAAATTTGTACACATTGCATAACTTGGCTTGTAGATTTGGACAGAGTTGTGGTCCAAATTATAGTACACAGTTATCTCTCTGTTTTTCTTGTAGACAGTAATTTTTGGTCTCTCTGCTCCTACATCTTCTCCTTCTCCTTGTCTCCCTTCCTCTTGGTGCCTTTAATATTTACCTACATTTTAATTGTTTTGCAATGCTTGCAACATAAGTCTAGTGTAGAAAGAAATGTGTTGTACTGCTCAAAATTTAGTCTGTTTCCTGAATCAAGGATTCTTCTTTCATTAATATCTGGAGGAAAAAAAAATCAACCATGGTTCATTTAGTAATTGTTATTCCTTTCTTTTCTTTCTCTGGAGAGCTATTGTATGTGAACTGTAAGTTCTAATCCTCTTGTCCCATCAACTCCAGGCTTTTATGCCATCTAATCATCTCTCTGAGCTGCATATGATTGAGTTTTCTAAGATTTATCTACTAGTTGTTAATTCATTTTTAATGGTGGCTAATTTTATATTTAACCTATCTGTTGTGTTTTATTTTGTAAATTTTTGATAATTTCCAAATTTGTTTGCACTATATTTTATTTTATCATTTTCTTTCCAGTATGTATTATAAGCTTAATCTTTTCTTATATCATTTGTTATTTTTGATTTATCAATTATGTCACTCATTGATTTATCATTTAAAAGTCATATATCCATTATCTACTAAGTGCCAAACAATGTTGTTCTAAATCAGAAATCAGACAAAGCCATCACTTCCACAAAGCTTATATTTTAGTTAGAAAAGAGACAATGAACTGCTCTTTAACTTCTGGTATTACATTAGTCATATTAATCTTCGGAGCCACTAGCAAACTATCCAATTTTCCAACATTGATCAATTTCAAGTTTTTACTGTGCAGAGGAGGCAGGTCCTGGCATAGGCTGACCATGTTACTTTTCTATATTTTAAGTTTACTGTTTCTGCTTGTGATGTCCCTCTGCCAAGCCACCCTGTCGAGGTACCAGCCAACCCAAGACTGAAACCCCTAAAACTGTGAGCTGAAATAAACCTTTTCTCCTTTCTTTGGTGTCTGGTATTTTGTCTTAGCAATGAGAAAAGTAACTAAGACATCTTCCAAGAATAAAATTTCTCCAGGGGTCGTTAAAAAGAACTACCTTTTTATATTAATAAGAAATATATTTTTATTATTAAGTTTACTTGGATCACCCCTTCCTCTGCCTCCCCAATTTTATTGGCAAGAGTTGAAGATCTGGGCTGGTAAGATAGTTTAGCAGACTGAACATCTGCTTAGACAAGTGCAGGGACCAGGGTTCCATCCCAGCACCACAGCTGCACAGGCCCTGCTCCCGGGGGACTCTGAGCTGGCCATCGAGATTAGGCATGGTGATGCATGCTTGTAAACTCAGCACAGGGGGGCCTGAAAATAGGAGGATCTTTATGAGTCTGAGCTATATAGCAAGACCCTGTACCTAATAAATAAAAGAAAAAAAAAAGAGTTGATGTTCAAGAGAGATACATTCAGTAGTTTCTCTGTCCTCACTGGCAGAAGTAAAGCACCAAGAACACTATTTAATACTGGAAAGATCCTCCTTCAACAATCATAATTAATTCTACTAGCTCTTAGGGACACATCACAATAATACAATATCATTGCACTCCACAAACTGGTTTGTATCCAACACATCAGGAAACACAGGACATCAAGGTCAAACAAGGCTCTCCCTGAGCTTTAAGTTTATTTTTCTTCAGGCATTGACTTTATTACAAACCTCATCCTACATCATTTTCAACCTTTTAAACCATTCTATTCTGATGTGTGTCACACATGTTAACCCTCAAATATCTTCCAATTTTCTGAAGATTATCTTTACTTGACTCTTAGCTGAAAGCTGAGTTTTATTATTTGGCCATCCATACGAGTAGCATGTTTCAGAAAGGTGGATACTATTATCATTGATTTTCATTGCTTGTGTAGGAGAGGAAAAGTATTTTTCTCTCTTCCCTTTCTGAATTCTCATTTGAAAGAGATCCCTGTAATGAAAGACACATAAAGAAAAAAAAATGAGGTTACTAACTAGCACAACTTGTGCAGAAGTTAGCATGGGGTTTCAACTTGATTTGGGATCCATCACAAGGGTCAGTGGAGCACACTTCTAGGTGTACTGGGGGATCTTGTAGGCTTGGCCTTGGAATCTATGTCTGGACCATTGCCACCTGCACATGGACACTCCACTCCTACTGTTTCCTGGCTAACCACGAAGAAAATACCTTTGTTCTGTCACACCCTCCTGTTTCTGCCTTGGAACCAGTGAATTATAGATTAAAACCATGAGCAAATAAAAGCCCTCCTTCTATAAACCATGGAGATTGAGTACTGTGCCTAGCAATGAGAAATCTAATACATGACTCACATGTACATAAGAGATACTTGGCAATGAGGCAACCCAAAGACATGGCTTAGAGTCCAGATCTAAATAACTTCTTAAAGGGAAACAAGGAGGAGATGGTGTTGGGGAGGTGATTGAAGTTTGTTTTGTAGATTTAAAATTGTGCCTTCTTTAAAGGCTCTAGTGCTTTAACACTGTCTACCTCTCTGATACAGGAAGAGAGGCACCTTTACAAATGGAGAATTTCTCTATATACATTATTTTTTACACAAAAGGATAATTTATATTTTCTTTTCCGAGCTTCTTTTATGTCTACAGTTTCTCAAATAATCAACTAAAATTAATCCTTATGTCAAAAGGGCATGTTTTGAGGTAGCATGTTCTAGTTGTCTCTACTGCTTAACTATGGTATTTGCTTTCCTTCCCCCAAATCTCTAAGCTTGAATCTTATATTGCAAAAGAAAATTCCCTCCCTCAAGCCAGTATACTTCAGTTTCTTAGTTGTCCAGGTAATAGTTCCTCTTCTGGAAAGAAACTGTCTCCCAGAAAAGGCTGGTCACGGTTGAACATAGCTGATCACTATGATGCACATTGTATAAGCCAATCCCCAATTGACAAACCACTGTGTTTCTGTACTTCCCACTTGCTTATCTCATATAAGCCCTAGGCCAGCAGAGATCAGGGCTTGGTGTTCTGAGAATGATACCATTCAGTGTCAATCGAGGTAAATAAATCTGTCTCCAAACCCTGGGTGTCATATCTGTGCTTCTGCTTGCCACTGTAGTTTCATCAGATTGTAGGGCACAAAAAAGTTGCTGGATACAGTAAGTAAAAAATAAGATGCATGATTAAATTTCAATTTCCCAAATACTAGGATGTGCTAAACAGAAACAAGCAAATTTAATGCCCTATATTTTGTTTACCAGTCCTATGCACAGTGCTGTTATTGATGTTATTGGAATCTAGGATTCAAATTTTATCAAAAATTAAACTCATTTTTCTTTTATATTATTCTTTTGATATTTTTGTTGCCATTATTGGCAATTTTGCTATTGCTAGAAATGACTCTTCTGATATTCTGTAAACTAAATTATAGACCTCTTTTCACTGATTTTATCCTCTACCCAACCTCTACTCATGACTATATTTCAGGTCTCATCATTACTAATAGCTACAAGAATTCCATACTATCAGTTTCTAAAGTCCTACTGTAATAGTATTATATCTTGTATTTACAACTCACTGCTTCATTATACTGATTTTTATAATAATTCCATATCAACCAGACCAAAAAAGTCAATATAATAATCTCTTTACTTTTCCTCATCATGTTCATATTCTCTCTTCTTTGCATTTGCAATTTTAAATTACAGTATATCATTATAATCACATCTCTTTTGTGTGTGTATTTTTAAATATTTTGTTTCCTTTTACCTGGCTGTGCTTGATATCAAAACCATAGCCTTGCTGAAGCTAACTGTGCACATTCTCTGTACCTAGACCTTGTAGCTAAGTGTGGCTGAGAGAAATACACAACCTTGTGAGACGTCTCACTGTAATTTATACCCTTACATTCAAGCGGTTTTGCACAGATGCCTAACATAGTTTCTTCATTCATTCACTCTTCTAGGAAACGGCTTTATATATTTTACTTCCTTCTCAGAAGTTAAAATTTTACCAATAATGTGCTAACATGGCAAGTAAAATTGGGAAAAATCATTGCAGTTAGCAACACAAAAATAATTTTTAACCTCGATAAGAGGTTTTTTCTTTTTTCTTTTTGACTGAAGTTGAAGAAAGCCCTTTCCAGTACTGGAGACAAATTAAAAAATTAAATGTAGTGAATCTTTCATGAACTTTTACAAGAAGAAACAGAGATAGGTCAACAGCTGAAGAGAAATATGGGTCAAAAAGCATCTTATAATGAGATGAATTGTAGAATGTTTGATAAATATATTTCTATAGATAAGAAAATATTGCTTGTCAGCTGTGATTGATCACTTATTTTCTCCTCCAAGGTTTCAACATCCCTTGATTGTTTTTTTTTTTTTTTTTTTTTTTTTTTTTTGACCCATGGGACACTTCCATGGGCTAAGCCTTTTATGTACTGTTATTTACTTCTCCAGATGGTCTCACTCAGGCATGGAATATTGCATATGTGCAAATGACTCTACAGTTTATATTTGCAGTCTCATACACTCCATTTGACTCTCCCTTTGCATGTCCAAATATTTATTGAACAGGTACCACTGATGACAATCAGAATTTAAACATAATGTATCTGGAACTCAGGTTTACTCATCTTAAATCAATTTCTCCCCTTATTGTTCCAATTTCAGCTTAATGGTTATGCAATACATGAATTTTTTTTGAAGTAGAACATCTTGACTTATCTTTATTATTATTATTATTTTCATTATTATTTTATTTCACATCCTATTGACAGGTTTGATGTAATCTTATTGTCTTGGCTTTCAAAATATTTTCTTAAATTTAGTATTAATCTTATCCAACTCACCATCTTCTCTCTTTAGATTATTATAATAACCCCAGTAATAATAATAATCTTCTCTCTTCTACTCTTATTTATTTCTACCTTACTTCAGTCACAAAAATCCAGCATTTCTAATTTAAAATAAAAAGTCAGTTTATTCTATAAGGACTAGTTTATATCTGCTTTACTTACTGTACATTCCCAGTGTTAAGCATAGATTCTATCTGGGAATTAATGAATGCAAACTCTTTTAAAGTGAGTTTCTAGCTGTTGGAAGTTTTAGTTGAAGGCCTTCTTCTTTGACTTGGATACCTTTCATTTCTTTTTTTTTTTTTTTATTTCTTCAGAGCTCTAGATAAAATTTACAGTACCTTGTTCAATAGTACTGGTGAAAATAAGAGATTTAATCTTGCATTACTATTGTGAAATACCTAAGATAATTGACTGATGAAGAGAAAAGTTTTATTTAACTCAATTCGGGTGCCCAAGTGCAAATAGCATATTGTAGCTTCATTATGACTTTACCACCTCATGGAGCAATACAAATGGCTTGGACTACGTGCCAGAGAATAGGGCTCATGTCCCACTGAACAAGAGAGAGAGGTGAAGAGAAGGCATGGGCGGGGCTCCCACAGCTTCTTCCAGGGGCATACCTGTAATGTCCCAAGTACTTCCCACAAGTCCTCACCACCGGAAGGCTCCTTAACTTTCTAATAGTGCCAGTTTGGAGATCAGGACTTTGCTGAGAATTGTTTTTCATATTTGTTTTTGTTTTCCTAATAAAGTATGTTGAACTTTATCAAATATGTTTTCTGTATCTATTGAGATACATATACCATTTTTATTCTTCATCTCAATAATGTTTTCATATTTAGTCATCCATGAATCCAAGGCACACAGCTCCTTTAATCATGGTGCTGTGGGACCCATAAAGCCTGGATGCTGGCTTCTACTCTGGGACCATGGGGCCCAGTAAGGTTCACATTTTACTATCATTGCTCGGCTTTGGGGTCCATAGAAAACTTATGTATTTCTCATTCTCCTTTCCTTTTTTTTTTTTTTTTTTTTTTTTTGTAAAAATCTTTGTCTAATGATGTCATGTCAGGGCTGGAAGGAAGAATAATGTGGACAATATTTCTACCCTGTCCAATGTGTTTTTTCTTACTTTTTTTTTTTTTTACTAAAATCAAATGTTGTTATTCTTCATCTGACTTCCTTAGCTCCTGAGAAGGTGTTTTCCAAGTGTATATAGTTGTTTCTTTTTTTTT
>NW_004524682.1:1019786-1034780 GCF_000260255.1 Octodon degus
TTTTTTTTTTTTTTTTTTTTGAACCGGGGATTGAACTCAGGCCCTTGTGTTTGCCAGGGAAGCACTTATTCTACTGAGCCATCTCCCCAGCCCTATATAGTTGTTTCAATTAATGTTTTCATAAAAGCATGAATAAGAAAAAAATCCTATTTTCCCATCTTCAGACATTAACCTTAATTCTTTGATTTTTAAAAATTCTACTATTATGCCTTTAAAATGGAGATTATCAACTTATTTAATAAAGCTCTTGAGGAAATTAACCAAGAAAGTCTGGGTGAATTGTCTGTTTCAAAAACCTAGCCCATAGCTAGGACTGTGATTTATTGAGCAGTTTCATATGATGAGATCAAATAGAAAGAATACTCAACAAATTACTGAAAGAAAAATGCAAAATAAGAGACACTTTACTCTACAAAAGAGGAGAATCCTCTTGGGAGACCTAGTTTCTGAGCCTGGCTCTGTACACTTCAGATAGCCACACCTCTCCAGGATTGTTCAGTAGCATTATAAATGAGTTGAGGGGAGATGACAAATTAGCTATATTTGTAGTCTAGAGTTTAAAAAGTATTACCCTAAAATTTGACGAAACAGGAAGGACATACTTACCTTCATTTTTTTTTTTTTTTTTGAAATTAATCGTAGGATTTTCATTGAGAGGTATGGTCCCCATCCTAGAGAAAAGAAGCATTTTTATCTCTGAAGATAAATGAACCAGGGAAGCCAGGGAAGAACTGGAAAAAATACAACTTGCTAAATTGCTCTCACATTACTAACATATCATACACTTCTGACTTTCAATTATTTTTCTTTGTGATTATCCATGTTGCCTCAAAGCTAAGGATAACAATAGATAAATGTTGCCATTTGGAAGACTTGTGTCTTCTAAAACTTGTAGTAAGTAAATTTGTAGGATTTTTTTTCTTGAAAATCTATCTTTTGCTGTTAAGGTCTCAGTCATGGACTCGTAGTAGGAGAGGAAGACATTTACTACCTCCTAAAATAGTTATGGAAATGCAGTCCAAGTTGGACTTCAGAAGAACACACATAATAGTATGGGTGTGCGTATTAGCAGGAAACTCACATCAGTGTAGCACAAATAGAAAAAGAAATCGTGTGCTTTCCTACGTGAAAATCCAGCACTGAATCTGGCTTCAAGCATAGCAGAACTCACGTTCCAAAATACATTTAAAAAATATGCCAGGCTTATCTTTTTACTGCAGGTGGGTTTTATCCAGTAACTGGGGGCTTAGGAATACTGACAACTCAGAATACATTTTATTTTCTTCTCTCTCTCTCTCTCTCTCTCTCTCTCTCTCTCTCTCTCTCTCTCATTTCTTAAGATTATAACCTAATAGGAAAGCATTTTCTCATGTCAGTATCTTGTCTTATGAATAACGAGTAAGAAGATAACAATATGCAATGTATTGATTATTGAAACTCTCCTACTAATAGGTTTTGAAACTGTCTCATTGCTATTTGTTTCTCAATAAAATTATTAAAAAGAAAAAACAAACAAATAAAAAAAGTGTAGATCACAAAACCAGAGTCTTGGGAGCATTTTGTTTGAGGATCTCTTATTACCACACAATCTGTGATTGTGCCATATTTCTCAAAGTGCTAAAGTGTTCTATTAAACTATCATCAGTAGTTTCAAAACTCAGACCACCAATAAAGAGCTTCTAAAAAAAAAAAGAAAGAAAACATTTTCTTCTTTCAATGTCTAAGGAAAAAGACCAAACAGGAATTTGGAGTAGTCCTCACAGGTCAATTTTGGCATTGCTGGAAAGAGAGAAATAAGAAAGAAGGAAATTATGGAGAAAAGATCTTAAGGATTGGATAAACAACAGCTTCCACATCTTATATAACTAATTTCAGCTTTTAGCAATCATATTTTTCATTTATCATGAGTCAAAATGAGATAGGCATTTATGTTCTTTTTGATCTATAATTTTCTGCTTTCGGTAATAACTTTTGACCTCACAGTACCAAACACATTTGGAATGTGAAGAAATGAAACACACATGTAACACTTTTTATTCTTCCAAAAACTCCTGCTTCTTTATAGTTTCTTAATCTCAAAATGACTTTTTTTTTCCTTTTCCTTTTTTTTTTTTTTTTTTTGCAGAACTGGGGATTGAACTCAGGTCCTTGCGCTTGCTAGGGAAACACTTAACCCACTGAACTATCTCCCTACCTCCTTCAAACTGACTTTTAAAAGCATATTTAGTTCTTGGCTTTTGCTGTGTCTGTTGCTCCCATGGATGTGTTTTCCTTCCCTCTGTGTTTCTTCTTTGCTTCTCCTCTTGTTCGTTCTCTCTTTTGAAAGTTCTACAAGGTCACTCAGAGATGTCACAAGTGTGTTATTGAAAGATTTAATTTTTTAACTGTAAATGGATCTCAGGACTGCCTTTATAATTAGTTTATTTTGTTTCTGTTCTTTCTAGCCACATCCTGACTCCACATGTGCCACACAGTTTTAGGTGTTAGTGATGTCATGAACTACAAACTGAATTTTGGCAGCAATACAAAGAAAGAGCTAATTCTCAAATATACTTTGAATGTATTTGCAATTGTTAAACTAATATTTGGTAGATGAGTTGAGATCTAAAACTATAAAGTGTATTTACTTATAGGTAGACTCATTTAACCTTTAATTTACCTTATATTAAAAAAATAAAGGTAATGTGAAATCATAAGAAATCAAATATTTCAGAGTGGCAGGCAAAGTCAGATGGATATTTGCAATGCCTAGCTAAGACTTATCATATTATATTATTAGGAGTTCATAGTGTTATTTTAAGAGGAAAAATGCCTGACTGATCAAACATTGTATATTTAACACAGTGTAAGATGGCATAATTGAAAATCTACTTTGAAAAATAAGAAATAATGTTTGTTATACATGCATTTCTTCTTCCAAGTATGAGGAGAAGTACATATGGAGAGAGTTCCAGTAGAAACAAAGAAGGCCCCCTTCGTCTTTAAACAAAGACAGTTGCAAAGTCACAGCTTGTGTGACCCAGACCCTCATGTGAGCAATACTCTTCGTCCCAAGACAAATCAATACTATTATAACAACTGGTCAAATAGGAAGACTAATGACAAAACATGATACTTGCTGCAATTAAAAGCTCTTAACAATGCACTTCTTAAAAGCAGTATTTAGGCGCCATGTACTAATGTTTTCACTGCTGATTATAAATACAACATCACTGGGTAATTCAACAGTGTGACAGGCCCTTAGCTTTGTGCATCATAACTATTCACCTTTGTCTCACAACTCTGTGATAGTACCCTAGACTGAGAGATGACCTGAGACCCTGGGTAAACAAGTAGTTTTCCTTCTAGATCTGCAAATATATCAGAGGGCTAAATTATTAACCCAGGACCCTGGGTTCAAAGCTGAGATGTTAAACAACATTTTCCTTATGTTTAATGGAAATTATAAAGTCATCTCTAAGAACTTGATAAAAGAAAGTTGCATTCATATTTACAATATTTGAATTAGCCACTGAAATTCTTTTTGAAAATAATATTGCTTACAACAAATTAGTTAAAACACAGACACTATGTCTTCATTCAAACAAGTTATAACTAGTCCAATTTCTCCTTAGGCAAATAGCAAAAGCCCTAATGTGAATGATGACTAAAATGTTAGAAGGAGTCAAAAGACAGCTGAACAAAAGATCAGAGAGCAACTCAGAGCTGGCAGTGGTTTACTATTCAGCACATTAGAATGTGGATTATCTACTTGGAACAGTTAATGGGATGGAAATTGCATATATGACTTCTTTGCATCAAGAAAATGCAGCTCAACAATGAAGTCTTGTGCAAAAAATAGACGGTGAGAATGTAATAAAAGAAATACTTTGACAGATCAGTTAAACATCACATACTACTGAAGAAGAAAGATTTAATGTATATAAAGAGATTTTAGCTCTGGCAGTAATGGACCAGAGTTATGAGTTAAGAAGCATCTAATCCATATGATATTCTGATTTGTGATTGAAGACATTTATGGAAGGAATTAACACTGGATTTCATCTTCAAATTTGCCATTCAGTTAGAAAGGGAGGAAATTATTTGGCATTTGAAAGGAAGAAACTTGCTCAGGGCATTAACAAAATGAAGCAAGACTACTATAATCCAAATATAGAAAAACAGCAATGTAAAAGATAGAGACTGGAGTAAGCCACTGAGGTAAGCTTGTCTGATAATGACAAGCAACCTTCATGTTAGGGTATCCAAAGGTCAGAGAGGTCTACCTTAGTCCTAAACATCTTGATTCATAAATGAGAAAACATAATAGCGTAACAGAAAACCTGAAACTATTCTATTGCAATATGTAACTGGATGATTATTAGCCTTGTTTTTCTTTCTTTAAAGAATGGGTGAGATAATGACATGTTACACTTTGTGGGAATGTTGTAATTTACATTTATATTCAAGAGTTGCCTTCCAACATGCTTCCCTCTTAAAGTCTCGCTTACCCTTTCACTAGTAAAATAAACAAAAGAAAAAATGTATGTGCTTTAGAATTGGAATGATCAGTGCTCAACCAGTTTTATATTCATTATATGAAAGACTCTAGGTAAAGGAAATAAAGTTACAGATTACACATAAATGCCGCACAGCAATCTGCATGACATATATACATATGTAAGTCTTCTATTTTTCCTCTCTCACATTTTTTTCTTCTCCATTATTTTGTAAAAGAAACCTGCAGGTGAATTTAGTATCAGTAACATTACTTTTGGAGAGGGAAATATTGGCTTAGTTATGGCTAGGACTTATATTTCTATTTCTTTGGATGCTGAGGGCCCATCCCGCTGTAACACAGAACAGGCAACTGGTACAGAAATGCTTGGGGCCCTGGGCAAAAGGTTATTCCTAAATTTAGCAATATGGAGCATATTTGAGAGATCATGACATCAGTATAAGAAGAGGGAGAACTGAACGCATGATCCTAATGCACTTCTAAGAGGAAGAGAGATTTGGAAATGATGAAATTTGGGTGATCTTTAGAGAATTTATTCTGAAGTGATAACTTTACAAGTTGAATAGTAGTTTTAGATGAGAAAAAGGAACAGAGAATATTTGTGTAAGGTAAGAAAAATAACAATTTTAGTAAGGTGTGGATGTTGCAGTACTGAAAGAAGAAAAAAGAAGAGAGAGATCATCATGAAAACACAATGCTTGAATAATTTGGAAGAGATCAAACACTGAATAGTAAGTGAGACATTGACTTTAGATGGAAACATGGACATAATTTCCATCTAAAGGGGGGGCAACAGAACGTGGTAGGTAGACACAGCAGCTGTAGTGGATTTGTGCTTTGTAAATTGTGCTCCGATGCTTGTGCAAGCTTTTTGATTCATTTCCTGTTGGGATCAGAGTGCTCAGGATAATATAACTATACATAATATTTTAAAATCTATGTCCAATTTACTCTGAATGCCTTCATTTTTTCTGAACGATGTAAAATTATTGGCAAGAATGAACACAAGGTAGCTTAGGTTTGAAGAGAAGGGAAGACAATGTAAAGCAATTGCTTAGAGGGTAAGATAATGAGTAGAGTAGAATCATACAGTTAGATTGCTTATCAGGATGAAGGTAAGCAAAATGTTTAAGGTTATAAATTTAAGAAAAACTAGTCAGGATTGTTGTGATTTTTTCTATAGACATAGCCACAAAAGTCTGAACTGCATAGAAAATTTGTTTCATCAGGCAAGAATAAAGAAGAGGAAAAGTATTAGGTAAGTGGATAATGTACACAAAATATGCCCAAAAGATGGATTATGGAGTTTAAACTGGATTAGAAGGGGATTCTTATTAAGGTAAGTGGCACTGAAACCATTGAAGGTTAATACATTAGAAGTCTGTGTGTAATTTAAAGATACTTAGAGTTGGTTTATTATGGAGAGATCAAAGAGAAGCATAATGGTGATTGAGTAAGATTTATACATTTGAGATTATGAAAAAGCTCTAATTATCAATAAAGATAAGGTTAAGGGTATGGCCATTAAGGGTACACTGATGGGGACTGGAAGACAAGGTCACTGAATGAATGATGCTCATAAAATCAAGAAGCTAGTGTATTGGAAATCATATCTGTCTATGTGGAAGCTGCCATTGTATGTGACTGGAGTATTATTAGAGAAAAGAAGAAAAACTTAAGATCATCAAATGTCAACAGAAAATGAAAAGTCGTGGGTAATGGTAAGATTCAAAAGAGAAGTTTCAGAGAAGGGACAATGATCTGAATAAATTTAACAAAGAGGAACAAAACCACAGCCAAACCCAGTGGCATGAAATCACAAAAATTAAGCACTGCTTGAGATGTGAGGAACACAGAGCTGTTAATAGATAAAATTGCTTTTATTAGGGCAAGTAGATAAGTGGAATGAATGCTCAAAGCAAAAATCAAACATGGAGAAGAAATACAGATAATAATTTGTGGATTTTAGGAGGCAGTGTAAAGCACTGTTGAAGTTGAGGGGGATAAAAAAAGGAATAAAGGAAACTGTGCAGGTGAAGAATTTTACACAAATTAGAGACAAAACTGCTTTGAAGAAAACAGTAAGCAGTGTAACAACCATTGGTGAATTTCTATCTTCTTGTCTTTTGAAATTGTGTAGCATTTCTAATATTTTATTATTTTTATTCTCTTTAAAATAAAATAATAAAAAAGAAAAATTAGAGACCAGAGGATGGGTGAGTAGGTCTATAAATTATTGTGCTGTGTGATGCAGAGAAGAACAAAAGATGTAACATATTTAGTGGTTGTTATGTTTTGTGCCTAGATGTCCTCTTGAGCCATGGAGTGGGCTTCTGGAGTTCATGATTGACTCCTGGTCCATTGCTGTGACTGTGGGTGTGAGTGCTACACCCACCCTGAGGTGGGAAACACACAAACAGTATGAGGGAGGAAAGAGGCTTGATCTTGCTGCTCCTGCCCTTTTTGTTCTTGTTGCCTTTGCTCTCCTCTGCCACCATAAAGTGTTGTCCTTCTTCCTCATCATGCTGCCTTGGAGTCTGCTGGTTATAGATTGAAACATCCAAAATCTGTGAACTAAATACTCCTTTGCATCCTTAATTTTGACATGTGGTGTTTTGCCTCAGCAAAGACACAAAGGTAGCTAAGATACTGATAAAATGAAAATTATCCCTGAATATATCGGGCCCAAATATCTGGAGCATATAAATTTAATGTACAGGGAAAAGTATGTGATTAAATTCTGGGTTTTGAGGTGCAAATTTTATCCTTGATTATATAGGCAGACAACACATTATATATGTAGATACACACTATAGATACATGGATACACTCTCTTACATGAGTACATGTAAGAGAAATATTTCATGGAGACCCACATAGAGAAGGAAATATGAAATTGGAGGCAGGAACTGGGACAATATGATATGCCAACAATGTCTGATAGAGCATGGTGCTGAAAGAGTCAAGGAGGAGATTGTCCAGAGACTCTGGAGAAAGGAAGTGGCTCTGTTGACACCCTAGTTCATCTCAGTAAGATTGACTCCTGATTTATGGCTCCTAGAATTATGATAGAATAAAGTACTGTTGTATGAAACCACCATATTTATGTAATTTGTTATGATGACCATAGGAAATACGGCTTTGACTGGGGCTGTCACTGATATGCTTGGTTTTTTCCAGATTGTTTCTTATTAGGCCTACACATCCTCAAAGTCTGCCAGTGTTAGGGAGTGAAGGTTCTACATGATATGTGATGTCCCCAGATGAACAAATTCCAAGAGGAATGGATGGAGGCTGCTTATGACTGATCATTGGACAAATCAGGAGAACACTTCCATCACATTTATTTTTTAACTTGGAATAAAAAGTATACTTTTTTTTAAAATTTAGAACTAATTAGCTGGACTCAGTTTAGATGATTCCAATTTTTTTGGCAACATCCAATTCATGATAATCAGGAGCCAGTTGAACGTATGCCTTCTTCTCTCCATCAGGCCTGCTTAGGGTATTAATCTTGGCAACATCAATGTCATACAGCTTCTTTACAGCTTGTTTGATATGGTGCATATTGGCTTTGACATCTGTAATGAACATAAGTATGCTGTTGTCTCTGATATTTTCATGGCTAACCCTGTGGTCAGGGGGAACTTGATGATGGCATAGTGGTCAAGCTTGTTTCTCCTGGAGGTGCTCTTCTGAGGGTATTTTGGCTGCCTCTGGAGTTGCAGTGTCTTGGGATGATGGAAGGTGGGTGACATTCATATCTTCTTCTTTTTGTGACTGTGGATGCCTTTCAGCACAGTCTTTTTGGCCTTCAGAGCTTTTGCTTTGGCTTCCACATTGGAAGGGGCAGGGCCTTCCTTCTTTGAATTCAGCGCCATCTTGGTAAAAAGTCTCTCCACCACATTTTGTTGCTGACCCACATCTCAGCAGAGGAAGAGGAAGCAGCTTTGTGGCACTCTTCACAATTTACCACAAGTACTAATGAGAATAACATGAGGCACACTCTCATAGTAATGATAAGGCTAGAGGAGAAAATAAGTAATAAAATAATAAAATCTCTGAAATGCAGAGAAAGGGTTTCTAAAATTGGTTAGATAGGTAATTGAAAAGTTTGTTCTACTTGAACCAAGGGAGAGAGTACAGAACATTAAAAAACTGAGGCTAGTTGGTGGGCCTATTTGTTTTGATCCTCTGAAAATTAAAATTGCTACTTCTTGAGCAGGTACTTGAGGACTTAAATAGCTGGCTAATTCTTATTAAATATGGTATCAAAAATTAATTTACTATCCATAGCTTTCTAATTTTAATCCAGTTAACCTTATTATATCTTTATGGGTCTTTTAAGTGGCAGCTCCAATGCTCATATAAGACAAGACAGAGACCTTACTCGGAGAAATCTTTAGTGACTTAATCAAGATTGGCGCTCATGCTATGTAGTCGCTGGTATCTGAAACTACTCCATGTGTGCTCATTTGTGTGCAAGGAGTTGTGTAGTAGATCAAATTTGCTTAGGAAAACCATATTTTTCTGTGAGAAAAGAGAGAAAGATGCCTAACTTCTGTTTATTAGTTTGAAATTATTGAATCTTCTTAGAATTAGTATGTAGGCAAAAGGTAGTGTTTACTTTGAAATAAAATTAATTAAGCAAATAAAAAGGAGACTCTAAGCTCATCAAGACAGAAGGCTGAAGGGCCAGGTGAAATAGGGGCCTCGGGAGCAAGTACAGCTGCCAGAGGAATGTTCTGCGAATGCGGCTGCTCAAACAAAATGCTTGTGTCTTGTGGATGACTTTGGCTAACGCTAGGCATGGAGATAGACAAGCCAGCTCTCGTGCACCGTACTCTGAGGCCTAGGCACGGAGAGCATCTTTTGTGTCGAGAGCTTGAGTATGCAGAACAACAGACAACAGACAACAGACAACAGAAGCTTCATTACAGACTCGATGTGGACTTCGGGGAACTACCATCCCCCATAGCGCAGGGGAAATCAACTCTGGTGGCTTCTTAGGGATTCCAGGAGTCTGGCCTGTCATTTCAGGGATATTATTGCTTACCTCTTCTTATATTATAGAAAAGGTGAATGTGGTGAAGGAGACAATATAGTTGGTTAGGGCTTTATTTTAAATTTCATTCCAACATTCTTGACATTGTTACATAATTTAAAAATATGAGAAAGAGTTGCTTCTATGGTTCACAATGTTTTTAAGAGAAATAACTTGTTTGCCCAAAGTGCTTACTATTGATCTCACTAGATAGCTGTTAAATAACAAACTTAAAATAATGACCTTGAGTATTTGATGGCTTAAAAGTAGAATAATTGTTTTGACATAGACTTGAATAAAATTAACACAATTTATAATCACAGAACAACCAGACAATGATGGCATGATATTATCTTTTGTGTTGTCTAAAAAATAAATATGTTCTTAGCAGTCAGTTCAGTTTCTGTGCTAGACTTTTGAAGTCAGATCAATGCCTTCAGTGTGCACTGAACTGACAAATACTATAAATATTTAAATTTGAAGTAAAGCCTTCCCTTTATAAAGTATGCATTCATCTTTGACTACTATAAATTTTGAATTAAAATAGAATTGATATCAACATCAACCAAGACCACAGTGTCAGTATTATTTGAATGCAAATACAACAAATACACATTCAGCTTTAAGAACATGGAATTGACATTTTTACACTATAAATAGGGCACCAAATATATGAGAGCAATTCCCCCAGGCTTGGAAGTTTCAAACCTTTGATCTATGCATGCCCTTCCTCAGGACTCAGAGAACCTTAACTGTTCTCTCAAAATCATCTATCCATGGGCCAAATGTGCATAAGATTTGTTTAGGTCTAACTAGACCCTGGGGTTTCTTGCTGATTTTATTTTGCATTTTATTAGCATTGATCCAGCTTTTCTGCTTTAACTCTTCCCTTTTTATTTATTTGTATCAGGTGAATGTTGAATGATTGATTTTGGATTCTACACATTAACATTGTTATTGTCTCTCTAGCTAATCCCCACAACATATTCTCTTGTGCTAACTCAAATGATTCAGTTCTCTCGCAATGCAATGTAATGTGTTCTCTGTGTGTAGTTTATTTGGAGCCTGGGGAGGAAATTGGAAAATGGGATTATATTTTGAGAAATTCTTTTATTAGCAATGTCATTTCTCCCTTCTAGATTTCTTCCTCACCTTTCATTTATTTGTGAGTTTCTTCTTTGTGTGAACTATTGCAATCTATGAATGACGCTAATAAAAATATTAGCATTCCAACACTCAAGGAGTATATTCTGATATATATGGGAAGGGGATAAAACAAACATGATAAAGAAAATGGTTGAACATTTTTGCATATATTAATGGAATTTCTTTATTATCTTCTTTACTACCTTTGGAAGTCAATGGGGGAGTATGAGCTCCCTCGAATGATCTGTATCAGAAGAGGTGGTCTCTGTTGATGAGCTTACTCTATTTATGATATATTTACATCCAATTAAAGGAATTAAGTTACATATATATGTATATATATATATATACATATATATATAAATAAGATGAATTTCTCAGTTTACATACCCACTCTTGCACTCTAAAGGTAAACATTTGTTTTAAAATTAAATTGTTTATTGTTTACATATTGTTACATTTTGTTAGTATTTGTTGTACAAAGTACTATGCTTCTACCAAATTTATATGTTGAAACTCTAATCCCTAATGTAGCCATTCTAATCCCTAATCTCTAATCTTTTTGGAGATAAAGCTTTAAAGGGGGAGATAATTAGTGGTAACTGAGATGCAAATTTGAATCCCTGTTGGAATTAAAAATATCAGTTGTTGCAATCTCTGTTATACTCTCTCCTGCTTTTTTTATTTTTAAAACTTTCGATGGCTGCTCTTATTATAATGCCATACTTCAGTCTCTCATGATTTTTTTTATCAATTTTATTCTAAATCCTGAAAACCAGCAAGCATTGTGTAACTTAGGATGAGTCTGAAAAATACTGTTCACTGTAGAGGTAATTATGAAGTATTCTTTATTTACACTTGCTTCCTAAGGGTCCGTTACAAACTCGTTTGAGATAGTGAAATTGGGGCCGAAGAGATAGCTCAGGGAATAAGTGCTTGCCTGAGAAGTGCAAGGTCCTGAGTTTGATCCCTGGTATCACAAAAAAAAAAAAAAAAAAAAAAAAAAAAAAAAAAAGTATGTAGTTGTGGGAGTAATTAGGGATAGAAAGTCTGGAATGCAAGGTAGGAGAAAAATTTTAAAAGTCTCCAGCCAACCTCCCAAAGTAGTGGCATGAATGGATAGAATTAAACTTGCAAGTATATTTAGAAAGCCAAAAACATACAGCTTCCAGGTGGTTGCAAAGTAAGCTGGTGGAAATATTTACGTTGGGGGATATGCCTGTATACTAGGGTGGGTATAGATCAACCTGGCTCAGGAAGCTGAGACAGATTTGGAGGAGGGAATGGAGTAAGAACAGAGGACAGGGGCTTCTTTTACTGCTGCCCTATTGCATTTTTTCCCTTTGAATTCTTCTCCTTATTTGCTACCTAGAATTACTTAATACTCTTACTTAACTTCTTAAACAAAACTACGTTTATCTTGTATTACTCTTTACAGTAGTTTGGCTCTATAAATTATTTATTTATTTATTTAAAGATTTCAGATTTTCAAGAAGCTGTCTCACTATGTAGTTCATGTTGGCTTTGAACTCATGGTGATCCTTCTGCCTCGACATCTAAAGTGCTGGGATTGCAGGAGTGCACCACCACATCCAGTTTCTACAAAGAATTTTCAATTGCAAAGCGTTTTCTCATAAGTTTGCTCCAAAGACCTTGAAGATATGGAATCTTGAAAATCTGATGTCTTTCAGATAGTTTTCTCTATGTTCCTTTAGTTAAATCCAAGTATAGCTATTTATTCTAGAATCTTGTTGCATACTTCATTCTAAAGTCTGGTTACCCTAGTTTATATTTCAGTCGATCTTAGCCAATGCCCAAGAAGCAATGATTATATTTATGAATGAAATCAATAAGAAAGCTGATTTTGGTTCTCTATATAAGGTTGAGCTTGTGGAATTATGTGAAAGTGAGGTGATAAAGTTTTAGGCATCATTTTGTGTGAATAAATATCAAAGTTTGTAAGAAGCACCCTAGTTCTGCTCAGAAAGTTCTTTCTATTTATTTAGCAAAGAACATTATAATTTTTGGCTTGGAATTGAATGCCTTCCTATGATCTGTTAAGAGGGAAGGGGAAGAGAGTGAAGTGTTTCCTGTGAAGGCCATGTTTTCATTTTCTTCTTTTAGTTTTATATATTCTGAAACTATTTTAGATCCTCTCATTTACAAACTATTACCTCTTCCCTCTTCTTTGCTTCTCTTCCTTTATATAAAGAAAAAAAAATTATTCTTTGCTTCCTTGTTACAAGACCAACTGTACTTAATCTTTCAGATATTTGTTGGATTTCTCACCAGTTGATGTCATAATTTCTGACCTTTATTTGCTTGGATGCAACTGTTGGAGTCAGGGATTGTGAGGGGAAAAGATTTAATAAAGGACACGTAAGTTATAGGATTATTTTATAGTAGTTACTCAAAGAGTTAAATGCAAAAGAGTGAAGGACATGTTCACATACTAGAGACCCAAGCTGAAGACTTGGATCCCATGGAAATGTCCTGTATGAGTCAGCTGAAGACCTAGAGCCAATGGCAATGTGCTCCACAAGTCCAGCTGGAAGCCTAGAGCCCACAACAGTGTCCCATGCAAGTCTTTACCAAGGTCCTACACTATGAAGGCCCAAAGGTCAGTGGTCAAATCTTGAAAGTCTACAACAGCAGGATAGAGGATCTATATCAACAGGCTGCAGGATCTAAACTGCAGCCAAAAATGATACTCATAATAAGGAACAGAGCTCCTCTAAAGAGAACCACAGCCATCCTCAGTTACAGTGAGGACCTGGTGCTCTTCTGATGATAGAAAAAACCAAGTTCACATCAGGAAAACTAGTAAGACAAGATCCTTCAGGAGAATCAACAGATCACCATCTTACCCTCCAGTTCTCTTGCTCAGCTGCTGGCAACAATCTTGAGGTGGGCCTTTCCCACCCAGAACCATCCTATTCAGTTCACTTGGATGTTATAGGTCAATCATTAGTTAATCCACTACAACAGTATTTAAAATAATTTTTAGCACAATTCTATGGAGTTTTGAATAATTATTGCATGTGTGATTTTGAGGCTGGTGGAAAAAATGCATGTTTGCAATCTAGCAAGCGGTAATGAAAAGTTCCAATAGTAAAATAGTTTGAATGGCACAAATGAAATTCAGAGGCTCTTATTAAAAATGTGTAATGTGGGGCCGGGGAGATAGCTCAGAGGAATAAGTGCTTCCCTGGCAAGTGCATGCGCAAGGGCCTGAGTTCAATCACTGGTTCTGAAAAAAAGAAAAGGTGTAATGTGACAAAGTTGATTTAAATTAGAGCATGGAATATGAATAAGGCATTGCCTATGCAAAACATGTACCATCTCGAGTGGGAAAAACTATAAAGTGAAATACAGTGGCATAAGTATTGTGAAATTTGTAAAGTACAGCCATGCCATAAAGTAGAGCTGATCAAATTTTGCTTAAAATAGTCCAAAATTTATAGTGAAGGTGACTGGGAAGTTTATATTATTTACTGAACTATGCATAAACAAGCAGATGACCATCATTGGGAAAACTAGTCAATCTAACTTAAAGGGTTTTAATTTTGACATAAAAGTTAAAAAAATCTTTGTCAAACTGTTTCTTCAGCTTTATTATATTCCATAATCTCTTCCATTCCTGGGATCCCTATTGCAACTAAACTAGTCAACCACAGATCCCCAAATGTGAACCAGTATTTATTGAGGAATTAAGAATTATAGGCATATCTTTAACTATCCCCGAACTAACAAATCTCAACTGAGTAGCTCATGTTGTCCTGTATCCTAAACACCCTTGGAAACAGAATAAACACACACTAATTTTAGCAAAACCCACAGTGAGAGATTATACACTGAAATTCAGCATTCCCTTGATGGGGTATTATTACAATAAACTACATACAAGGACACTTTCTCACTGCCGCGTTAATGTTACCAGCGAATCCATCTAGTAATTGATTGTTACAATTATTTTGTAAAGTTCTTGTTTGGAGGGCTGGAGAGATAGCTTAGTGGAATAAGTGCTTGCCTGGTAAACACAAGGTCCTGAGTTTGATCCCTGGAACCATCAAAATAAATAAATAAATAAATAAATAAATAAATAAATAAATAAATAAAATTTTTACTTGTGAAAGCTTGCATTTAACTTTATAAAACACTGTGATATAATTATGCTTCTATTTTATGGGTTAGAAATCTGAGGGATTTTATGTGTAAAATTATGCAGATATTAACTGAATAAATAATGCAAACTGGAGACAGATTTTAAAATTCTTAGAAAAACTGTTAGACATTCTTTTTTTTT
>NW_004524682.1:1046995-1049310 GCF_000260255.1 Octodon degus
AGGAAACTCTCTGCACACTCACCGGACCTGGGCTAGGACTGGGTCTGGGGGCTCCCGGAACTCGGCAGAAAATCTTACTCGGCGGGCGGGGTGGGGGAGGCACTGCAGAGTGGTGGGGGGCGGCCCGAGGAGCTGGGAGAGGGTCCGGCCCACACTGCGCCTGGGCTGGGACTGGTCCCGCTGGCGCAGGGTAGCAGGAAGCTCAATCTGATTGTTCTTGTCTAATAATTCCCCCTTATCTGTAAGGACTATGTTTTAAGGCCCAAGGTGTGTATCTGAAACATCAGGTGGCATGAAGCACTATGTGCACTGTGTGTTTTCCTTCACAGATATGCCAAACATAAAGTTGCATTCATAAATTGCACAAGGTAAAAGATCAAAAATAATAATTTGTAATTAGAGTAACAATATTTTGTGATAAAAGTATGTGATGGGGTCTCTCATCCTTGAAAAAGTCAAGACAAATGGGAATATTTTTGGACCACAGTAGTTGTGTAAGCATGTACAGGAGAACTGTGCATCACAGAGGAGACTGTATTCTTCTCACCTCCATCAGTTTAAATTCAGATTTTCCATATTTTTCTCTTACTGTGGTAAAGAAGACTTGAAAGGAAGTGGTCTGTTTTTCCTTAAAATATGTTTTATCTTCTTCAGTGTACAGCATGGTTCTTTATATATTGCAGAAGAGAAATTTATTTGAAATGATTTTTTGAAAATTAGATGAGTATATTTAACTCAAACTATCTTGTGCTATTATTTATGTGGCTATTTTCCCTTAATTCTCTACATTAGAAGCAAACTCAGAACAGAAGTCTGTGATGCCCTGAACAATCGGGTTCTTGACTTCTTTGTGAAGATAATAGGTTTTTGGGGACCCCCTGGTTCCTTTACAATGTAAAATGACTTTAAACATAGGACAGTTTTTTTCTGCTGGATGAAATCTATGTAGTCTACATTGAGGGCAGCAAAACCAATTTCTGTTGAAATAATAAATAAATATAAAGTTCAAATGGAAAATACATTTGCATGGCTCAAATGCTCATTCATCAGTGAGTTGAAAGGAGGTGATTTTCTTGTCAAATGACATGTCATAAAAATAAAATGTTGGCAATGCTGACACTTTATATTTTGAATAAGCACTATAGCATGAACTCAATTTCTGTTTGAGGATTGCACATATACAACCGTTTCTTTCAGTTGGCCATTGTGTCTTCCCTAAGGTAAACTCTAAAGAGATTAACCCTCTGAAGACCAGTCTCCTTGAATATTGCTATTATTGATCCTGTCATAAAGAAAATAATTACTGCACAAGACTTAAAATTAAAATTAAAAATAATCTCAAAAAAAGAGAAATATGCATGGTAATGTATTTATTTTTGGGAACAATAGCCCAAATATTACGTTTCTCATTTTGTTTTCTAAATTAAGTCTTTTTTCAGTCTGTTTGGGAAGGAAAGGATTTTAAATACTAGTTTTTGTCCTGCCACATAGTGACTCTTGCCCTGAGTGGAGTTCTCCCATATAACTTTTTTATATTTTATTTTATGTATTTGGTAAAAGGTTTCGCCATGCAGCTCTGACCTGTAGTGATCCTCCATTCAGCCTCTGCAGCACTGGGATTGCAGGTGTGTGCCACCAGGCCCGGGATGAGGCCTGAGCAGCTTGTGGTACCTGGAATGGAACCCCGGTGCTTGCACTTGCCTGAGCAGACACTTAGCTGGATAAGCTATCCCCGTGTTCCCTCCCAGATGCTTTTAACCCCATGTCTTTGTTCATTTTCTTGTTGCTGGGACAAAATACTCGACATCCACAAGTTAAAGGAGGAAACATTTATTTTGACACAGAATTTGTAATGGTTTTATTTAATATCAGCTGACCTCAGGGCAAGGCAGCATGGACACAGGGTGCCATGGAGGAGAAAGATGGCAAGGTAGGCAGAAAGCAGTGAGCAGCAGCGGCAAGCCTGCCTCCCTTCTCATCTTTATATTCCATCCAGATATGAACCGATTGATGAGTGCCATCCAGATCTAGGTTGCCTCTTCCATTGCACGCGCCACAAATTCTTAACCCCTGTATCGCACACCGTAAGCATAGCTACCTCTGAAAAAGCCCCAGTTATGGGCCAGTGAGGCTCTCGAGAGACATTTAAATACAAGGCATGACAGCCTATTATGGCTGCAGCTGAGAGAAAATCAAGAAGTTTCCTCGGGGGGCGGGGGGAGGCACAAACAGGCTGACCACAATACTTTATACTGTTTGTTCCATTAATTTTTTTTATTCCACTAGACTATGCTGGTTTCTTTTTTTTTTTTTTT
>NW_004524682.1:1049460-1077025 GCF_000260255.1 Octodon degus
ATGTGGTGCTGGGGGATTGAACCGCGGTCCCTGTGCTTTGCTAAGCTTGTTCTAAGTAGGTGCTTTAGACCACTGAGCCATCTCTCCAGCCCCAGACTATGCTGGTTTCTAACACACCAAAAAAGTAGAAATCTTAGAATTTAGAAGTAATCTTATGAAAAGTGAAGGTAATACCATGAGTGAGACTGCTATTGGAGAACACATTACGGAATGATCATTTCAGATACATATCTTAGATCCTAGACTGACCCAGAATTACCCATTTGAGACAGAGTAAACTTTCTTTGAGCCTATTTGTTATGAATATCCATTCTATGTTAGATATTCATGGAAACGGACAGGGTCTGTTATTACCATAGACTTAATAATCATTTCTCCACTTGCTAAAGTGTCTAGCACAAAATACCCATCAGCAATATAGCACAACATGTAAATTGTTAATTCTATTTTTTAAAACTTACAAAATAGTAATTAAAAACAGCATTAGAAATGATTCAAAATTTTACTAAACAAAGTAACAGGAATTAAACAGTGGTTGCTGTATTGTATGATTGTCTTCAAAGTAATTGTTTAAGTTACCAATTATAAATGTGGAAAATTGGTTAAAGAAACAGCAAAACAATAAGAAAAAGGTTATAAGAAATTTTAAAAAAAGAATGAAAAGAAAAATTTAGGCATTAATGCTCCTTTCAAAATACCAGCAGAAATCGGTGGTACAATTTTTCAAATTATTCTGCATATGTACATAAATATATCTTTTTCTCTTGTTTCTTTTGTCCTTTTCCTCATCCCAGTTTTTCCTTGCATTTGAACAAATTCTTTCCCTCTTACAGTATCTATGTACTCTTCAGATTCCATTTACTTTTTCAGGTTCTCACAATAGTGAGACAGTTTGATATTTGCACACATGGATCTGATTTATTTCACTTACCAATGCAGTCTCTAGTTGCATCCATTTATCTACAAAAGCCTGGAGTGTATCTTTTTATATGCATTTGGCACAGGGTCTGCAGGGCCTACAGGGTCTTGCTACATAGATCAGTGGTTCTCCTGTTTTCATCCTCCCAAGCACTGGGATTACAGGCGTGCGCCACCCCACCCAGTTTCAATGGCCATCTGAGCACACCCTGGGGGCGGGGCTGGCACAGCACACGGGATCAAACAGCTGCTGCTGCACTCTGCCTAAGCAGGCACTTTAGTCCACTGACTATCTGGCCAACCCCATGAATTTATCTTTTAGAGCTGAATAATATTCTGTCCTATAAAAATACCATATCTTTTTAATCCATCCCTCAGGTGATGGGTATTTGAGTTATTTACAAGATTTAGCTGTGGTAAATTGTGCTGCTAAACATGGGTGTACATACATCCCTTTGGTATAATGATTTCAGTTCTTTTGGAAAAATACCTAGGAGGGAAATAGTTGACTTGAATCAATCCAGGCCCTTGACCCCAACAGTCAAGAGAGAGGAAAGCCTGGCTACTGCTCCAGCTGGCAGCAGACCTTGGCATCATACACATGGCATTGGTTTTAGGTGCATGCAGAATGCAAGAGTTCTGAGGTTAAGAAGGCTTCCACCTAGATTTCAGAAGAAGGCCTGGGAGATCAGACAGTGTGTCCTGAGAAGGTCATGTGTAACGCTGTGAGTGAGAAGCCTATTCAGTGGAAACCCCAGAAATTTGGAAAACCCAGTAATGTGGATCATCTAAGGGAACCTGCAAAGAGGGAGCAAAGCTGGCCCAAGAGAAAAGCTATGGGAGCTACCACCAAGAGCGCCATAGGGGCAGAGCCATTTGGAGTTCACAATTTGCCACAGATTGCTTCAGATGATGTTCCACATGGACTACAGGACTTAATGTTTGTACTCCTGGATTTCGGACTTCTTTTGGCCACAGTGGTTTGTATCCTCTTGTATATACCTTCTGGTATGGCAGCGTTTATCATGTGCCTTTGAATGTTGGCTGTATTTAACTTTTTGTTTGTACAAGGGCTCGCAGTTGAGAGTTTGCCTTGGATCTTGGAGGGACTTGGACATTTCAGCAATGCTGAAACTGTTGGGACTTTGGCAACTCTTAAAGATAAACTAAAATACCTTCTGCACAAAGGGATGCACATGAGACTTTGGGGGGTCCAGGAGTGGAATGGTATGATTTGTGTCCAGTTGTCCCCCAAAGCCTCATGTGAGTCATGGGGCAGATGTGGCTCAGAGAGCAGTGAGTGGCTTAAGGGGGGGACCAGAGTGGGACAAACTTAAACTGGCAGTGTGAGCCCCCCTGGTCAGCAGGCTCCCTTGGAGGTGTTTAGAAGGTGATCCTGGACATGGCAGAACCCCAGCCTCTCTTCCAGACCCTGTAGAGCAAGGTAGTGGTACCTGCAATTGATGCTACCTCTGGCAGGGAGGAGATGTTTTGGAGAAGACAAAGGCACTGACCCTCACTCCTGAGTAAATTAGGCTCCAAGGTCTTGCTACATAATTCAGGGTGTTTTAAACTATGAAACCTCCAGTAACTGTGAGCTGAATAAATCTTTCCTTCCCTCATTTTGGGTGTCAGTTATTTGTCCCAACAATGAGGGAAGAGTAACTAAGACACTATGCCTCAGGTGATGGGCATTTGAGTTGTTTACAAGATTTAGCTATGGCAAATTGTGCTGACAAACATGGGTACACATATTTTGCTTTGGTATGATATTCTCAGTTCTTTTGGAAAAATATCTAGGAAAAGAATAGTTGGCTTGTATAGGACCTCCTCTCCTAGCTTTTGAGGAATCTTCTTATTGATTTTTATAATGATTGTACCAGCCTGTACTCCCACCAACAGTGGAAAAGTGTTCCTTTCATCCCCAAAGATTCTTTAGCATTTGCTATTGGTTGACTTCTTGATGATAGTCATTCTTTCTCACATGAAATGATATCTCAGCCTTGTTGTAATTTGCATCTCTTGAATGAACAATGATGCTGAACGTTTATTCATATATCTATTTGCCATTTGTATCTCTTCATTTGTGAAGTATATATTTTTCTCAGATGCCCATTTTTGGATTGGGTCTTTGAATCTTGGAGACCTGATTTTTAAAATTCTTTATATTTTATAGATAGGAGTCCTTTGTCTGAAGGACAATCCACTCTCATTTTTTTTCCCAATTTGTGGGTTTCCCTTTTATTATTAGTAATTTCTTTTGATATTCAGAAAGTTTTCAGAGAAACCAGATCGAAATTGATGATTCTTTCCTGCAGAGTTTGATTTTTGTTCATAAACTCTCTCCTGTGCGTATATCTTTAAGGTTTTTACCTACTTTCTCTTACAGAAGATTTAGTGTTTCTGTTTTAATATTTAAATCTTCGATTCATTTTGCCTGTAGTTTTGTGCGTGGAGATAGGCTTGGTTCTATTTTTAGCCTTCAGTATATGGAGAGCCAGTATTTCCAGCACCATTTATTCATAAGGATATCTTTCTTCCAGTGAATGTATTTGGCCCCTTTATCAAAGATAAGGTGGATGACTGTGTTTTTAGTTGTGTCTGCATCTTCTAATCTTTCCATTGATCCTCAGGTCTGTCTTTATGCCAGTATCATGCTGATTTTTTCACAGGAGCTTTGCAGTATAATTTCAAGTCAGGGATCGCGATGCCGCCTGCCTTTTGTCTGTTGCATAAGATTGCTTTTGCTATTCCTGGTCTCTTTTAATCCCAGATGAGTTTTAAGAGTATTTTCCTAGATCTGTGATGTACTCTAGTGGTATTTGAATCGAGATTGCACTGAATCTAGAAAATAATTATGGGAGTATGCCCATTTTCATATTGTTTGTTCTTCCTATCCAGGAGCAAGGAATATGTGTTCATTTCTGAAATCAAAATTAATGCTAGAATAAATGTGGCAATCTGAGCATGGAGACACTTGCTGGTGATCTTAGATACTAAGGAGAATGAGGCAGTAGTTTCACAAAGTAGAAACCAGCATTGGCAACTTTGAAAGACCCTGTCTCAAAATGAAATAAAAAGGGCTGAGGATGTAGCTCATTGTTAACCCAGCAGCATGAAGAAGATCTTGGGTTCATTTCCTAGTACCACAAACACACAGACAGACAGACAGACAGACAGACAGACAGACAGACACACACACACACACACACACACACACACGTGTGTGCGCGCGCGCGTGCGTTAGCAAGATGGAGTGGGACAGTTGTGTGTAATTTTGGTAGGACTATCTATCCCAATAAACTTCATTCCCAAAGTCTTGCCCTCACTAATTTATGACCAATGTGAATTTCATACATTATCTTTTCTAGTCATTTGGGACACACACATACTTATTTACACATGACATACATACATGTCTTCTAGCATTAAACCTAAATATCTGGAACAGTAAAATCACGTGCAGATTAGGAAATCCTTCTTTTATATATTATATTATGTAGGGTTCCAGCAAGGAAGATAAAGCTTACTAGGACCTAAAACACAGCAAATTACAATTGTCATTCCATAGTCAAAGAAACTAAGGCACAGAAAGGTTAGGCACATTGCTGAGGCTTAAGAGGCTGGGTTGTGATTTGAACCTGGACAGTCTTGCTTCAGAACCAGTAATCCACAGTATACATTGGTCATTTTGAGGATTTTTTTTCAGAACTGGGGACTGAACTCAGGTCCTTGTGCTTGCCAGGAAAGTGCTTATTCTGCTGGGCTGTCTTCCTGGCCCCATACATTGGCCAGTATGCGATGTTATCATTCGACTTAAAATAACTACAAAAAAGTTTAAGAAAACAGTGTCCCCTTTCAGAATATTTATCTAAATATATTAACAGTGACTTTTTGACTAGGCTAAGGCCATTAATTTACCTATTTTAGCTTTTTCTTTAACACTTGTGGGTGTCTTGGCCAGTATTAAGATGAATTTCAGAATTAATTAGAGCTACTAACCATCATCAATTAAGATGTTTCCTTAGGATATGTGCATCTTTCCATTAGAATTTTGAGAACTTTGATTGGTTCCTAAAAAATCTAAGAAATTAACTGCTGTTTATTTTTTGACACACTGTATAATTCACTTGAGAAATCCCAAATTATTTATATCAGTCCAGTGTTTAATAAATGAAAATTCTTTAATCAGATATTCTGCCAGTTTATAATTCAAAGAATAGATAATTTTAAATTTTAAAACTAAGAACAATCTTAGAAGCCATTTTCTTGGGTGCAGGGAGATAGCTCAGTAGAATAAGTGCTTGCCTGGCAAGCACAAGGGTCTGAGTGCAATCCTTGGTTCTACACACGTACACAAAAAAGGCCATTTCGTTTTCCTTGCTACTTTATTCAGAGAAATGTGTAAACCAATATACCTAGATAGGTTAGGAAAGCCTGACTTTTCTTTCAGTAGAAAGGCATGAGGCGACTAGTGTTAGGCTTTATCATAAGAATACTTTATTTACACTGACACATACATGTATATATCTTATAAACTAATTATAGAGATATTACCTTATCACTATATTCATGATAAGGTAATAGTTACCTGAAACAGATATTTTGATTTCTAGTCCTTGGATATATGATCGAAACTTAATGATTGAATGATTTATCCACAAATCACAATATATATTAACAAGGCACAGCCATGCCCGGAGATGCTGATTCTAGATCTCACAGGCTTTTTGCTCTTCTGTGCTTTGAGAAGAGAGGACCAGATATTTAATTTCATTTATTTTTATATCAAATGTATCGGTACATATATTTGGAATTTAGTTTTTAAAATGTTGTATGTCACTGTGATTACCTTTATACACATTATTATCTAATTAGTTACATAAAGCATTCCAATTTGTCATACTCAAATTTACCACTGACCTCTGTAGACAGTTATGGACTCTGATTTGAGAGTTTCCAGGAAAGAATAATTAATACCTAAAATGCTCATATTTGAAATCTAGTCACTTTAAATATCATCAGTTAGGCGAAGGCTGTTGTCCTCCATAAAGAGAAAAGTGTTGGGAAGAAATAGTGGAAGCTTGAAGGAATGTGTCTGTCAGTGAAAGATTCTTGGAGAAGGAAAAAAATGCCAGGCCTACTGGCTGCACATTTAACCAATGGAGGATAAAGAATAGTATGATAAAAAATTGTGCTCATACTGAAGATGTGCCAAAAAATTCAATCATTACTCTCTAAACAATGTAACAACCATTTAGGTAGCACTTGAATTGTACTATTATAAGTAATCTACCTGATTTAAATTACACAAGAGGGGTTGTGGTGTTGGTGGAAAAAAGATGAACTTTAGCACTTAGAAGGAGGCTGCAAGCCAAAGTGGACAGTACTAACAAGTGCATTTGCTATCCAAATCAAAAATGATAACAAATTTGAAAATAGGGACTAGACAAAAGAGATACAACACTACTTGGATATTGCCAATCATGACCCCAAAATTGACTTAAAATCCTAAAATACACATTTGTTAGGAGCACTGTTTTACCACTGGGCTCCACGACTACCCTTAATGAACAATATAACATCTTAGCAATAAAATATGATATCTGATTTGGGAAGCTATATAATTAAGACATGTAACAAAGTTAAAACAGATGAATTAAAAGGGTGTTAAGGAAAGAGTAGTACCTTCAAAACGAAGAACTTAAAACTTGGGCCAGGAAGATGGCTCAGTGGAATAAGCGCTTCCCTGGCAAGTGCAAGGGCCTGAGGTCAATCCCTAGTTGTGCCACACACACACAAAAAAGAACTTACTTTTTGTCTATAAAACTTTAACTTTTAAGTCCATGCTTCGGATTTATAAGAGATGTGACAAGTCTTGCGTGAAATATTTTTGCTATAATATTTTTACTACATATTTTATTTTTACAATGAAAAAATTGACAATATCGTCAACTTTAAATGTATATGTATGCAAGTCTCCTACACTTTCTGGGCTCTGGGTATAGTCAAACCACAGAAGAGAGCTATTACACGAAGAGAAAAGGCTTCAAATTCCAAGAATGCTTTTATAAAACAAATTTTTAAAAAACAACTTTAGCCTGTCATGTCACATTCCCACATTGCAGTGTATATGTACATTGAATCAACTTTTTACTGATGTGTTCTTTGGCCTTATATAAACACAGCATAAATTCATTAGATAGTAGTCAGTTCCTACTGGGAAAACACACAAGATGATTTAGAATAAGGTAATTTGAAATTATGGACATTGGATGAATGAACTTGAGTAAAACATAATTTTTCTTTTCAAAAAAATTACTAGTCAATTTACTAAGACGTGGTTAGTAGAACTATTGAGTAAGAATTAAAATAAAAACTCTGAACTTTGCATCCAACTATTAATAAGTGCAAATTTCCGATCAGACCTTAAATAAAAAGTGCCTAGTAGTAGCCTAACTCATCACCAATTACAAATGTGTTATTCAGCATGAAAGACAGATGGATCCACAGAGAAAAACAGTAATATATTAGAAAGGAGAGTGGGAGAGGAAGAGAGGACAGTGGAGAGTACACCTTTATCTCTGTCATAGATCCTGGTGAATTGGTGTGATGGGAATCAAAATGAACCATAAACTATTTACAAAATCCTTGGTTTCCTCATGCCAGTTTTAGATTCTTGTACTGTCTTCTGTGGTTGTAAATTTTGCTTTCTTTTATATTCTACAACCCAAATCAACCTTCCCTCCCCCTGTGAAAACCACACTGAAACTCCACACAGATGATTTATTTTTTGTAAACCAAAACATCGCTTTCAACTTAACCCCAGGGCTCCCATGCTCCCAAAGCATTCCTCTTCCCGAAGCAGGGCCATGATAAACAGCTCTTGTGGGATTAGGGTTCCCACTCCTTTACATTTCTTTCCTTTCCAAATTCCTCAGTAGTTTTCAAAAACAAATCCGATTCTTTGCTTTGATCCCCAGAGGGCACCAGTTACCCGTGATTTTGGCCAGCTGCCCTTTCCACACTTGTCACTCTAGCCAGGTTTAATGGGTCCTGGGTAGCGAATCCTGCCTGCATAGCTGGCCGCCTCTGCGAATACTAACAAGTAGCTCCATAACTAGCTGGCGTCGTTGAGTGCATTGTCCCTGCACCAGCTCCCCGTAGCTTGACCATGACTCTGTAAAATACATTGCACTTTTTTCTTCACTGTGCAAGTCACTGAAAAGAGACCAAGGAAAGAAAAATAATTTGGCCCATCCCAGGCAGCAGTTAGTAAAAGATGGAGCCAGGATTTCATCCTGCCCAGTTCGAATAAATTGATTGTTTAAAAAACAAACAAACAAACAAACAAAAAAAAAACAGTGTTTTTCTTTAGTTGAGAGATGATAATAACGGTAATAGTAACACAAAATATAATTTTTACTTACAAAGTGCAAAGCCATTTACCACCATGCTTCATGTAGGTCTCCCATAAATAAGGGAGGAATGTGTTTTATCACTGTTTTATAAGTAAAGTGAAATCCTAAACTTGGTGCTGTGACCTCTGTTTTACAAGAACAAATGAAGAAGATTACTTTGCATCACTGAGCATCATTGTACAGACCCTTCAAGGTACTCCAACTGCTCTCGTAGTAAGCAGAACTTCTTCTAGGACCACGACAGCTTGGGGGAGGAGTGGGAAAACAGCGCTGCCCCTGTGTAACACATTTCACATCTACTCTTACAACCAGGAGGGTTTTCTCACCCAGGTTTTAAGTCCCACGGACTTCTTGCCGTAGCTGTTAGGGTTTAACTAAATCAGAGCATTCCAGTCATGTTGTCTCCGTTCAAACAAAAGGCAGGTCATGAGTTTGCACTATATTTAAAATTTACTCTTTTCTTTGATGAGGTAATTTGGAGGATTTTTCAAAGTTATTGCTTTGTTTTGTTTTGCTGTGCTTTTTGTTAGTTTTTGTTAGACTCTCTTCTGTAGTCTCTGTAATAGGAATGGACTTGTGCCTATTGATTATTTTCATCTGCTTCCACAGGTATCCCTCCTCGACTTGGACCTGAGGGTCCATCTAGCACTGTAGGAAACCAACTGGAAAACACTGGGATAGCCGCCACGCAACTGTGCAGTTCATGGGGCGCGTCTGTTGCATGGAAGGTGTTTATGTACCTCACTCCCTATAAAACTTGCGGGTAGTAGGATAATCCCATGACAACTGCGCGTTTCTTACTCCACCTAATCAGTGAGCATAACTCTTGCTCTTTATATTTTTTGTGAGGATCTTTAATCTATAGCAGGCAAATCTATGGAAACAAAATGTAGACGACTGGTTTCTATACTCAGGGTGGGGGGAACCTTGAAAGCAAGGTTTTTTAAATTTACTTTTCTAATGAAAACATTGTAAAATTCACTGTGTAAATGGTTGCAAAACTGTCCACACAAAAAGACACTGATTTGTTCAGCTAAAATGGGTATGTTTCTACTTGACCTGTATCTCATAAAATGTCACCTACATTTAAAAATAATGGAGGAATTACAGGTTCCATAACCACAGATATATCTACTCTCTAATTGCCAGATGAATTCTGTTGGCTATTTCTATATGCATGTCTTGCTAAAATGTAAGATTAAAACGTTCTATCAAATCATATAAAAAGCATTGCAAATTATTATTATTATTATTATTATTATTATTATTATTGCAGAACTGGGGATTGAACTCAGGCTTCAGCGCTTGCCAGGGAAGCACTTATTCTACTGAGGCATCTCTCTGGCCCCTTTCAAATTATTTTTGATTGATATTATCACCATTCTATTCACTGAGGCTTTGAATCTTTTGGAAGAATCTATATGAGGGCATACTATCCATACTCATATGATTTATTTTCCTATGATACATCTTTTTTTTTATTTTATGGAAGGGTCTACAGGGTGTTCAGAATCTCACTACTAGATTGGACTTGTAGTGATCCGCCTGTTTACAGCCTCCCAAGTGCTGGGATTACAGGTGCATACCACCACACCCAGTCTCCTATGATGCATCTTTAACAGAAAAATTTATAATAATACCTCAATTCACAAACTTAATTATTTCCATAATTCTGGGACAGATGCCCAAAGTTGTGCTCCTTACCTGATACAGACTTGTGAAGGGAAGCAAAATTTTGCTGTTTCTGTTTGCAAACCAAAATAAACAGCAACAGCAGTGTTCATGAGCTGAGGCATTAAAACACAGACATATTTTACATAGTCTGAAAATGTCTATATATAGTTATATATATTTGAAATATAATTTTGTCCATTCTGTTTCTCTAGAGGATCCTAACTCAACCTTTGCTTCAGTTATTACAGTCTTGGTTACATGTAAGAGAAACCCTGATTTAAACTGAATTGCACTTCATTAGACAAGACAGGCATCTCTTTCAAGAGTGGTTCATTCACTGGGTAGTGAAGACGCAGGACTTATCTCTAATCTATCAAGGCCATAGTTATTTTCATCTTCAGACCTGTAGCTGATGCTCCAGGTAACCGTGTTTCCCAGCCACAGTCCCAGAAAGCAAGCTAAAATATATCTTTGCATTAGTTTTGCTTTTTTCTCAAGTAAGCTCTTTGAGAAGCCTGTAAAAAGAATTTATCTTTAAGACCAGAGAATTGGGAATTTGGATCATATACGATCATTGGTGTTAGGGTTTTTTTTATTATTTAACTTTTTATGTTTCCACTATGCAATGATTACAAACATCCTCTGGGGGGTGGTAGTGAACAGGACACCTTTTAATAGTTTTCATCTCCCTTTCTCCTCCTTTCTCCATCTATCTCTTGATCCCCTTCCTATCTAAGAAAGATCTCTCTTTCTAGCTCGCATTGTCCTTCCTCTCTGTGCTACAATGGAGTTCTACTCTTCTATAAAGAAATAAACTTGAGGCATTTGTAGATGTAACTTGAGACCATAATATTAAGTGAGATAAATGAGACACATCAGTTTAAATATTGCATGTTTTCTCCCCTGCTGAGCTTTTTGACACCGTGAACTGCGCCTCCTTGCTCCCCCACGTCCTTCTGTCCTTGATGCCCCTTCTTTGGAACCTAGCTTACCATGGACTGATTCTCTGAATTTGTGAGCAAAATAAGCCTCTCCTCCTTTAAATCATGCTGTTAAGTACTTTCTCCAGTAAGAATCTGAAAGATCATTATTTTTCATTTTATGTACTGATATGCTAGTAATCATTGGGAAAGAGAAAGATGAGATGTGGGAAAGTGAAGAAATTTTTTGCCTTTCTTTTTATATGTTGTCATCAACCCTGAGATTCAATGTTGATGGACGAAGTTATACAGGTCAGAATAGAGCTACTTGCACCAAAAAAGGGAGCTTATTTAAAAAATAAGATTTTCTGAAGTAGGTATTTCATGAAGTTTAGGATATGGAAATAAATCTGGCTCCCTTGAATGTGTATCTGCAGTTGCACTGTGTTTGGATTTCCCATCTCTCCCTAGTTGATGCATACAGGTAAATATTTTGGGTATTTCAACCCTTATTGAAAACGTTCAAAAGTAACAGTAGAAAATAGTTCTTAAACTCACAGAGCAGAGCATAAAGAATTCATTATACTCATAATAATTTTAATAAAAAATATAATGAACTGATTATTCAACTTACGTCAACTTTTTAATGTCCAAAAATGTATGCTCAGTGTTAGTTAAATTCAATGAAACTACAAAGAGGAATTCAGAAGCACTACACTTTTTGACAGTTAAGTAATCATAACTTTTCAGTTGAATGAAATGAAAATGATTCATAACTATTGTGAAATTTGTGACAATTTATTTATTTATTTTTAAGCTTACATGACTTAGAAACTGGCTCTTAGTAAGAAAAATACTACAATAATAAATCAAAGGCAGGATAGATAGCTCAGCGGGCTAAGAGCCTGCTTAGGCAAATGCGGGCCTGGGCTTTAATCCCCGGCACCGCATGCTGTGCTGCTCCTGCCCCCGGCACACTGAGCCCCGACGAAGTCCAGGCGTGCTGGTGCATGCCTGTGATCCCAGCGCTGGGGAGGCTGAAAACAGGAGGCTCACCATGAGTTCGAGCTGTGTAGTGAGACCATGCACAAGACACAAAACAAAACAAGATAAAAAACTAGCTATTGAATTTATATATGGTTTATATGGTTCTTTTAACTTAAAATTTATATGGAAAAAGAAAACAACTCTCCTAGAGTTGTTAAAAATGATGTAACAAGAAATAATTAAATGAATTGTGTCAAATTTTTTTGGAAACCAGTTTGTTTATTTTATTTTATTTTATTTTATTTTATTTTATTTGTATTTTAGTAAGGGTCTACAGGGTCTTACTATGTAGATCTGCCAGTGTTCAGCCTTTCAAGAGCTGGGATTACAGGTGTGTGCCGCCACGCCCAGTCTCACTCGTCATCTCAGTCAGTATGCCCTGGGGGCGGGGCCGGTAGGGCACACAGCTGGGAAATTGAACCACAGCCGCTGTGTCTGCCTAAGCAGGCGCTTTAATCTGCTGAGCTATTTGGCTGGCGCTGGAAGCCAGGTTTGAGAAAGTAGAAATGAAAACAAAATTTCCAACAAATATAAAATATTTCTGGTGACAATTATAAAATTTAAACATCAGCCACATATTGTATAATATTATTGAATTTTATATGTAACAATGATTTTATGAATATACAAGAAAACACTCAGGAAATATATTCAGAAGGATATAAGAATGAGGTGTCAAGAAGACAATGATTTGTTTTCAATAGCTTAGTATCATGTAAAAGGAAAGACAGATAATGAAATACAGCAAAATGTTAAGCATTGGGAAATCTAGAAGAACAAAACACTAAGTCTATTAACACTAGTATTTCAAAGATTTTTCAGATTTGAAAATTTGTAGGATAGAAGTTTAGAAATAAGTTCATCTGATTACTAATGAAATCTGAATGCTGAGTATTTTGAGATATATTTTGGTTCTTAGGATTATAACAATCCTAGGATATACATATATAATACTACTACAGTTTTAGAAGAGTAACGATAAAAATTCTACTTAGACAATGTCAATTAAGCAAAAATAAGAATACAGCTACAATTAGAAAAGAAATTTGGATACTCTTTAAATGCAGTGTTTATATGACAGTGTTTAGTAATGAATTTGTAATGTGTGAGATATGTTACATATTTTTCTGCTCTTCAAGATGACTAAATTCCATAATAAAATTTGATATACTAAATGTGTGAATTTAAGACACTGTTAAGAAAAAATGAATATTTAAATGTCTCAAAACATTTTATTTCTGTACATTTTCATTAGTTACACGACATATAAATATATAAAAATATAGTTATATTGGAAATTCATATTTTCTGTTTAATGTATTTATAAGATTAACAAATTACACATGAAACCACAGCAAAAGATACGTAAGGGCAAGCAGTATGACAATATCTAATTAAGTTATACATCCAAGTATATTCAAGACATGAATAAATTATAGATGTTAGTCTTTTAGTATTTTTTTAATCTTGCTGGAATTTTACATTAAATATATAGGTCAATTTTGAGAGAGATAAACTTCTTTTTCATTCTAATAGTCTCAAATTATGGGGGAATACCTAGTTTATGGCTTTATTAGATCACCTTTAATACCTAGCTTATGGCTTTATTAGAGCACATTTATTAGATCACCTTTATGGCTTTATTAGATCACCTATGGCTTTATTGATCTAAAAAAGACCCATTTATTTGAGTCTTCTTTAATTTTGCCAATCTTTGGTGTCTCCTAGATAGAATTCTCTAACATTTTGCTTGATTTGTTTCTACATGTTCTTAGCATACTGATACTGCTAAAATGGTATAAATCTCTTTGTTAATTATTGCTGCTAGTGGGACATGTTGGGGATAGGGCTGTGTAAAGTTTGAGTTGTTGACCACAGTGCTCTGTGGCTATGTTAGAGAAGCTCATATTCACAGCTTCCGAGGACAAGATGACACCACAGGTGAGGATGTTGGGCACTCACTCCTATTCCAAGGCAACAACTGTCAACCTAGATCAGATAGTCCTCCCAATTAGCAAGGTTTACAGCTTAGAATGTCTTTGTTCTACTTCTCATGGCCTTGTTCATTTTTCCTGGGCTTTTCTGTCTCAGATGTGTGCTAGACTCTTCCTGAAATCCCCTGAATTGTTAAGGGCTCAATACATATGGACAATCCAAAGACCTCTTTGTCTTAGCTTCAAGAGTGTGCTGATCTTCTTGGACTTCCAAACTCCATGTTACTTGTATCTTTTATTTAGCCTCTGCCTGTACACTAATTTTAGGAGATGAGAGGTCTAATCTGCTCCAAATAGGGAAATATAGCCAAGTTTTAAACAATGATTCTTTTATAGCAACATTGATTAAATTCTAAAAAAAAACTTCTTCTACTACTACTACTACTACTACTACTACTACTACTACTACTACTACTATCATTGTTATTATTATTTTCATGTATTTCATACAAGGTCACACTACGTAGCTCGTACTTGTAGTGATCCTCCTGTTTTCAGCCTTCCCTGTGCTGGGATTGCAGGCATGTGCCACCACATCCAGTCTTGGTGGCCAGCTCAGTGCTTCCAGGGGTGAGGCTGGCATGGCATGTGGAGCCCAAGGATGGAACCCTGGTCTCTGAGCTTGCCGAAGCAGGCACTTAGTCCAGTGAGCTATCTCACCAGCCCTAAATTTAATTATCACTTTTGGGGACATTCAGTATCCTCAGTTATATTATTTGCTAATTATGATAGATTCTTTCTCTTCACAATTTTTCAGTTTGTTTTTGGTACATTATTATCATACAATATAAAGATCCCCACACAGTGGAAATGTAGTAGAAAGCATTTTTATTTTGTTCTTAAATATCATATAGTATCCCTAGTATAAGAACTCAACTGAAGAAATACAAACAGAAAGATATATCAATTAAAAGGAAAGTGAGAACTTGAGGATGGAACAATGAGGAGAGGGCAAAGAGAAAAGCTGGGAAACACGATGGGGCAAAGCCATACATTTATACACACAAGATGGGCAAAGCAACGATCCTGAGAAACATCAGCAGGTTTTTGAAACTAGCAGTTAACTGGTAGGATACTCACCCTAACTAAATATGTATGTCGATATCTGATATAAAATTTTCCCTTTCAAAATATGCTGCAGGAATTTTTTGTATATTTCTAACTTCATAATATTTTCCTAGAAGTTTTGATGTTTTTTCTTTTAAATCTTTGGTAGATGTTGAGTTGCAGTGATTTATTTCTTGTCTATTTACCATAGTTGATTTTACTTTATTCCTTAAGTATTGTGAGCTATATTGATGCAGTTTTAAACATTAAAATGTTAAACTAACCTTGCATTCCTTGAGGATATCCAATTGATTTCATTGTATTTGCACACACACACACACACACACACACACACTCACACTTCTTATTTATAGAGTTTGACAATTTTTGTCTAGTGTTTCTGTATCAGTTGTGATGATGAAGATTGTTATACAATTTTCTTTTATGATTTTCTTTTCAAGTTTTGGTACAAAGACTGGACTGGGCTCATAGAAACGCTGAATAAAAATGAAATGACATTTTTGTTACTATTTGCTTACATATTTATTTATTTCAGGCCAGCCTTGAACTCACAGTAATCTTTGTGTCTCAATTCCTGAGTGTTCGGGTTATAGGTGTGGGCCACCACACTCAGCCTCATCTTTTCATTCACAGGTAAATTCATTACAAGGGAACTTTCTATAGAATATTTGTATATTTAATTAATCATTTCTCTTTATTTTGTTTTTTTTAATATTTAATTTAATTTGGTCTAACTTCTTGCAGCAGATATGCAAATTATTGACTTCATTTTTTTCCTACGCATTTCATGATTTCTAGTGACAATTTTGGCTACATTCTGTGAGTTTTAGGTGTGTCAGACTTTCATTGTAATTTGTACTAGAGTCTTTCTGACTTTTATTTTGGTTTCTTCTTTTTCAAAGAGCAAAATAAAAGCTACATAATAGAAAATAGGGGAGTCTATCTTTCAAAAAAGAGAGATAAACTTAGAGGAGGGGAGAGGAGAGAAAAGGAAGGGAATGAAAAAGGAATTGAGGTGATGTAGGTGAGAGGCCACCTTCCAATGATGGGTGTAATCATTGTGCACTGCAAATGTGCACTAGTGAAAATAAGATGTAAAAACTAGGAGAACAATTCCTTACATACTTCAAGCTTATTTTATTTCATTTTCCTATTTTGGAGACTTTCTTAATTCTCTCTCTTCTCTCTCCTTTCCTTCTTCTTTTTGCCCCATCTAGTTTCTTTCTTTTTTCATTACTATAGGTTAATCTCAGGTAGTTTTTCTACTGAACAGCATCCCCAGTCACTTTTATATATTGTTTCGGGGCAGATCTTAGTAGGTGGCTAAGCTTCCCAGGATGAGTCAAACTTGAGATTCTTATACCTTAGCCTCTGAACTTGCTGGAATCACAGGCATTCAGGGCCATGTTGCACTTAGTCATCTCTCCCTGTCTCTCTCTGTGTCTCTCTGTCTCTTTCTGTCTCTTTCTGCCTGAGGCAAGATTTCACCATGAATTTCAGGTCAGCCTGGAACTCACAGTAATCGTCATTTCTCAGCTTCTGAGTGTTAGGGTTATAGGTGTAGCCACCACACCCAGTCTCATCTTTTCTTTAGTCTCCAACACATGGCCCATTTTGATAAATGTTATATGTAAATCTGTAAATTTTTGTATCTGACAATAAAAACAGATTGGTTAATTTTGACTGTCATATCTTCACCTTTTTGATATTTCTGTATTGATATTTCTGTATGTTCTAACAATGTTGAGTGTTAAAATATTATAATTTAATTTCACACTATATTCCTCAAAAGAATTATAAATGGGCAATCATTATATAAAAAGTGTTTAACAGTTTTAGCCTCCAAAACATTCAAATCAAAATTACATTGAGACCCTATGTCACCCCAGCAAAAATAAATATCATCTCACTCCAGTAAAAAGAACTATTCTGAATAAAACAAGAAGCAAGCAAACAAAAAATCCAGTAAATTTTGATGAGCATGTAGAGAAAAGTGAAACTGCTGGTGAGAGTATAAATTACTTTATTTAGTATCAAAATATATATGAATGTGCTTCAAAACCCACAAAAGAAATCTAGTATATGCTCCACGTTGTGATTGCTCTGCTTATATTCCAAGGAATTAATGACAGCAGATTATGGAGATGCTATACAGTCATGCTTACTGAGACACAGTTCAACAATAGCCCGCTCGTGGCATCAGCCTAGGTGAGTGATAGATGAGAGTACAGAGAAAATGTGGTATGTATACACAAGAGAGTATTATTCAGCCACAAAGAAATATGAAATTTCCAGCAAAATCAATAGAATCAGAGACCATCATATTAAGTGAAAGAAGCCAGACTCAGATAGACAGATATGTTTCCTTTCATACGTAGAACTCAGATAAAAATAACACGGCAGTAGAAGGAGACTGTTGGAGAAGATGGTAGAGAGCCAATGGAGAGTGGGTGTGGTCAAAATACTTATATAGAAGTGTGCCTTGAACCCCATCGCTCTACAATCCTAACATGTACTAGAAAGATATTTAAGACACACAAGAAAATCCCCGGTACTATCATGGGAGCAGTATATATTTGCTTATTCTTCTTTTCGCTCTGCCAGCTTTTTCTTTATATACCCAAGATGGTGTGATCAACCTCTTACACATTTCTGATCTTTGGAGTCATTTATTATACAAGATAACCATTATAAAGCTTTTTCCTAAAAGTCACATTTTCTATCCTTAGCACAGTTTACTCCATCTTTTATTTCCCTTTGCTTCCTAATTCACTATACAACCACCCTCTGAGTTGTAACTCTTCATATCCTTAATACTTACTGAGAATTTTTGAAAGCAGCTTATATATTCTTAATTCACTCTGATCTTGCTTATATTTCAGTCAGAAAAATTAATGCTTAGATTTATTGTAATGAATAATAATTTGGGTTTAAAGTTCATTTTCTTTCTTATGAGTCCCACTTGTCCTATGTGGTTTTCTTCTGTATTTTCTGTTTTTTGGGGGTTAATTAAATTATTTTATTATTTATTTCCCTTCTTTATTATGTGCTGCTGCTATCTTAGCCATCTTTTTCTCAGCAAGTGTGTCAAAATTTCATCCACAATCATGGTGGGCTTCTAATGACTGACCTAAAGCTATATTCTTCTCAGCAGTAGTATCTCCAGTAATAGGGCTCTATACGGCTATCAGTGCCTAGAAATGTCATCCACTCCCAAAGTCATTTCCAACCAATGGACTGACTGAAATGGCAAAGATTAAAAACCTAGTTTCACTTAAAGTTGGGCTGGGTGTGCCACCTTTGCCCTCAAGAGTAACTGGGAAGTGAAGTGGAGCTTACATGGCTCATGAAACTATATCTTTTTCTTTTTTCTGTTTTGTTTGTATTTTTAGAGAAGGGTCTACAGGATGTTCAGGGTCTCACTACTAGATTGGACTCATAGTGATCCATCTGTTTACAGCCTCCCAAGATTTGGGATTACAGGTGCGCACTACCACACCCAGTCTCAACTGTGGTCTCAGTGCACCAGTGGGCTGCCACATTGGACCTGGGGATTGAACCCTTGGTCCCTGCTCCTGCTTACAGGCACTTTAATCCACTGAGCTATTTGGCTGGGCCCATTGCAAAACTACATAATTGTTTTGTTTTTGCTCGTCACCAGTCCCACTCTTCTGAATCCTCACAGGTTGCTTACACTGACTTCACCGATAATCACAGAATTCTTTCACAGAATTCCCATTTTAGGTCTTTTTGTATGATTCCCATCTAAAAGGATGTCTAAACATGCACATTAGTCTTTCAATTGATTGCTCTTATTTTACTGCTTCTCTTAGAGATTAAAATAGTCTCAATTTTTAAATGAAGTAACAATCTGAGATAGCTTTATGCAACTTCAAAATAATTCCATTCAATAGATTAATGGTTCGTGTGGTATGTGCATAACCAGAACATGTTTACACCATATACCTCATTCTTTTGATCTTCAGTTTGTTAGTCATATTAATCCTGACTAGCTTCTTTCATTCAGGTGTACGCACTTCTTGATGTTTTGTTACTTGTTTCATCAGCTGTTGAAAAGAATCAGTCATTGAGAGAAACACTGAAGTCTTCTCCAACAAGCTCCTCCTTCTATGGCATTTCAATACAGTCTACTCTTCTATGAAATCTAACACGTTGCCTCTGACACGTGCTAGCACAGCTGTATCACTGTGTTTATGCAGTCAATATTAATTTAGATTTACTTCCCTCCTTCTCCTACCTGGTGAGGGCCATAGCACCCCCAAATTCCAGTTCAGTGCACACACTGAGGCTCATAACCCTGTCCATCCAGTTCATTAGCACTGTGTGGCTGCTACTTTAGGTTTACATGTCTATTCTGAGGCACTACTACATGTAGACTAAGGAACGGGATAATGAAAAAAATCTTTTTTCTTCTGGCTTTGTCATTTTTTGTTCGTGTCATTATTTTTCATTTTTAAACAATTCAGTGTGTTGGCACATATTTGAAGTACACAGTGGTTACGTTCAGCGTGTGAAGCTGCCAGCTGTACAGAACACACCTTAGTCCTTTTTGCGTCCTGTTCTTTACACCACCTTCCCCGCTCCTGCTCGCATTTCCGCCACCTACACCCTATGGGTAGCAGGGACTTTCAAGTGGGCACTGCAGTAATCTGGGCGCTTTCTCTCCACGTCGGTCCACCATCCATCTAGCGATGGGAATGCGGAGGTCAGCGGCCTGGCTTCGCAGCTCTTCATTTTATGAAGTCGTGCTTATCTTTGTGCATGGGAGCGCCAGCTAATCTTTTGCTAGGAGGAACAGTGTTCTTTCGTGCAACAGTAGCCTTTTACTTTACAGAATTTGCAAGTATCTACCTGGAGGCCATTAGAGCAACTTCCATCTTTCATAACGTACCAAGGTTGCAGAGGGCGCCGATGATGTCCCACCCTGGAAGCGTGTCCGGCGCGTCCTGGCCTGTGAGTCTGAGGAGCCTGCATCACAGAGGTCGCATCCCGCCCTGCGCCTCCGTCGGCGGCTCGCTCCTCCCTCCACACACGTGGACTGCAGAAAAAGAGAGAGACGGCGCCCGATCAGGGTCTCTATCACTCAGATTTTTGTGTCCTGTGTCTTGTTACGAAGAATTCACTGAGAATAGGAGGCTAAAGCCAGATTCACAAATGCCATACTGATTTAACAAGAATAAACACGAACATTTAAAAAATTTGACGAAGCAAGTATTAATGGTTATAGGGCACTAATTATGGGCAGTGAATACCATAAAATTAGGTTAAACTATGAGAGTCAGAATGAAGTGTTTGGGCTTTCAAAAGAACACAATAAATGAATTTGTAATAAAGTGCTGGAAAAGAAAAATCAACATTTGGAGCTTTTTAAATGTATAAAGTTTAGAAATGAGACTAGGAATCTCATGAGAAACAAATAATGCCCATATTCACAAATAATTGAGTATATCATAGGTGACGAAAGAGTTAATAAACATTAATGTGCATGTGACATACTTTGAGTTCTTTTTCTGTTTTTCCAATTGTTTTACTTCAAAACTTGATGATACGTAATTTTGATTAAAAAGGAGAAATAATCAGCTTGCCTTCCACGCCAAATTTTTCTTATCTGGTTGCCATGACAATCTCCTTCAAGAGTTATTTTTTTCCCTCATTTGTGAATTTGTCTTTTTCTTTTTTGATGTTATAAAAATGAGTTTTCCTAGGTAAGTAGTTTGATTTCTTTATGCTTAAAGGGTTTTTAAGAAATAAAAAAGCTTTTATTTAAAGCCTCTGTATTCCAGAGTGTCATGCCTTATTTAAAATTTAAAATGAAAAAGTTGACATCCTTTGTAAAAAAAAAAAAAAAAAGAAAGAAAGAAAGAAATCTATGTAAAGAATGAAGGTCTTTAGAGACTCTAAATTTTTACTTCTTCCATATTGCAGGCACTAATTGCATCATCTGCTATTGTTCTGTGCAAACAAAGACTTTTTTTTTACATTTGACTTTCGTTCCATTATTTTAAGCAATGAAATATTTTCCTAAGTCTCTAATTCACTGGGTAAGGTGGCCTTTACAGACCAAAATTCTAAATTATGAGTTTGACACCTGAATTTCCATCTTAATCTCTTGTCTGCACTAGTAAGCTGGATGTTGGAAAATCGTATGATCACTAGTGAATTATAACTTTTATCTTTCAAATGAGCCTGTTTAACCTTATACTTCTGTCCAATATTAAAACCATGCACCTCTTTACATAGTCTTGTTTTCATTGGGATGTTTGAATTATCTTTTTATACTGTTTTTCTAAGAATTGCCTGCTTATCTTCTATGAAAATATAATGCATAAAGTCAGCAAGTGTTTGCTGGGTTTCTCTGGTGAAGAACGCATGTGGCCTGCATTATTCCTGCTTTGACTAAAGTCACTGAATTTTCCAGAGAATTATAATGTGTGTAGAGACACCAGAGGTGATATTTATTGATCATTTTAATGCAGAAGACTAGATGACAGCATACTAACTTGTTTCATCCAGATGTTTTCAAATTTATTGCTACCCAGACACACAGAAGCAGAAACTAAATACTTTAAAAAATATATTGATTTATTTTTTATTTGATGTATTTAGTACAAGGTCTACAGGGTCTTACTATGTAGATCAGACTCCCAGTGATCCTTCTGTTTTCAGTCTCCCAAGAGCTGGGATTACAGGCGCCTGCCACCATGCCCAGTCTCAGTCGCTGCCTCAGCATGTCGGCACACTAGGGATCAAACCCCAGCCACTGCACGCTGCCTAAGCAGGCAAGAATCAGAAACTTTTTGAGAAGATATGGGCATATTCACAGGTCCTGCAGGTGATGCTGATGCATCTTATATTTTGAGCACTCTGGACTAGTCAATATTACTCTGTAAATCATTGAGGCAACAACTGTACCAGCTAGAGTTCATGGAGATCCACGATTTTCCAAGATAGCATTGGCAGAAGCAAAGTTAAGATGGGAATTCAGGCGTCCAGTTCCTAATCCAGTATTTGGTTCTTTTAGTGTTGGTTCTGAAGAAGCAGCATACATTGCTATAGTTTTAGGCCCATGTGGCGTGATGAAAAAGTATCAGTTGTTATGTGGATTTGCGTATCCTGCAAATATGAAACCATGGGGGTCATGTTTAGAATACAAATACTATGCTTTATTATGAAAGAATTTAACGGAAAATGATTTTCTATCATACTGTATAAAATGTGCTTGTTTTCATTATGATTTTTCTGGAATAATTTATCTCATTTAAATGAACAATTATTATTATCATTCTCATTGGAATTGTCATTATTATTTCATGCTGCTGGGAGGTGCACCTGGGGCCCTTTCCCTGAGTTGTACTCCTCAGCCACTTTATTTTTTATTTTGGGAGCTTCTCACTAGGAGGCTCAGGGTGGGCTCAACTTTGCAATCCTCCTGGCTGTGGTTCTCGGAGTGCTGGAATTACAGGCATGTGCCATGATGTCAGGCTAATTTCTCATCATTTTTACTATTAAGTATCTCCTCCTTATAAAAATATCTCTCCTTTTCTTGTAAATAGATATATTTAAGATTTTGGATCCTACATGTAGATTTAGATGGGCATCTAAACAATATATATATATATATATATATATATATATATATCAACAAAATCATTCGTTTATCTTATGGATTATCAGTATAAAGTCAAACCATAAAAACCCATTGTCACTACCCATTAGGCATCACATTAGAAGTTCACAGCCTGGCACAATTAACTGCTCTGCTCAAGGCCTTCCTATTGTGGCAGGTCATGTTTCTGGAACATTGTCAGAGCCAAAGCAGAAAGCTTTAGCAGCACCTGCCGCTGCTGTGAACAAAGGCATGTTGCGTTTATACAGCGGTTTTCATCCCAGGGTATTGGGGAGCCTCAAAGGAAAAAGCAGAGCTCCTATTCACAGCCCAGAAGAATGATTTTCTTTTCAAAACTCAGCGTGTGACTCACCTATATTCAGGGTCCCATGGACCACCCTCCTTTCCAGTCCACCAAGAGCCAGAAAAGTGATTGTCTATGCGGCATCTCTGAATCCCCCCACCCACTCTGCAGCTATGTGCGATAGTTTCACATAGTCACATCTGCAAGGCGCTGTCAAATGTGCAACGTGATCAGTCCCCAAAATTACTTTTATTTAGAAGGACATTAGACAGCTCTTATTCAGTGAAGATAAGGACAAGCAGCGATGCAAGCCAGACGGAGCTATTTAGGGGAACATGTAGCTGCCTCTCTGGAAGTGCCGTATTTTTAGCAGGACAGTCCTTAGAAAACATGATTATTATTTTGACAAAATTGCCTCATTTTCTTTACAAGAATCTTCATGGAAGACTGAATAAGTTATTAATTGTGCACTTTTCTTTTCTTATTTTTATGATTGTTATTTGATGTGTTATCTCTGTAGGGTTAGCTCTTCCAGGAAGCTAGTGTGGCTGTTTTTAATTCATCATTATCACATCAGTTTCCTTGTCCTCAGAGATGTCCAACGGCATCGCATGAACCATGGGAGTGTGGTGCAAAGTGCAAACCGACAGGAATATTTAAAATCACCCCGAGCTGCCCAGTAGGAAGTGGTGTATCCTGTACCCCTCTGTTTGCAGTGCAGTGTGCCCAACGGGCGTTTGCGGTCATGGGAGGAGTGCATCAGAGGGCTCAGGCATTACTGGTGGACTCCTGTTAGCCCCCTCTGTCCACTCCCATCCGTAGAAACAAGTAAACAAACAAGAAGTTGCTCTGAGAAAGAGAAGAACAGCTTCAGCTCTTTGCACTGCTGGGGCACAGGCACAGCTGCCGAGGCTTTGTTTCCAGGCACAAAGTAAACCTCAGGAAATTTCCTCATAAAAGACAAATAAGGAGCACAGGGGAGCCTTCAGTAAGAGGAACAGCCTGAAAGGTGTCAGTATAAATGGCTTCGAACAAAGGGAAAAGAAACAATGTTCACCTTAAGAATCTGAATTACTTGTTTTTCTAATTGAGTAACTAGAGAAAAAAAGTGACAAGAATAAAAAGTAAGCAATTCACTCTAAAGAAAAGATGAAGTTATGAGACCATGAATAATGGGAGAGAGAAGATTAAAAAGAGAAATTGTGATTTGGTGTTCACTAGTCTGAAATTATGTCTACAGAATACTACCATTTTCAGTAAAAGATGACACACATTTTTATTCATTTTACAAATAGTTCCCAGAAAATTAATTATTTAATGCTTAATTTAATGTGCTTAAGTGTCTATTATGCACAAGATACTTCCTCACCATGGTACATATTATTAAGGCCTTTCAGTAGTTCAAGCTTATTTGTATAGTAAGTGTTGTAGGCCTGATTCTATCAGAGTTACTGTGAACTTTGAATAAATTACCTAATTTATCTTGATCTCAGCTTCTTTATTTTAGAGGGATGAATGGACAAAATTATCTCGGATATCCTTTCTAGCTTTGGGTTTAGATCATTCATTATAGTAACTGCAGCCAGCACAGTGGATGTAGATTTGGTGTAAAACCGTTGCCGTGTTCTCCCTTCTGTTTAAAATACACCTCATCATCAAACCTTTCAATTTTTTCTGATTCTCTTACCTCTTATAAAAATCATGCACGTTTTATTTTTCCCTTTTCCTCCTGGATGTAGCTCTAATGTATGTATGAGGAAAGCAATCACAGGCAGAACTTCTAGAATATCCAAGCTAGAAAGACAATAACAGCCAAGTGCTCAGGCTATGTTGCCTTAATAGTGCTCTTTTCATATCCATTAACTTTATAAATACACCAGCACACAGGAATATTTTATGAACCATTTTACTTGAAATACATTAATCATTGCATATACTACCTAATACACATTTCCTAATAGAAACATATCAGATGTTTATATACAGCTTATTAATTTGCATACATATGACCTGAACTAAATTGGATTAATGAAGAATTTCAATAACTCCAAACCTTAAATTATTGAAATGACTGGTCAGATTCAGCTAGGCCATGGCCGCTGTGTTTTCTATATTTATCCAATGAGCTGTATTAAGAATTGTAACACACAGCCAATAAAGTTACTCAAAAAGTTAATTCTTTAACAATATTGGCACATTAAAGAATGTGTAACCCAGAGCTACTAAAATCTATATCATCAATGAATATGCTATGACATCCCATTTTATCCCACTGAGATAGAAGTCACTTTATCCTGATGGCTAGACCCCCATCACGCATGGTGCAGTGCCTTATCCTACGTTACTTTGGAAGATTTCTTAAGTTACACAATAGTGAATTTTTTTAATGTATGATTTCTTTGTCTCTTTTCTGCGATATACATCTTGTATTCTAAGTCTGAAGGTTAGTATTCGAAGAAAATTACTATCGTCTTGTTATTGCATCATGAAATGTTTAGTTGTATTGTAAAATTAAAATTAAATGATTTAAAATTTTTTATTTTATTTTTATATTAATTTTATTGAGAAAGAAGTAGCAATGAGAGTTTCAAAAAAGGTTAGTAGGACAGTTATAAAAATAATTAATATGGTGCATATCGTTGTCTTTGTAGTAGTTATTCATAGTACAAAATGCAGACATGATTTTTTTGTCTAAACACTATTAGTTCAAAATTTTCTTCTCATTGAACTAAGAGAAAGTAGCTGTATATCTCTGCTAACTATTTTGTGAAATAATTTAGAATAATTTCATTGTTTAGATGACACTGTGTAGGGTCCTGGACAACTATGCTATCATTAACACGCATGTTTTACTTCAAAATCAATGGAGGTTTTTTCCTATTCATACATACAGAAACTTTCTCATAGCATTCAAAAAATAGATGCTACTAAATATTACTGGTGAGACAAATATTTCCCAAAATATTTTTCAGCACCAAGAGGTTTTTTTTCTTTTTGTCCTAGTTAGACTTCCTACAGAAATGATTAATCTATTGTAACATATTGATAGTGAGTACAAGAATATTAGCTAATATTTTCAAGATCTAGGGCTGAGCTGGGCGAGGCTGTGGGAAGTGCAAGAAGCTCTGAGCACAGTGGTGAAAAAGCATTAGCAATGATTTCAGATGGAATTTTACACAGATCTTTATTTTCAGTATGTATGTTGAAGAGGATAGATGTATATAAACATTTGATTTCCTGGACCAAGACTTTTATCTTCTCTCATCCCTAACTAGCATGTAAATCAAGGAACCTTTTAAGTCTGTACTTGAGGAAGGTCCACAAGAACATCTGGGAGAAAACAGTGGATCCCACAGAAGCAGCTGCCTGGCAAGCACAAGGACCTGGTTCAGTCCCTGGTACCACACGCCATGCCAGCCTCCTAACCGGACGTGGTGGGACACACCCATAATCCTGGCACTGGGGATGCTAGCACAGGAGGATCGCTATGAGACTGCGATGCTCAGTGAGACCCTGCACCAAGCAAATGAATAAATAATTAAAAAAAAAAGCCAGTAGACCCCAAAATGAGAGGGTTTATTTTTTTTTTACTGTTTTTCTTTTCCTTCCTTCCTTCCTTCCTTCCTTCCTTCCTTCCTTCCTTCCTCTCTCTCCCTCTCTTTCTTTCTCTCTCTCTTTCTTTCTTTCTTTCTTTCTTTCTTTCTTTCTTTCTTTCTTTCTTTCTTTCTTTCTTGGCAGAACTGCAGATTGAACTCAGGCCCTTGTGCTTGCCAGGGAAGCACATAGACCCCAAAATGGAACCAGCACTTCTATGCAACTACCTGGCTCTTGTTCATAACAGAAGCTACATTTGACATTCATTTTGGGACTATCAAATTCAGGCTTTTTAGAGAATTAAACTCAGGATCATCATTATAAAAAGGAAATTTCCACTAGTCTATTGCTCATACAGATAAAATAATTCACTTACTAAGCTACACATTACATAGCAAGAGTTTTAATGTGTTTTCACAAAAAACATCACTGATGGACAGTCACTTAGTATCTCTTTGATTACTTCCAAAGACAGTGAGATGAGAAATAAAGCTAACTGGTGCTGTTGGGAAAAACTTGCTTTACTGCTACTGTATTTGCCTGCAGTTGGCTTTGACACTTGTGTGGCTAATGTATTATTATGCTGTTGGTCTCAAAGTAGCGAGGCTGTGCCCCTGTGTCATCAGTGTTAAGTTATTATATCTGAGATGAGTTGTGTCAAGCAAGTGAGAAAATTCACTGGTCACCACATTGCCCATATAAGCTACTGATTTGATTATGGCCAGTTTAGCAGATTAAAAATAGGAGTCGAGTGCAGCTTTGAAATGGTCTTTTGTGGTTGGTGGTGGCCACAAGGGAAAGGAGGAAAACAAAGAATAGCTTAGAACAGCGAGAGGATACCTCCTGTGCCCCGTAGGTAGATGGAGAGCTAGAAGGCAAGAAAGCCCAGAAAGGCACCTGGGAAGTTGTAACAGGCTTTCAGGGATCGAGGGTAACTAAGGTTGGATCAAAGTTGTTAAAACTTTGAAAGCAAAACTGTAAGGTTTTTTTTTTTTTTT